>NC_136988.1:1345000-1392500 GCF_032717465.1 Coenobita brevimanus | reverse complement strand
TTTTGTGGTTTTTTTGGCCGATCTTTAGACAGGCTGCCCTACCCCTATACCATACCTTCAATATATCACCTTCATGTCTTGATGAGAGGCAGTTAATCATCTATGTTTGCCTCTACATCGACTTAAAGGACTGTCGTGTATACGTTCTGGTGCGGAGTCGTAACTTTTCCATTTTTTCACATAGCAAGGCGAAGGACACGTCCGTGTCCCCTGGACCCAAGTTTGAGAGATCAGCCATTGTGGATGTATTCTCGGTAAAATAACAGTAGTATATGCTGTGTCTTATTCAAAATATTACGTCAAATAACTGTATGAAGATGTCGTATTCAAAATATTACGCAAAATGATAATGTATATATAGCGGTACGCTATATCTTATTCAAAATATTTCAGTAATATCTTTGTATAGTAATATTTTAGTGAAGGTACAAATGTGTGTGTTGACGAGTGCAAAGCTGAACTCTTTATAGGCAAACTGGAACGAAAGTGTATTGACCGTATTAAACATGGCGCCGAGGCTGAGTGTAGGTGCTGGCGTTGGTGTTGGGTGGTTTTAGTGATGATGATGATGATGATGATTATTACTGTGATATGATGATGATGATTACTGTGACATAATGATGATTAATATGACATGATGATGATGATTACTATGACATGATGATGATGATGATTACTATGACATGATGATGATGATTACTATGACATGATGATGATGATTACTATGACATGATGATGATGATTACTATGACATGATGATGATGATTACTATGACATGATGATGATTACTATGACATGATGATGATGATTACTATGACATGATGATGATGATTACTATGACATGATGATGATGATTACTATGACATGATGATGATGATTACTATGACATGATGATGATTACTATGACATGATGATGATTACTATGACATGATGATGATTACTATGACATGATGATGATGATGATTACTATGACATGATGATGATGATTACTATGACATGATGATGATGATTACTATGACATGATGATGATTACTATGACATGATGATGATGATTACTATGACATGATGATGATGATTACTATGACATGATGATGATGATTACTATGACATAATGATGATTACTATGACATAATGATGATTACTATGACTGTTTATTATTATTACTATTATTATTATTATTATTACTATGACATGATGATGATTACTATGACATGATGATGATTACTATGACATGATGATGATGATGATTACTATGACTCTTTATTATTATTATTATTATTATTATTATTATTATGACTGATGATGATGATGATTACTATGACTGTTCATTATTATTATTATTATTATTATTATGACTGATGATGATGATTACTATGACGTGATGATGACAGTGTCCGATGATGATTGATGAAGAAGTGCTATGACAAGGGTGTGAAATAAGCCGCCAAAAGGTGAACTTACCGGCCAAGTTAGAGTAGCAGGGATATAGTCAGCATTATTTGCACTAGAATATGCCATTATATTTATTTTCACATATTTGCACTAGAATATGCTGTTATACTCACATATTTGCACTAGAATATGCTGTTATACTCAGTTATTTTGACATATTTGCACTAGAATATGCTGTCATACTCATTTATTTTCACATATTTGCACTAGAATATGCTGTTATACTCACATATTTGCACTTGAATATGCTGTTATACTCACATATTTGCACTTGAATATGCTGTTATACTCACATATCTGCAGTAGAATATGCTGTTATACTCACATATTTGCACTAGAATATGCTGTTATACTCAGCTATTTTCACATATTTGCACTAGAATATGCTGTTATATTTATTTTCACATATTTGCACTAGAATATGCTGTTATACTCAGTTATTTTCACATATTTGCACTAGAATATGCTGTTATACTCACATATTTGCACTAGAATATGCTGTTATACTCAGTTATTTTCACATATTTGCACTAGAATATGCTGTTATATTTATTTTCACATATTTGCACTAGAATATGCTGTTATACTCACATATTTGCACTAGAATATGCTGTTATACTCAGTTATTTTCACATATTTGCACTAGAATATGCTGTTATATTTATTTTCACATATTTGCACTAGAATATGCTGTTATACTCACATATTTGCACTAGAATATGCTGTTATACTCACATATTTGCACTAGAATATGCTGTCATACTCAGTTATTTTCACATATTTGCACTAGAATATGCTGTTATACTCACATATTTGCACTAGAATATGCTGTTATACTCACATATTTGCACTAGAATATGCTGTCATACTCAGTTATTTTCACATATTTGCACTAGAATATGCTGTTATACTCACATATTTGCACTAGAATATGCTGTTATACTCACATATTTGCACTAGAATATGCTGTCATACTCACATATTTTCACACATGTGCTTGAAATCCCAACTGTGGTGGGGGGGGGGGGAGCTTGGATAGAACCCCATGAGTAACAGATGAAATTTAAGCCTAAGATACAATACAGTAATGATTAATATGGCAATACAGCAATACAGAGGTGATTGGCTGCCCTTTACAAGCTGGTTGATACACCTCTACGCTGGATATTGCACAGAGACGCACTGAGGTGGTTTAGCCATGTGGAGAGGATGGAGAGCGAGAGACTGATGAGGAGAATGTATGTGAGTGAGGTGGAGGGGGGGAGAGGAAGGGAGAGGCCAAGGATGAGGTAGAGGGAAGGAGTGGAGAGGTATATGAGAGAGGGGGGTGCGAGCTGGGAGCAAGGCAGCGAAATGCCAGGGGACAGGGTGACATGGAGGTGATTTGTTTGTGGCCACCCCTTACGGGATTAAGATGTCTGGCAATAGATAGATAGATAGACAGATGGACAGCTGGTTATGCCCCGTTTTGGCACCTGGTATTGCATAATTTTGCCGGATATGGCATTAATAGAGCCGAGCCTATAGTGATGAATATTGCATCGGGCCGGATGTTGCAATGACATGATTGAGAGTTTATATGTATGTACGTATCTATCTATTGCCAGACGCCTCAGTCCCGTAAGGGGTGGCCACAAGCAAATTACCTTCACGTCGTCCTGTCCAACGCCATTTCACTGCCCCGCTCCCAGCACACACCCCTTTCTCTCATGTGCCTCTCCATTCCATCCCTCCATCTCATCCTTGGCTTCCCCCTCCCTCTCCACCTCACTCTCATCTACTCTCCTCATTAGTCTCTCGCTCTCCATCCTCTCTGTATATATATGTAGTACAGGGTGTCGCGTTGAGATACTGTTAAGGTGCAAGTGGGTAATGATGCGTTGGTTTTGTTTACAGGCGAAGCAGCGGGCGTCTGTGGCCTGGATCGTCCAGAAGGCCCACAAAAACAAAGTGCCAGCCGATCTGCAGGACCCCTACTACCGAGACTATGAGGTGCCTGGCATAACCCTTCCTGTTTTACTTCCTGTTTTGGTTTTATTATTTTTTGCAACTCTAGATGACTTTAATAAACAATGAAGGGTTGCCATGGATATACGCTACCTGGCATAACCCTTCCTGTTTTACTTTCTGTTTTGGTTTTATTATTTTTTGCAACTCTAGATGACTTTAATAAACAATGAAGGGTTGCCATGGCTATGAGGTGCCTGGCATAACCCTTCCTGTTTTACTTTCTGTTTTGGTTTTATTATTTTTTGCAACTAGATAATTTTAATAAACTTAATAAAGGGCTACAACAACTATAAGGTATGTGGCGTAACCCTGCCTATTTTACTTCCAATTTTATTTTATTATTATTTTTGTTTTTGCAACATAACTTAGGAAAGGGTTAATGTGGCTCTGAGATATGTGGCTTAACCCTTCCTGTTTTACTTCCTGTTTTGTTTTTATTATTATTATTATTTTTTGCAACTCTAGACTTTAATAAACAGTAAAGGGTTGCCATGGCTATGAGGTACATGGCATAACGCTTCCAATCTCACTTCCTGTATTATTATTATTATTATTATTATTTTGTTGTTTTTGCCACTCAAGATAATATTAATAACTTTAATAAAAGGGCTACGATGACTGTGAGGTATGTGGCCTAACCCTTCCTATTTAAATCTTCCTATTTTATTATTTATATTACTTTGTTTTGCCACTCAAGATGATTTTAATAACTTTAATAAAAGGCCTGCCATGACTGTGAGGTATGTGGCCTAACCCTTCCTATTTAAATCTTCCTATTTTATTTTTACTTTGTTTTTGCAACTCTAGATAATATTAATAACTTTAATAAAAGGCCTGCCATGACTGTCAGGTACGTGGCTGAACCCTTTTTATTTTACGTCTTCCTAATTAATTTTTTATTGTTATTTTTGCAACTCAAGATGATTTTAATAACTTTGGAAGGGTTGTTGGTTGTTTGAAAGCAGTGATAAGAAACAGGGAAGTGAGCATGGAAGTGAAAAAGTTACTACATGACAGTATTGTGATACCAACTCTAACGTATGGAAGTGAAGCTTGGACGTTGTTGGAAGGACACAAGTCAAGAGTGCGAGCAGTGGAAATGAGTTATTTAAGAGGAGCCTGTGGAGTCACATGGAGAGACAGGCTGACGAATGAGGATATAAAGGAGCGTTGTGGTGTGGATGTGGATGTGATAGGAAGTGTTAGGAGGAACACACTGAGGTGGTTTGGCCATGTGGAGAGGATGGAGAGCAAGAGACTGACAAGGAGAGTGTATGTGAGTGAGGTGGAGGGGGGGGAGAGGGAGGGGGAGGCCAAGGATGAGATGGAGGGATGGAAATGGGAGAAATGGAGTTCCCCCGAGCTAAGCCCTGTATTGTACTATATAGCCCCGCTAGGGTTACAGGAGAGAGCTACCCCTCCCGGCACGGCAGCCCGGGCGAGGCTCGAACTTGCAATCCCCCGATTACAAGTCCAGCGCGCTACCACTGTGCTACCGCGCCCCCCATGGAGGGATGGAGTGGAGAGGTATATGAGAGAGGGATGTGCGAGCTGGGAGCAAGGCAGTGAAATGCCAGGGGACAGGGCGACATGGAGGCGATTTGTTTGTGGCCACCCCTTACTAGACTAAGGCATCTGGCAATAGATAGATAGATAGATAGAAATTCCATACACAATAACGCATTTCTGGTGTTATTAATTATGGTTTCAGACCGGTGTGTAGCATTGAGAGTTAGCAGCATAGGTGGCTAGGTGTGGGTGGCCTTCAAGGATTTAGTGGAAAGTGGCTCAAAATACTGGAGAATTTTCCTTTCTATTGAGCCTTGGTTATGGGACGCAGTTTACCGGAAAATTGGAGGCAACGGAATTGAGGTTTGGCTGAATGACTTTGTTAAGTGGAGCAGCTTTTTTTGTATTTTTTCATTTGTTTTCCTTCCTCTGTTCTTTTACTTGAAAAAAAATGTAATTCGTTTGTTTTTCCTTCCTCTGTTCTGTTACTTTAAAAAAAGAATGAGAGACTGACTTGAAGAGTGTGAGTGACGTGGATGGGCCTGGGGGTGAAAGAATACTTCCCCGGTATCCCTGCTTGTCGTAAGAGGCGACGTAAAGCGGGGTCTTTTTGTCTCCAGTCATTCTCTCCACATTGTCCTCTTCTGCTCTCGTGTCCTGCTAGGCCATGGAGTAGGAGGGGTCACCGCGCCCCCCCCCCCACCAGCCTACCTTTTTTGGCACCTATTCCCTGACGCCTGTGGGTCACGGCAGGACATATTAACACTGAATATTCTGGGATGCACTGCCCATACCACCACAACATTAAAAGGGGGGGGGTCGTATAATACCGAGAAATAATAGCACATGAACCGATGTTAGGAAAACTGTTGGAAATTCAACCACACAGAGATGCATATCCAGGTCAAGTTAAAGTGAGAGTTGTATAGTATTGAGAATAAATCGCCAAGGAAGAGCTGTTAAGGGGCCAAGTTCAAGTGAAAGTAGTACAGGATTGAGAATAAATCACACAGGAAGAGGTGTTAAGGAGCCAAGTTCAAGGCATACAGGATTCGGACTAAATCACACAGGAACAAGTGTTAAGGAGCCCGCTGGTCGCTCACTCCTCAAGACTATCATCAACGGCTGCCAGAATCAGACAAAGGAACATCAAGACACAGACAAAACACAAAACATTCCCTAATATTACACGTATGCACGCCCATGTACCGGGAATGCACGCCCATGTACCAGGAATGCACATCTCGGTATCGGGAATGCACATCTTAATATCGGGAATGCACGTCTTAGTATCGGGAATGCACGTCTCAGTATTGGGAATGCACGTCTTAGTACCGGGAATGCACGTCTCAGTACCGGGAATGCATGCCCATGTATCGGGAATGCACGTCTCGGTATCAGGAATGTGAGTATCAGTATCAGGTGTTGTGGATTCATTACCAGTATTACTATTACCGATATTTCTGTCTGTATCCTGCGCTGATTGTGCAATACTGGTTCTGAACATCGCACAGTCCTCACTACCAACCGATGTGTCCTGCGCATCTTCCTCCGTGTAAGACGCACCTGTGTCCTGCGCTGAATGACCTGGCTCCCCATACATAATTTTCACGTCTTGGTTATTCATTTCCTCAGTTTCCATAAGATGCAGGAACTGAACATCTGTAAAATTCTTGCGTTCGCCCCAAATGTTGGTGAATTTCGCATTGATCAAAATATCTCGAAAGGAATCCTCTCCGTTTTTGCCTGCGCCTGGAGGTTCGGGATCTATGATAAATATAACACGATCTCCAGTATGGGCGACGGGCGTGTGGAGGTGAACGCACACTTTCCGTTCATCATCATTTTCATCATCACCAACGTCGCTTCCACCGCTTAGCTCATCTGATCCCACATCCGCGTTCATCCATCTTGTATCCTCACTCTTTATACTCCTGTACACCTCATTCCCCTTATAGATCTTAAGCTGCATGCCACGTGACTCCACGGCCACTACACTGATTTTTGAACTAAATTCTATCCATATCTCCAGCTGGAACATTTCTATGGATGTTCGTTGAATGAGTGTTTCAGTTAGATATGTGAATTTTGTGACTCTGACTACCCCATTGATTAAGACCAGATTTTCCCTGATTTTTTCCAGTAGTTGGGTGTTGAAGGCCTTTTTCTCTTCTTCTATGAGGATCAGATCTAAGGACAGTGGTTTAGTATCCATCTTATAGAAGGAGACGAAGTTCAAAGTCGGAGGCATTGTGGCAATGACGATGATCTTGTTGTTCTGGAGTAGGTTTTGAAGAACGGATATCAGATGGCATACTGTATTATCCAAGTTCTGATTACGGCCGAACAGTCTCCACACGTTCTTGTTGTAAAAATAGTTCAGTACCTCTAGGGATTCCTTTTTCGACATGATGTTACAGCCAGAGTGTGAGAGAATGTATCTGTTCCCTAAGTAATCAAGGACGGTGATGTGGACACTTATGTGGGTATCGTCTCTCTCCGGCAGCTCACAGATCGCACTCTTCAGGGACTCCATCAGGCTATCGATGTTGGATTTGTACACAGGTAACTCCAGAATGAAGTTTATGCCGCCAGCCGCCTGTTGCTCTACCGGATAGGAGATGCGATAGTCATCCTCAGTTACCGGTTTGGACGTGGCAGCGTTAAGGTAGGCCAAATCTAGCAACAGCAGCACCTTATCTTCTTTTGATGCTTGTTGTCCGGTGTACTCCATCAATGTTATTTTCTCCGAGACCTCACTCTCTGCCTCATGAAGCTCTATTGTCTGTGCCCTTGAAACTTCACTCACGTCCATCTTGAGCTCTGGGGCTTCATCCTTCAGCCATGAAACCTCACAGCTCTGTTCCTCTTCCATTCTCACCTGTACCTCCCCAGACGCAGCCAGTTCAAGTTTAAACAGAGAGCCCCCACGATTTTTCAGTTGGAGAGCCAAGGATTCGCCTTCCTTTTTATGGCTGCCTGTATCATTCATCTCCAACAGTTGAGTGCTTTGTTGCAGCTGTTCAGTGCTTTGTTGCAGCCATTGAGGAGTGCTAGGTTGCAGCTCTTCACTTTCTCGTTGCAGTGGTGGCGGCTTTTCAATTTGGACTTCTGCGTTTTCATCCTCTTCAGGGCTGTTCAAAGCTATGCCCATTTTCTTCCACCATGTCCCACGCACTGTCATTTCCAGTATTTTCCCGCTGTTTATGCCCTCCAAGAAGGATGCTATGGGGACGTCGCCTTTCACAGTGCGTCCATATTGCCAAAAATATCCACGCAATTTTACGCGAAGGCATTTTCTCGACTTCGCCTCGTTTTGAATGGCTGGCAGTTGCTGGGACAAATCCTGCGTGAATCCGTAGGTGGCGATCTCGTCTCCTTCAGCCTGCCAACAGCTTTTTACCAAGAGTATGCTGAATATCCTTTTCCTACCCACCTTTATGCTGAAGTATTTTGGCTTCCCCGCTGTGGTAGGCCACGAAATAATGCATTGGAGATTCCGGTTTTTAGAGGTTTCGTCCATTTTGGCTGATGTGTACAAAAACTAAGCTACGAAAGGAGACATTGAGAGGAAAACAGACGCACACGACTGCACAACACAAACGAAAGATTAGTGTGTGTGTGTGTGTGTGTGTGTGTGTGTGTTTTAAGTAGAGAAACGAGGGAGAGAGAGCAGAAAAGCTGGAATCGAGAAAGAAGAAAACTGGATCATTTTAAAGAAGAGTCACCTTAGGAAATAATTTTTTTATGGTAATCCTGGAAGAGAGAGAGAGAGAGAGAGAGAGAGAGAGAGAGAGAGAGAGAGAGAGAGAGAGAGAGAATAAAACGACGAGGGGCAGTAATGGAGATCTCTAACCTTAAAATGCTCAGATGATGGCCAGGTGTAGTCAGATTGGAGGGCTGATTTGACTAGTAACCAAGGAGACTCATTTCTACCCACAATAGAAGCCACCACTACCATGAATGCTGATCTGCTAACACTACTACCATCATTGCTAGAACTACCACTACCATTGCAACTACCATACTACCATCACAACTACTATTAGCATCATTACTATCATAGTCACCTCTACCAACTCACTGCTACTACTACTACTACTATTACTACGACAACTCTACTACATTACTACTACTATTAGCCTAATACTACTGCTAAATGATTACTACCACCGCATCTACTGCTACTGCTACTACTACTACTACCACCACTACTACTTTTACTATCAAATGGCTACTACCACTACTACCACTACTACTTCAGCCAAAAATACTATCATCACTATTACAACTACCACTACCACCATCATCACCACCACAACCACAGCTACCAGCAACACTACCACAACTACCACCACCCAAACAACCAAACTATCATCATCACTATCACAACCACCACTACCACCACCACCATTAACACAACTACCACCACCATCACTACCACAACTACCACCACCATCATTACCACAACTACCACCACCATCACTACTACCACAGTTACCACCACCACCACTACCACAACTACCACAATTACAACCACCATCATTACCACAACTACCACCATCACTACTACCACTATCACTAGACTACAGAGAGAGAGAGAGAGAGAGAGAGAGTCACCTATCTCATTGAGCCCACCTTGTCATCCCCCACCTCTGCTGTCTTTTCCTGTTGCTGTCACTCCCTCATTTATACAACCCCCCCCTCTCTCTCTCTCTCTCTCTCCTAACATACTGTCTCTTCGGCAACACTACAAGTTATTGGGAACTCTCTCTCTCTCTCTCTCTCTCTCTCTCGTTTAAAATTGGATATGCAGTGTAAGATTGGCTAATATGCATCATTCTCTCTCTCTCTCTCTCTCTCTCTCTCTCTCTCTCTCTCAGCATCACTTAACGTTATCTTGCTTTACACCCTCGTAAAGACAGCTCTAATCTCTACCACCCCGAGATACTCCTTTCACATTTACGTGGCCTAAAAAAATAATACCGTATAATACCATCTTAAACTCTGATGCTAGTCACGAAGAAGTGCCACGTGAAATAAGCTGCAAATGGACGAAAGCTGGGCCAAGTTAAGGGGAAGAGAGTATATCAGTTAGAGATAATGTGAGAGAGCCGTAAAGACAACTCTACCAGTCAGCTTCTCTCACCGTCTCGGCCCACACCCAGCTTAACCGTCTCACGTTTGGAACAACTCTAGTATTTTCCCTAACGCCATTTCCTAAGCGATTTATTTGGCCTATTACACCTTACTGTCCTCACTTTCGCGACAGTTCTAGTATTTTTCCCTAACGCCTTTTCCTAAGCGATTTATTTGGCTTATTACACCTTACAGTCCTCACTTTCGCAACAGTTCTAGTATTTTCCCCCTAACGCCTTTTCCTAAGCGATTTATTTGGCTTGTTACCGTACACCTTATTGTCCTCACTTTCGGGATAATTCTAGTATTTTTCCCCCAACACCTTTTCCTAAGCGATTTATTTGGCTTATTACACCTTACTGTTCTCACTTTCGCGACAGTTCTAGTATTTTCCCCCTAACGCCTTTTCCTAAGCGATTTATTTGGCTTATTACACCTTACTGTCCTCACTATCGCGACAGTTCTAGTATTTTTCCCCGAACACCTTTTCCTAAGCGATTTATTTGGCTTGTTACCGTACACCTTACTGTCCTCACTTTCGGGATAATTCTAGTATTTATCCCCGAACACCTTTTCCTAAGCGATTTATTTGGCTTATTACACCTTACTGTCCTCTTTTGCGTTATATAAATCCTTCTTATATCGCCATACTCTGCATAAATAACGTACAAAAGGGTATTAACCAGGCATATCCAAGAATAAATTGCTAAGGAAGAGGTGTTAGGGAGCTTTATTAACCAGGCATATCCAAAAATAAACTGCTAAGGAATAGGTGTTAGGGAGCTTTATTAACCAGGCATATCCAAAAATTAATCGCCAAGGAAGAGGTGTTAGGAAGCTTTATTAACCGGCCATATCCAAAAATAAATCGCTAAGGAAGAAGTGTTAGGGAGCTTCATTAACCAGCCATATCCAAAAATGAATCGCTAAGGAAGGTGTATTAGGGAGCTTTATTAACCAGCCATAATCCAAAAATAAATCGCTAAGGAAGAGGTGTTAGGGAGCTGCCTAAACCGACGGGCTGAGTTTAAATACTGTCGGAACTAATCCCACGGCCGGAACTAATCTCACAGTAGGAGCTAATATATTCTCTCTCTCTCTCTCTCTCTCTCTCACACACACATGAGAGAGAGAGAGAGAGAGAGAGAGAGAGAGAGAGAGAGAGAGAGAACGTATAGCCTAAGGAGAAAACGTAATGATAATATGGGTAACTCGTGGAGAAACTAACTAGGAGAGTGTCCCCCCCCCAGTACGTCTCCGTCCTCACCTCCCATCTCTAGCAGTGGCATTATTTAAGAAAGCTCCCTAACACCTATTCCTAAGCGATTTAGTTTCTTTAACCCACACTGCACTCCTCCTCCATGCTATCATTCTAAAATCGCCCTACTTTGCACAAATAAACTACAAAGGGATATTAAACGGCCATTTCCGAAAATAAATCGCTAAGGAAGAGGTGTTAGGGAGCTTCCTTAACCGACATGTTATTTTCGTTTAGTTTGGAAAGCTCCCTAACACCTTTTCCTTACCGGTTTATTCCAGATTCTGTTCCGTTACTATACTCTTGTGTGTTTTTCATGCCATCTATGTCAACATTATATAGATATAAGCAAAAAAGATGATATTCATGGGTAGTTTTGAAAATAATTCGCTAAGGAAGAGGTGTTAGGGAGCTTCCTTACCCGATGAGAATACACACAATTAAGGAAGTTCCCTAACACCTCCTCCTAAGCGATTTATTTTGCTGATTACTCCTGACTCTCCTCTTCTGTCATATAAATAATTCAAATACCAGCATACTCACGACAAATAACATACACATATTAACTAGCCATAGAAATAAATCGCTAAGGGAGAGGGGTTTGGGGTGAGAATCCGGGTTTTTATCTCCTTATCTCTGGTGTTATCTGACCGTTCTCTGCTCCGTCCCCTTTCCTCCCGACTGGTTGATTTTCTCTGTTAAACCATCCACCTAGACCCAGAGTGACTTCCTGGCTCTAAATCCATCCAACGCTCCATTTTTCTCTTCAGTATTCGTGTTACTCGATGCCCCTAGTCTGCACACGTGTAACACCTGTTCCTAACACACCCTCTATACTGCTACTTACTATTTACCTATCGCTCCTCTGCTCTCCATCTCTGCCTTTCACTACATCTGCCTCTCCCATCCTCCCTACTGGGCCAGATGTACCCGATGTGGATTATCTGCCGTTATCTCTGCCCTTGACTCTCTTCTCTCCCAAAAACTCTCAGGCCTAATCACCAGTGGCTTCCAAACAGACCTCGTCCTTCCTCGCAACCCTCCTCGGCTCACCCCTCATTTTCTCTCCTCCCTCCATTCCCCGAGTTGATTTCTCAGGTTCACGCCCGCTATCTCAGGCTCTCTTCTCTGGCCCGAGATGCCTGCAATCTACCTCTCCCTGCCAGTCGCATCAGTGTGTGCAAGGCGACTGTCCAGAGAATGCTTTGAGAGGAGGCCAAGGGAGACCTATGCCCGTATTCTTAAAAATAATTCCTTCCCTACACTTTCCCTTGCCTTTGAAGGATTTTTCTTTCCCTTCGGTATAATTACTTGTGTGCTGATGCTGTACCTTCCTCCAGCGTCACCATCCACCACTATGACAAATACTATGAAGTGAATGCAGTGAAACATTTATGGCAAGCACCTTACCCTCACTGGACGCTGTGGTGTTGCTGTCGTATGCATTCATCTGGGACCTCGCTCCGTGGGGAAGCCAACCACCTGCTCCCTAGTCCTGCAAACTCTGTAACTCTCCCATGGCTGACTCATTGCCCCATCACATCGTTAACTCCACCATTATTGTCCCTTTGCACCTCCTGGCTCACTATTTGCTGCACTGTGTACCCACTTGTTTATAAATCTTGATGTACTGACGGACATCCTCTCTCTCTGTCATAACTTGCGTTCCTTATAATGCCCTGGCGTGTGTGTGTGTGTGTGTGTGTTTAGTCTTTTTTCATGTAGTACTGAGTTCCCTACTTGTGTTAACTGTAATCACTATAATAATTTTTGTCCCATGTATGTATCAGTGAATCCCTTTGCTCTCATATACCCTTTCTGTCCGAACACCAGCGACGTTTACCTATTCCTCGTATGGAGAGAGAAACAGTGAGAGAAAGACTATATCGATTGTGTAGATGATATGCGTCCATACCTGCCACCAAAACAGATAAGAAAATAAAAAGATGCCCAGGTTAAATCGGCTTTTTAAAAAATCGACGGGGAAGAGATGTGGCGGGGAAATGACTCTGTTATGGTGGGAGAACAACTTAAATTTCTGTCTTCACTTACTTTCTCCGTACTGATATTTTATGGGTAATTTCCTGTTGGTTCTCTTTATTTTATTTGATCATCTCATATAACTTTTCCTTTGAGAGGAAGCTTGGCATAGAGGGCTTTGTAGCACCGCTTCGTTAGTGATTTATTCAGCATCACTCCTTAACGTTCTATTATATGTTATTTATATTGCATTAATATCGTTATGGTTTGGAAAAGTAACATATGTGGGAGTACTGAGGTGTAATTTCCAAAAAGAACTCTTCAGCATCATAGGTTCACTTCACAACCCAAACACCGATGAGAAGAAGGAGAAGAGTCAGGTAGCAATACAGGTACAGCCATAACGTATATATTTTTTTTAATATGAAGGAATAACGGTAGGAAGAAGTGTCCGTCTTCTTTTATCACATTTTCCTTGGTGTGTCCCTGCTGCTGTAGACTTTTGTGTATTTTTATCAGGGTAACATACGCTATATTTGAGGCAGTTCTTCGTCCTGATAGTCATATATTTTTCTGATTATTTCTGGGTATGTCTTCCTTTACCTGAATAACAACCGCAGAAATCGAGAAATAGGTAAGAATTGACTGTTCTGGTATTTATTGAGAACACTGCTTCCATTATTCATGACGGAATTAATTGATTTATTAGGGCTTATTTTGGTGTTTTAGTTGGATATTTGGCTTGTGTAACAGGCCACAAAAGTGTGTTTCCGGGCATTATTGATGGTAAGAAGTGGCGGCCATCATCCACTCACTTGATGTAGTGCTGCCTACTTCATCCTTTACCCTTATCATTCTTTTTCTGTGTCTGCCCTCCTCTCTTCCTATTTCTCTCATCTTTCCTGTCACTTTATATTACTCTACTTTTCAGGTGGCGTAACATTGAGTGACAAGCCTAATGGTTTCCTATAAGTCAAGAAATCATTTACAGTGTTGGGTGGTAACCATATAACCAAACCATATGTGTTCCCTATGTGTCAGCAAGTGGGTTGGTGGAGGGTTAGTGCCTCTCCCTGTAAAACAACTAACACAAAGACAGTCACTCTTTAATGGGATTATGGCATCTGGCTATAGATAAACAGAGATAAGTAACCCACACCAAGATAAAATAATATGAAAAACATCTAATATAAAACCAAAACAGCAGAATTAATATACTGTATAGAAAGGAGTGGTAAAAAGCCTAACCCAACCCAGATACTGCTGTTCTCAATACTATCTCAAAGTCAAACAGCTGCCCCTTGTGAGATTATGGCGTCTGGATATAAACAGATACAGTCAAGCTAACAAACACATTCTGGTCAAACCTAATCAAACAACCTCATCTGATCCGGCCTAACCAACCACATCGTGGGTAGTGTTCATTATTTTTTTACATCATCATCATCATCATCTGGACCTCCTTTCCCACCCTAGGGCTGAATGAGGAGTAGCAGTGTCCAGACAGCCCATATTTGCCCAGTCCACGCATCCATTCACTCATCATTCAAGCCCCCGGAATCCTGGCTCTATCGGATGCGCCAAAAACATTCCCCACATTCTGTAGCTTCACATAAATGTATCTGACTCTATTGGATTATTTTTTTACTAGTTTTTGTATTTATTTGGTGGTAGGTGGTGGCGACCATCATCCACTCACTTGATGTAGTGCTGCCTACTTCTTCCCTAGCCTTTATCATTCTTTTTCTGTGCCTGCCCTCCTCTCTTCCTATTTCTCCCATGTTTCCTGTCATTTCTTATTGCTTTTCTTTCCTTTTCAGGTGGCTTTACATTGAGTGACAAGCCAAATGGTTTCCTGTAAGCCAAGAAACCATTTACAATGCTGGGTGGTAACCATATAACCAACCCATACGTGCTCCCTACGTGTCAGCAAGTGGGTTGGTGGAGGGTTAGTGCCCCTCCCCGTAAAACAAATAACTCAAAGTCAAATGGCCACCCCTTACGGGATTATGGCGTCTGGCAATAGATAGATAGATAGATATAATTATTTGCCTTTTCAAATATCTCATGCAAGGAAAAACCAATCAGCCTCCATTATGGCTTTCAAGAAGACATGGGACCTCATTAATTTATGGCTTTCAACATTTTTTTTTTCCTTACCAAGTTCTCCGTGGGATTCTTTGAGTGTTTTCTGGGTGTGTTTCCAAGTTGCTTTGTTTTTTAATTTCTTTTACAAGCGGTGAAGAGCGTTTAAAATGCTGTCTTTGCTTACGGTACAGTCCCCATTGGTGCCACAGACAGACACACGCCATGTTGTGAGAAGGAAGGAAGGAGGAGGGAGGGAATGGTGCAAAGGGAACGAGGGAAGGAAAGCAAAGGGAGACAGTTGGAGGAAGGGACATTGGCCAGAGTAAAAGGGACTTGAATTGGTGGAAAGGGAAGAGGTTAAGGAGGAAGGATGATAACTGACAGACAGACTCCATCTTAGAACGTCATTTATAACATGAAATTACCCATATCAGTGCTTATTTATCCAAACCTAACCCTGATTTTCATAACATAACCCAGCCTCATTTATCCTAACCTAACTTAACCTATTTTATGCCAGACTAACCAAACTAATCCCAGCCTAAGCTATCCTATTCCTTTGTAATCATAGTTTCCTTGTTCATCAGTGGATCCTCCCCATACTCGAAAATGCACTTCTGTACACCATTGCAAAGTCACTAAATAAGTACAGAGATATGTAGAGATTTTTATAATATTGAAGATGTGGTCTGTCTCCTTGAATATTTACCACAATTTCCTTTTTATGTACATGAGAACCATTTACAACGCTGGGTGGTAACCATATAACCAAACCATACGTGCTTCCTACGTGTCAAGTGGGTTGGTAGAGGGTTAGTGCCCCTCTCTGTAAAACAAATAACTCAGAGTCAAATGGCCACGGGATTATGGTGTCTGGCAGTAGATAGATAGATAGGTAGAGAGGATGGGGGATGAGTTTTGGGTGCAGAAAGTGAGAAGTGTGAATGTTTGGGGCAGGGTTGTGAGAGACAGACTGAAAAAGACCTGGGACTGGGTCGTGGAGTGTGGCCTCAGGGATAAGCGACTGACTGGGTTCGCATTCATGTAAGCCTGTTGCAAATACCGTCACTGCCTGAGTATTGTCCATTTGATTACTGAATTGGGAGCAGGGCAGTGAAATGGCGGGGGACAGGGTGATGTGGAGGCGATATGTTTGTGGCCAGCCCGTATGGGATTAAGGAGTCTGGCAATAGATAGATGGATAGTTAACTGTTGTGCTGCCTTACAGAATCTGGCTGCAGGGCTGACGTGAGGTGTGAGGAGGTGGCGTCGTAGATAAAACAACAGACCAAAGCAATTACCGAAGATGAACCAGGAGCTGAGGAGGAAGGTGGGAATATACCTTCAGTCCCGCCCTTGTATTCAGAATGGACTGTGGTTTTCAGGTTGTTGTTATACTGGTAACTGTCTGAATATAGCAATGATAAACCACAAAAAAGACATCATGGGAAGTAACGGATAAATATTACTGTATTCTTTACTCTTCTTTAACTATTTTTACCTCACATGGAGAGTGAGAGACTGACAAGGAGAGTGTATGTGAGTGAGGTGGAGCCGGGGAGAGGGAGGGGGAGGCCAAGGCTGAGATGGAGGGATGGGGTGGAGAGGTATATGAGAGAGGGGGGTGTGAACTGGGAGCGGGGCAGTGAAATGGCGGGGGACAGGGTGACTTGGAGACAATTTGTTTGTGGCCACCCCTCATGGGATTAAGGCGTCTGGCAGTAGATAGATAGATAGTGTGTGCAATAGATAGATAGTGTGTGCAATAGGTGAAGGGCATCTTTACGTGTTGTCGTTGATATAACTCAGCCACTCCACTCCCTGCTTATATGTGTATCCCTCAGCCACTTCCCTCTTCCCCGAAAGGATGATGGTGGACTGAAAGAAGAGGAGGACAAATTATCCTGCAGTCCACAGGGTTCACATTTGAGATAAACACTGGAACACAACAACAGCAACCTCATGTACTGTAATTTCATGGCCTGTGTTTTGCCCTTCAGGTGCTTGGGTGCTTCAAACAGCTGCATCGCACACGCCTCACAGTCTTCCAGGGAGATGACCGTGCCCTGACTGGTGAGACTGGTATTTTTTACAGTTACTTGAATGGAGAGTGAGAGACTGACAAGGAGAGTGTATGTGAGTGAGGTGGAGGGGAGGAGAGAGAGTGGGAGAGGCCCAGGATGAGATGGAGGGATAGAGAGTTTAATTGTTACAGTTACTTGAATGGAGAGTGAGAGACTGATGAGGTAAGTGTGAGTGAGGTGGACGGTGGGAGAGGGAGGGGGAGGCCAAGGATGAGATGGAGGGATGGAGTGGGGAGGTATATGAGAGAGAGGGGGGTGTGAGCTGGGAGCAAGGCAGTGAAATGGCAGGGGACAGGGCAACATGGAGGCAATTTGTTTGTGGCCACCCCTTATAGGATTAAGGCATCAGGCAATAGATAGATAGATAGATAGTTATACATTTTCCTCTGTTATTCTGCCTATAAATATCATCCTCTAAGTATTTACATTCCTTTCCAGCTGCCCGAGACAGAATCAACATGGAGTTTGTGAAGAATAAGGAGATTTGTGATGCCAGCAGTGTAGAAGAGGTAAGCCTGTGTATTCCTTCATCTGTAAAGCACCCACACACCTGCATGCTTTGGCCTTGATCACCTAATGGCAGCCCTCCACGTTGCTTGATCTCTGGCAGCCTCTTTAATCAGTCCCTTATCCCTGAGGTCACACTCTGTGACGTCGTTCCAAGTTTCTCTCTCTCTCTCTCTCTCTCTCTCTCTCTCTCTCTCTCTCTCTCTCTCACAATTCCACCCCCAGTATTCACACCTCTAACCCTCCACATCCAGTCACTACCTATATCTTCTTATGCCATTATTTAAAACCTAGGATGAACAACAGTATTATGTGTGATAGGAAGCGTTAGGATAAATACTTTGAGGTGGTTTGGCCATGTTGAGAGGATGGAGAGTGAGAGACTGACCAGGAGAGTGTATGTGAGTGAGGTGGAGGGGGGAAGAGGGAAGCGGAGGCCAAGGATGAGATGGAGTGGAGAGGTATGTGAGGGAGGGGGGTGTGAGCTGGGAGCAGGGCAGTGAAATGGCAGGGAAGAGGGTGACATAGAGGTGATTTGTTTGTGGCCTCCCCTTACAGGATTAAGGCGTCTGGCGATAGATAGATAGGTAGATTTTGTAGTGTTAATCAGTTTTTACATTCTAGCGTTCAAGATAGAGAGTTAGCAATTTTGGGTCAAGTTGAAGTAAAAGGAGTATAGATTTTTTCAGACCATGAGCTGGCAGGGCAGTGAAATGGCGGGGGACAGGGTGACGTGGAGGTGATTTGTTTGTGGCCACCTCGTATGGGAATAAGGCGTCTGGCAATAGATAGATAGAGTTGATTTATGTCGCTTATGTTTTGACAGCTGGTGAAATACGGACATGAAGTGGAGGAGGTTCTGCGTACCAGCGTTGTCCAGGCGGTGCAGAAGGAAGATGGTTTATTTAGTAAGTACAGCATAAGTTAGTCCAATTGATGTTTTATTATGGGAGAGTCGGTTATTAGTAGTAGTAGTGTTTATTATTTGAAGGAGGGAGGAGGCGCGGTAGGCCAAGGAGAAGGTGGAGGAGGGAGGAAGCGAGGTAGGGCAAGGAGAAGGTGGAGGAGGGAGGAAGCAAGGTAGGCCAAGGAGAAGGTGGAGAGATATGATGGATGAGTGTGTGAGGAAGAGAGGTATGGAAGTTGGTGAGGTTAGGGAACTGACAAAGCTGGCTGGATGAATGTTGTGAGGAGAAGTGCATGATCAGGGATTTGGCACCTCTTTTTAACGTGGCATTGTCTGGACTCTCTATCAGATACGTTTATGTGAAGCTACAGAATGTGGTGAATGTTTTTGGTGTATCTGATAGAACCAGGATTCCAAGGGGTTGAATGATGTGTGAATGGAAGTGTGGTACATTGGATTGGCCAAATTTGGGCTGTCTGGACATTGCTACTCCTCACCCTGCCTTAAGGTGGGAAAGGAGGTCTGGATGATGATGATGATTATGGAGAAGAGCTATGAATTTATTATTATTATTATTATTATCATTATATTATTATGAAGAGCCATGAAAAGGATGTAAAATAAGCTGCAAAGAGGATGAAATTATGGGCCAGGTTAGTTTAAAATGGGTATAGTTTTCATATTTAGTAGTAGAATATGCCATTGTGTTCTTTTCATACTTGTACTTGAGATCCCACCTCAGGTAAGAGCTGTTGGATGTAATGGATTATTGGCTTTATCGTATCTGTCTTTCCTCCAGTTAGTCCATTATAGAAAGAGTACATCAGTACAGTACAGGGCTTTAAGAGGAAACACTACATGGCATAGTTTTTATAATTTCATTTATAAAGGCTCCATCATGCCTGCATATGTCAGCCTTGGTCACCTAATGGCAGCTCTCCATGATGCTTGATCTCAGGCAGCCTCTCTGTTCAGTCCCCTAACCCTGAGGTCACATTCTTTGACCACATCCCAGGTCTTTTTAGGTCTGCCACTTGCAGCCTTACCTTCATTGTTCACATTTCTCACCCTCTGCATCCAGTTGTTGTCCTTCATTCTCTCCACATACCCAAACCATCTCCTTCTGCCCCTGTTCATCACAACACTAATACAACCAGGTCCAATGCTTCCTCTCAACTCCTCATTTACAGTCCTAACCCCCCCAAGCCTCTCACTTAGGGATGCAGTACACATCCACCTAATCATCATCATCATCTCTGTATGTTTGAGCCTACAAATACCCTCTGTCCTCTACAGCCCAGGTCTCACTACCATACAGCATTACACTCCCAACACATGCCACATACAAAGACTCCTTAGCACAGGAGAGCCCTCTCAGTGTGAGGAGAGGCAACAGCTCCCTGTACTTCTTCCAAACACTCTTTTCCCCAGCCACAGAGCTTCCAGTCCCACCTCCAGCACATAACATGTCTCCCGAATAAAAAAATTCCTCCAAACTCTCAAGAGACTCTCCAGTAGGTCAATTTTTTCCCTCCTCCTTCTCTCTGCATGCTCTCCTGAACATATACACAGCATACACATAATCTTACATATGGTACTGTCTATTCGTCTATCTATTGCCAGACACCTTCATCCCATAAGAGGTGGCCACAAGCAAATTGCCTCCATGTCGCCCTGTCCCCCTCCATGTCATTGCCCTGCTCTTAGCTCACTCCCCCCTCGCTTTTATACCTCTCCACTCCATCCCTCCATCTCATCCTCAGTCTCCCCTTCCCTCCACTTCACCTACATACACCCTCTTAGTCAGTCTTTCATTCTCCATTCTCTTCACATGTCCAAACCACCTCAGTGTACTTCTGATTTTCACAGTCACATCCACATCCACCCCACAATGTTCCTTCAATTCTTCATTCGTCAACCTGTCCCTCCATGTCACTTCACATGCTCCTCTCAGGTAACTCATTTCCACTGCTCTCACTCATGACTTGTTCCCTTCTAGCAGGGTCCACGTACATATGGTCTATCTATCTATATATTGCCAGACACCTTAATCCCGTATGGGGTGGCCACAAACAAATTGCCTTTACGTCGCCCTGTCCCCCCGCCATTTCACTGCCCTGCTCCCAGCTCACACCCCCCTCTCTCATATACCTCTCCACCCCATCCCTCCATCTCATCCTTGGCCTCCCCCTCCCTCTCCCCCCCTCCACCTCACTCACATACACTCTCCTCATCAGTCTCTCACCCTCCATCCTCTCCACATGGCCAAACCACCTCAGTGTGTTCCTCCTAATGCTTCCTCTCACATCCACATATGGTAATACTGTATAATTTTGTGGATCATTCAGTTTCATACTAAATTTTTCAGGTGCCAGAATTCGTCCTGAAGTTATGCGACTGGACAACAAGCCGTACTCACCAATGCCTGAGAGTATGATTGGTCCATTCAAGAAGAAGAAGACGGAGTGTTCGGATACGTGAAAATGAATTTGGGAGAGTCGAGCACAGTATAGTAATTTATTTAGTACGTATATACAGGATGTCATGTGGAATTTTTGAGGAACTTTATTGGGTTCTATCTATCTATCTATTGCTAGACGCCTCAATCCCGTTCGGGGTGGCCACAAACAAATCGCCTCCAAGTTGCCCTATCCCCCGCCATTTCACTGCCCTGCTCGCAACTCACACCCCCCTCTTTCATATACCTCTCCACCCCATCCCTCCAGCTCATCCTCGGCCTCCCCCTCCCTCTTCCCCCCTCCACCTCAATCACATACACTCTCTTCATCAGTCTCTCACTCTCCATCCTCTCCACATGGCCAAACCACCTCATTGTGTAACTCCTAACGCTTCCTGTCACATCCACATCCACACCACAACACTCCTTCACTTCCTCATTTGTCAGTCTGTCTCTCCATGTAACTCCACATCCACCTCACTCACATACACTCTCCTCATCAGTCTCTCACCCTCCATCCTCTCCACATGGCCAAACCACCTCAGCGTGTTCCTCATAACGCTTCCTACCACATCCACATCCACACCACAACGCTCCTTTATGTTTATTGGGGTATTCGAAGTTTAATTTTGAGTGAGAGATGTGCTGTATCATCATGGATCTCTGTCTCACCGGTTATGGATTTAAATTACTGATGACCTTATGGATTATAATATTCTCCCAGACCTTATTTTTGTTCTCAAAGACAGTACACCCAAACCTCGATTTAAGGGACTAAATGGGGAATCAACTTGTCCCTTACTTGAAAATGTCCCTTACTTGAAAATGTCCCTTACTTGAAAATGTCCCTTACTTGAAAATGTCCCTTACTTGAAAATGTCCCTTACTTGAAAATGTCCCTTACTTGAAAATGTCCCTTACTTGAAAATGTCTCTTACTTGAAAATGTCCCTTACTTGAAAATGTCCCTTACTTGAAAATGTCCCTTACTTGAAAATGTCCCTTACTTGAAAATGTCCCTTGTTTTACCACATATAAAGACAATCTTATTATGAAATGCAATGATTGTTTCACTTATTTATTTATATAATTATGAATATTATTTTACGGGTACTGTATAAAGAAACATATTAATGTGTATAACCTAGACATTACCTGTCATTTTTGAATGGTCTTGTCCGTTTGTCAGGTAGAATATGGACTCCCTTAAATCCTAAATCCCTTAAATGGACCTCCCTTAAATTGAGGTTTGACTGTATAGTAATTTATTTAGTACGTATATGCAGGATGTCATAAATTTTTGAGGAACATCATTGAGTTATTCTAAGGTTAATTTTATGTATGAGATGTGCTATATCAACAGAGGTCCATTCTCACCAGTGTCCAGGCATCTCGAAATGAACGGATCTTGAATTTGGCTCTCTTTTGTATTGTTTCTGTTTTTTTCTTGGAAGGAACGGTTTGCATGCTCCTGGCCTTTGGTTCCTTCTTCCTTACATAAAAAATAAAAAGAAGAAAAGAAAGTTATGGAGTTACAATTACTGATGACACTATGGATAATAATATTCTCCCACTTCCTGTTTTCGTTCTCAGAGACTGTTACAGTATTTTGCTGTACCATCTGACAGTTTGTGGATATAGAAGTAAAAGGAATATATGATGTACAGCTTATGTAATAAACTAAGTAAACCATTTTTATCTTTGAATTAAATACCTTGACTTAATGCACAGAATGAATGAAACTTTGTAATTGTGTCTTTGTATATGAGGGAGGAGGGAGTGAGTTGGGGGGAGGGCAGTCAAATGGTGAGTGATAGAGCGACTTGGAGGCGTTTTGTCTCTGGCCACCCTCTGCGGGATTAGGTCGTCGGGCTATAGATAGACAGATAGACAGTCTTTGTACATTAAGACACAGCTGAAAATTGGCAAGAATATTATGTGCTGATGAGGTGTGTTTGTTAATGGGAAGAATATTAGGTGCTGATGAGGTGTGTTTGTAGCACTATAATTAATCTGTTGTAGCATTAGTTGATCTGTTGTAGCACTATAATTAATCTGTTGTAGCACTAGTTGATCTGTTGTAGAACTAGTTGATCTGTTGTAGCACTAGTTAATCTGTTGTAGAACTAGTTGATCTGTTGTAGCACTAGTTAATCTGTTGTAGCACTATAATTAATCTGTTGTAGCACTAGTTGATCTGTTGTAGAACTAGTTAATCTGTTGTAGCACTAGTTAATCTGTTGTAGCACTATAATTAATCTGTTGTAGCACTAGTTGATCTGTTGTAGAACTAGTTGATCTGTTGTAGCACTAGTTAATCTGTTGTAGCACTATAATTAATCTGTTGTAGCACTAGTTGATCTGTTGTAGAACTAGTTGATCTGTTGTAGCACTAGTTAATCTGTTGTAGCACTATAATTAATCTGTTGTAGCACTAGTTGATCTGTTGTAGAACTAGTTGATCTGTTGTAGCACTAGTTAATCTGTTGTAGCACTATAATTAATCTGTTGTAGCACTAGTTGATCTGTTGTAGCACTAGTTAATCTGTTGTAGCACTAGTTAATCTGTTGTAGCACTAGTTAATCTGTTGTAGCACTATAATTAATCTGTTGTAGCACTAGTTAATCTGTTGTAGCACTAGTTAATCTGTTGTAGCACTAGTTGATCTGTTGTAGCACTAGTTAATCTGTTGTAGCACTAGTTGATCTGTTGTAGCACTAGTTAATCTGTTGTAGCACTAGTTGATCTGTTGTAGCACTAGTTAATCTGTTGTAGCACTAGTTAATCTGTTGTAGCACTAGTTGATCTCCTGTAGCACCCTTAGCCTCATCTAGAAGTAGACCCAGGGAATTACAAGCCTAAGTTGTTCATCTCCTGCATTCCACCATCCTCCTTTTGTGGAACAGGGAGAGAACCGAGGGATGTCTGTATAACCAGCCACTGAAGCCACAATGTTATACCTGTGCCACCACGTGCAGGCACCCCTCTCTGGCAGCAGTGATGGTAGTTGAGCATAGTAATTATTAAATGTAATGGATCACTCTTATCTTAAACGTCAGGACCAAGTTGCCTAGCCCCGGGTTCCTACACTCCTCATGGGGCAACGTAGGATTGGATGATGGATGGATGAAGTGTAATGGAGAGAGTGGAATGAGGTGTTCGTTGGAAACTTGTGAGAAAGCTGTGGATGAGTCAAAAGCACCAGTCAGTTAGAGGAAGGCTGTGTTTGAGTCCTTGTATAGAAGTAATTGGGTGCAAAATGCATTAATCATCAAGTGTAATGGAGAATGGAATGAAGCGTTTGGTGGAAGTTTGTGTGAAAGTTGTGGATGAGAGGAAAAGTGCCAGTTCCATCCATCCATCATCCACTCATCCGTGTACAAAAATAAAAGTAACTGAAATGATTACAAAAAGTGACGGTGTAAATCTTTTGAATGCTGTTGTTGTGGACACAGGCTTATATGAATGTAAACCCAGTGGACTGCAGGCTGGAGTTACCCCACTATAGTCCACCATTCTCAAGGATAGGAAGAAAGCTGAGGGACATTTGTATAACCAGGCAGTGGAGTCAGTGGATTATATTGGTGATGAATGTTGTAATAATAGTAGCAGTACTTGAGAGTATGCAAGTGAGGTGGATGGGGGGAGAGGGAGGGGGAGGCCAAGGATGAGATGGAGGGATGGAGTGGAGAGGTATATGAGAGAGGAGGGTGTGAGCTGGGAGCATGGCTGTGAAGTGGCACTGGACAGGGTGACATGGAGGCTGTTTGTCTGTGGCCACCCCTTACGGGATTGAGGCGTCTGGCAATAGATAGATAGTACAACCTTAGGGTCATCTTAATGTGAACTAAGTAAACTGCAGATCAACATTGTCCTTTTGCCTCAGCCTACCATCCTCCTCATAGGAAATAGGGAGGGGTCTGAGGGATGTATATATATAACCGCGCAACTCCACCTTCTGGTCACATTAGCGCCACCACGTGAAGGCATCCCTCACCAGCTTCTTTGAATGTTGGAAGAAAATTTTGTCAGTAATCGTTATGAAAAAATTATCTGTTATTCTGTCTGGTTTTATTTTCTCGGGTTTTTCTCGGGTTTGGTAGCTTAATGTCTATCTATCTATCTATTGCCCAACGCCCTAATCCCGCGAAGGCTGACCGCAGACAAAACGCCTCCAAGTCACTCTGTCACCCACCATTTGACTGCCCTCCTCCCAACTCACTTCCCCCTCCCTCATATACCTTTCCATCCCTCCATCTCATCCTTGGCCTCCCCTTCCCTCTCCCCCTTTCCACCTCACTCACCAACACTCTCCTCATCAGTCTCTCACTCTCCATCCTCTCCACATGGCCAAACCACATGCGTGAAGAGAAAATATAAACATACACTCAGACACTCATCGTACGACTGATACACACAATCTAATCATGTCTCTGTCCCGTCAAAGATCTTCACCGTTGAGTGTCATTTCATCCATGTAATCAAATGAGATGGAGGGATGGAGTGGAGAGGTGTATGAGAGAAGGGGCTGTGAGCCGGGGGAGGGCAGTGAAATGGCGGGGGACAGGGAGACACGGAAGCGATTTGTTTGTGACCACCCCTTACGGGATTAAGGCGTCTGGCAATAGATAGATACAGATAGTCTTTTCTCTCATGTCACTCAGAACTTGATTTGCAGGTTAATATGCATGTAGGAAGGGTTTGCGCTCCTTTCCTTATCTTCCTGTCAATTGATTCATTTACTCTATGCCGTTATCTTTGCCCTACATCAGCTTCGTACCTCACCTTCCTCTCCACTGAATTTACCATAATTGTTCAACTCCTTTACTGCACCACAACTCCTTTATTCAACCCCATGTACACATCCTTTAGCAGTCATGATCCAGGAGTGGGAGTGCTGCCTATCTTTCCATCATAAATAGTTTCGCTGGGTTACCGGGCATACAGGCTTCCCAGGTAACGAAAAGTATATCACCTCGCCCACCCATTTCCCTTCACATTTCTCTCTCCTTCCCAGTTCCAAGCTCTGATCTTATATGTTTAAATTCAAATGTTTAAAGCCTTATTATTACCAAACTAGCAGTCCCTCTGGTCACAAGCCACACACAGTAGAATATATTCCGTAAAACCATTTCTTTCTTCATGCTCCTTCCTTGGACACAAACACAGGCGTTGGGAAATATCGCTCTTGCTTATTTTTAAACAAGCCATACTTACTTTACCCTTGATTACTCACGACCAACAATCAGCTCCTCATTTTTTCAAACTGTTAATTACGTCTCAGCACTGTCCTCTGATTGATAACACATCCTCTTATGTCATTCTTTCCTTCACCTTCATTCGTTCCTCTTCCTCCTGTGTACGGGTGACTCCACACTGAGTGACAAGGTAAATGGTTTCCTGTACACCAAGAAACCATTCACTATGCTGGATGGTAACCATATAACCAAATTATGGCGCTTGGTGGTTTAAATCGGACTAAGCCTGTGTCGGTGTATATCCAAGGGGTGGTTGGGGTTTATTGCTCATGTATTGCCACTCAGGGATAAGTGAGGCTGGTCACTCTCATCTTAAATATCAGGACCAACCTGCCTAGCCCCGGGCTCCTACGCTCCTCATGGGGCAACGAGGGATTGGATGATGGATAGATTATTTTACCTTTTCCCCCCCTGTCATTACCTTTCTTTACCGTAGTGATATATGGCCTTTGTGGCCTAGACTCCATTTCACCAAGTTTGGCAGCCTCAGTGATGTCCTCAGCGCCTGTAGTGTTCATGTCAATCATTTGCATTATACTCAGTTTTTACTCTTATTTTTTATTTTTTAATCAAGGCGAAGATGCACTTGACAGATTGATGGTGATGGGCTGAATGCAACATATATCTGGGGACGAGATTTGAGTTGGTAAATAAGCTTCGATTCACATTACCCGGTCGTTCATTTGAAATACAAACGATGCTATTCGAACATATTGCATTCTGTCAGTCAGCACCAACCCGTCAAGTGCATCTTCGCCTCGATTAAAAAAAAAAAAGGGTATTGGTGAACCTCTGATTTTATTACCGTGAGAACCAATATAAAAGGCAATACAATAAGGTATATCCAGCACTGAGGACTCTCATCAATGCTACGCGTGTTGAGGACATAACTGATAGTGTCTGACGCAGTGAAATGGAGTTTAGGAGTAGAATGTTCAGCCATCTGTCTATCCATCTATCTTTATCCGTTCATCTATGTCTATCTATCTATTTATCCGGTAGTAGAATGTTCAGCCATCTGTCTATCCATCTATCTTTATCCGTTCATCTATCTCTGTCTATCTATCTATTTATCCAGTAGTAGAATGTTCAGCCACTGTCTATCCATCTTTCTCTATCTGTCTGTCTATCTATTTATCTATCTCGTCAGACGCCTTAATCCCAGAAAGGGTGGCCACAAATAAGTCCCCTCCACGTCACTCTGTCCGTCATCAGGCTGCCACCTCACGAATCTCCTCTCTCATATACCTCTCCGCCCTATCCCTCCACCTCATTCTCGGCCTCCCTCCCCCTATCCCCATCCCTCGCCTCCACATACACACACACACACACACACACACACACACACACACACACACACACACACACACACTCCATTAGTCAAGATCTCATTCCCCACACAGCCAAATCATGTCAAGGTATTTCTCCTAATGCTTTCCAACACATCCACATCCATACCACAATGCTCCTTCACTTCCTGATTTGTCTGTCTGTCTCTCCACGTAACTCCACATCACATCAACACCACAATGCTCCTTCACTTCCTGATTTGTCTGTCTGTCTCTCCACGTAACTCCACATCACATCAACACCACAGCGCTTCTTCACTTCCTCATTTGTCTGTCTGTCTCTCCACATCACTCCACATCCATATCCACATCAACACCACAATGCTCCGTCACTTCCTCATTTGTCTGTCTGTCTCTCCACGTAACTCCACATCACATCAACACCACAATGCTCCTTCACTTCCTCATTCATCCATCTATCTCTCCACGTCACTGCACATCCATATCCACATCAACACCACAATGCTCTTTCACCTCCTCATTTGTCTGTCTGCCTCTCCATGTACACCCCTACATGCATATACAATAAATATAAAATCTCATCGTACTGAAGTTTCTTTTTCCTTGTCTATTTATCTATCTATTGCCAGACGCCTCAATCCCGTTCGGGGTGGCCACAAACAAATCGCCTCCACGTCGTCGTGTCCCCCGCCATTTCACTGCCCTGCTCCCAACTCACACCCCTCTCTCTCATATACCTCTCCACCCCATCCCTCCATCTCATCCTCGGCCTCCCCCTCCCTCTCCCCCCCTCCACCTCACTCACATACACTCTCTTTGTTAGTCTTTCACCCTCCATCCTCTCCACATGGCCAAACCACCTCAGTGTGTTCCTCATAACGCTTCCTATCACATCCACATCCACACCACAACGTTCCTTTATATCCTCATTTGTCAGCCTGTCTCTCCATGTGACTCCACAGGCTCCTCTTAAATAACTCATTTCCACTGCTCTCACTCTTGACTTGTGTCCTTCCAACAACGTCCAAGCTTCACTTCCGTACGTTAGAGTTGGTATCACAATACTGTCATGTAGTAACTTTTTCACTTCCATGCTCACTTCCCTGTTTCTTATCACTGCTTTCAAGGAACCAGCAACCTTTCTTCCTTGTTGTACCCTTTCAAGCACTTCACCCTCCAAACCTCCATCCTTACTCATCACACTACCCAAGTACTTAAACGTACTCATATTTTCCAATTCCTCACCATTCAACCTCACTGTACATTCACTGACTTCACCTCTTTCAAAGACCATCACTTTACTCTTTCCTACATTCACCTTTAGATTTCGTTTCTTACACACTCTCCCGAACTCATCCACCAAGCCTTGCAGCTCCCCTTCGTCTTCACTCAACAACACAGTATCATCTGCAAACAACAGTACAGGGAGTTTCCAAGTACTACCCTCTCTCACCAGGGCCACTCCAACATCCACTACCCTACCTTGTACCTCTTTTATTACCCCATCCATGTACAGATTGAACAACCATGGAGACATGACACATCCCTGTTTCAACCCAACTTTCAAAAAGAAAAATTCACTTAGTTCACCATCCACACGCACTGCAGCCTTCGCACCATCATACATACTCTTCACAGCATTCAACAACTTCCCATCTACTCCATATATTCTTAATGCTTTCCACAATCCTTGTCTATCCACCCTGTCATATGCTTTCTCCAAATCCATGAAAGCCGCATATAACTTCTTTCCCTTCTCTAGAAACTTTTCCACTAAAGATCTAAGAATGAATATCTGATCTACACAACCTCATCCCTTCCTAAAGCCTCCCTGTTCTTCACCAACTAATTCCTCTGTTCTTTCTCTAACTCTGTCATTAAGTATCCTACCATACACTTTTCCTATTATACTAAGAAGACAAATGCCCCTATGATTACCACACACTTCTTTTTCCTCTTTTCCTTTGTACAAGGGAATAATTATACCTGACTTCCAATCTTCCGGGACTCTACCTTCCTCCCAGGCCAATCTGCACATCTTCCACATCCATTCTATTACTATCTCTCCCTCATGCTTCAGCATTTCACCACACACTCCATCAATTCCTGGGGCTTTCCCCAATTTAACTTTCTTCATTGCTTCCACAACTTCTATCCTACTGATTTCTTCCTGTCTTCTCACCTCCCTCCTTCTCCCACCCATTCCCCACCCACTTATACTCGCATCACTTCCATCCTGTATGTTCAACAATTCCTTAAAGTGTTCTCTCCATCTGCTCACTTTTTCTCCCTTCTCCACTAGTAATCTACCATTTTTATCTTTCACTCCCCAGCTAACTTCACTTCCACCCTGTCTTACTCTCTTCACCTCTTTCCAGAACATTTTCTTACAGTCCCTCCACTTTACACTCAAATCCTTTCCAAATTCCTTGTACATGAATTAATTTTGGGATTCTTCATAAAAAAAAAAACTGGAACAAGCTGACGCCGAAATCAACAAAAAATTAAACATGAATTCGGTCAACATTCGAAAGTGCTTGGAAGATCGCTATAATAAAACAGAAACTAGCGATCATTTAAAAAGCGCTAACCTCCGCCAACGCCAATAGAATTCATGATCAGACGAATATTCTTATAGTCTTTTATAGTCATTTACGTAATTCTGTTGTTTTAATCTACCCTGGTATAGAATCTGAGAGTGCATACCTCCTTTAACGTGAATAAAGATAGATTCATTCCCATATTCCTATTCGTATCCACCTAAAACAACTCATCTCCTCCTTGACTCACTGCCTTTATAGATTTAACTGAAACCCTGTAACTTTTTAACACTAGAATATGATGCTAGTCACGAAGAAGTGCCATGGAAACGATGTGGAGCCATAACTTCACGAGGATGGCGAGAGGTGACTTCTTCCTTCTGTGGCGGCGTTCACCATCCACTCATTCGATGTAGTGCTGCCTTAAGGTGATTCTACACCGAGGGGAAAGCAAAATGGTTTTCTGTTTGCTATGCTGGGTGATAACCATATATTAAGTGATCCCTGGTAGTTTAGAGGGTTAAGGTGCTCCACTTAGGTTGTCTGAAGGGTGATTATGGTTTACTGCTCACATAATGCCACTCAGGGAAGGGAGACTGGTCACTCTGGCGTAAATGTCGGAAGTAGCCTAGCCCAGGGTTCCTACGCTGCTGATGGGACAAAACGGGCTAGATGATGGATGGGTGGATGGATTGTGTGTGTGTGTGTGTGTGTGTGTGTGTGTACGTGTGTGTGTGTGTGTACGTGTGTGTGTGTGTGTACGTGTGTGTGTGTGTGTACGTGTGTGTGTGTGTCTCTCTCTCTCTCTACGTGTGTGTTCTTACCTTACCTAATTCTTACCTAATTGTATCTTTACAGGAATGAGTCCAGCTCGTACTGTCCCGTGTCTTAAACCATATTTATCGTACATATCCTTAAATGTGTGTGTGTGTGTGTGTGTGTGTGTGTGTGTGTGTGTGTGTGTGTGTGTGTGTTCTTACCTAATTGTATCTTTACAGGAATGAGTCCAGCTTGTACTGTCCCGTGTCTTAAACCATATTTATCGTACATATCCTTAAATTTGTGAATTGTTTTGGCACACACTATTTCATTCGGTAGTGCATTCCATTGATCAGTTGCTCTGTTTGGGAAACTGAATTTCCTTACGTCTTTATCACCTCTCTTCTTATGCAGTTTTTTGCAGTGTCCTCTTGCTGATGCTTCTCCATATGTTAAGTAATCATTTATGTCTATTTTCTCCTTTCCTGATATGCACTTATATAGCATTATCATGTCACCTCTTTTCCTTCTCTCCTGTAGTGTTGGTAGATTCAGTTTATTTAGTCTTTCTTCGTAGCTTAGGTCCCTTAAGCTTGGTATCCATCTTGTAGCGGCCCTTTGAACTTTTTCAATCTTGTCTATATACTTTTTGAGATGTGGACTCCAGACTACTGGAGTGTGTGTGTGTGTGTGTGTGTGTGTGTGTGTGTGTGTGTGTGTGTGTGTGTGTGTGTGTTCCTTCCGCGGTCTCACATCCTCCTTTTTAGGGATAGGGAAGTAACTGGGAATTGCTTTTATATACCAGGCAATAGCGCCGCAGTTAAATCGGTGCCACCACGTGAAGGCGCCCCTCCCTGACAAGAGAAAATGAACGTAAGATGGATTATTAAGACGTAAGATAGGTAATACGTAAAATAAATCGCTCAGGGAAAGTTGTTACGGAACGTCCTTTGGTATGAGAGAGAGAGAGAGAGAGAGAGAGAGAGAGAGAGAGAATGTGCACAAACACAAAATTGCAGCTTTGACGTATCATCACACACACACACACATACACACAACGCACGTGGCTACTCGCCGGGCTAAACCAGATATAACCGGAGAGAGAGAGAGAGAGAGAGAGAGAGAGAACTAAAAAACAATCACATCTAAACCTATTATTTTACGTATATCACTTGTGCTGAAGCGATTGGGTACAGAGTAGTAGTAGTAGTAATAGTAGTAGTAGTAGTAACAGTAGTAGTAGTAGTAATGGTAGTAGTAGCAGTAGTAGTAGTAGTAGTAGTAGAGGAGAAGGAGAGCGAGGAAGAGAAGGAGGAATTCGTGACGTATTTGCATATAAAGTTGAACACGCAACGGATCTTGAATTTGGCTCTCTGATAATGTTTTTTTCTTGGAGGGAACGATTTGCGGGCTCCTGGCCTTTGGTTCCTTCTTCCATCACTCTATCCTTCCATCATCCTTGGCCTCCCCCTCCCTCTTTCCCCCCCTCCACCCCACTCACACTCCACGTCAGTCTCTCACTCGCTGTACAAACGTCTAAATCAGGGGTTCTTAACCTGGGGTCCGTGAAGGTCAGAATAATTGAGAACAATTTAGCGATATTGCATGATGCTGTTTGGCACCATTAACTTAAAAAAAATAATAATAATAAAAAAGCTCGAAGTCTTGAAGGGTGTTGGTTGACACAAGGCTACCCTGGTGTGGCACAGCGAGCTATGGTGCTGTGATTCCGTTTGCTGCTACATATCTTTGTGAGTCAGGGATTTCAGCGCTTGGTGCTATCAAAACGAAAAGTCGAAATCAACTGGGTGTCAACGATGACGTGCGTGTTGCCTCGTCAAAGACCACTCCACAATGTCATCTTATTCAGGCCAAACAGCAACAACAACCCTCTCACTGAAATGACCTTTTGAGCAGACTTAAAGTTTTGTTTCGTTTAATTTGCTCAAGTTGAATGTCTTCCATTTTTTCGAGTGGCCATTAGTTTTTGCATGAACAAGAGTGAGAAAATAATTCTTTGTAAAGACTGTTTTATACTTTGTGCATGTCATATATGCACTGCGTGAGGTAGTTTTCAGTAAAATAAAGTATATATACTGCGTTTGTGCTTATGTGCATTTTTGTAGGGAAGGAGTTCATAGCGTTCACCAGATTCTCAAAGGGGTCCGTGACTCAGTAAAGGTTAAGAATGAATCTGGATTTGCGGTTACTGTTAGCCTACTACTACTACCTCTATCATAACTACTGCTACTACTACTACTCTATTCCTCCTCCTCCTACTTCTTCTGCTACTACTACTACTATTACTATTATTATTACTACTACTACTACTATTACTATTATTATTACTACTACTACTACTATTACTATTATTATTACTACTACTACTGCTACTACTGACAATAAATTCATCTTGCCCTTTACGTAACTACTGCGTTGGTAGGGTGGCTGGGTACAGAGAGAGAGAGAGAGAGAGATGGCTGGGGTTAATATCGCAAAAATTATCGTTATCTAGAGAGAGAGAGAGAGAGAGAAATATCGCTGGCGTTGTTAAATGTCGTAAAAATTATCGATATCTAGAGAGAGAGAGAGAGAGCACTAGCGTTGTTAAATATCGTATTAGTAATCGTTATCTGCTGTCACATAAGCACTTGGCAGTTGATTCTCCCAGTTATATCAATGTCACCACGCGAAGGGGCTAATAAGAGGACAATTATCTTTATCTGTGTGTCCTCTACGCTCCTGTGTCGCTAACCCGATAACAGAAACTCGATCCATCCCGATATTTCTGGTTATGTTCAGCTGTTATCGGCTGACCTTATCACAGCGGTCATCTCACTCCCTTATCCGTCACTGCTGTTGTGGTGTGGGGACGGACAGTACACACACACACACACACGCGCACACACACACACACGCACACACACACACACACACACACACACACACGCACTTTTTTCCTTTTCCCGGTGCGACGGACAAAGACGTTACATTTCAAACTCACGCATCTCCGCCCTGTCGAAACAAAGCCGCCGTTACGCTAAACAATTAATCCCAGGTTTGCTTATTTGGTTCTCCGATAAAGCCGCGTTTCCAGATAACGGATAAACAGAGATAAACAACCTTTTCTGACTGACAATACGCTTTTACCTCACCAAGCAAGTTCCGCCTGTACGTCTCCGCCTGCCTGTCCGTTTGTGTACAAGATACTTTACTGTTACAGCTTTCCTTTGTACTGTACTACTTGCCTTTGTACTGTGCTTTCCTTTGTATTGTACACTCCTATTACTGTACTTCTTTCTTTCGTAACGAACTCTCCTTTGTAATGTACTTATCCTTTGTTCTGTACTTATTCTCATCGTACAATACGTCTTTTCTCAGTTTTCTTCTTTCTTTTGTAATGTACTGCTTTCCCCTGTACTGTACTTTCCTTTGTACGTCTTTCCCGTGTGTGTGTGTGTGTGTGTGTGTGAGACGTGGTAGGTGCGTTTCAGATCACATGTTATTGCCAGGCGAGGAAGGGTCTGAATTCTGCACCAATCAGCGGCCGGGGATTTGCGGGTGTGTTTACGTGGCTGCGTTCACTGGCTCTCATTTAAACTCTCCCTTATGACGAACTAACAAGCGATTGAGTTAGCTGGATGAATTTTGCGTTAAAGAATATATAATAGGGGTTTAATATAAGTTTTTTAAATTGAAAGTTGTTAGACTGATTGCCAAGATACGTGACTATGATGCTACTCCTCACCCTGCCCTTGGGCGGGAAAGGAGGTCCGGACGACGATGATGATGATGATGATTATTTATTTTTTACCAGTTTTTTTATTTCCTTTATTTTTCCTTCCAATCCTTAACTATCCATATCCAAAATAAATCGCTAAGGAAGAGGTGTTAGGGAGCTTTATTAATAACCAAAAATAAATAGGTAAGGAAGAGGTGCTAGGGAGCTTTATTGACTAGTCATATCCAAAAATAAATCACGAAGGAAGAGGTGTTAGGGAGCTTTATTAACTAGCCATATCCAAAAATAAATCGCGAAGGAAGAGGTGTTAGGGAGCTTTATTAACTAGCCATATCCAAAAATAAATCGCGAAGGAAGAGACTGACTAGGAGAGTGAGTGAGGTGGTAAGGGGGAGGAGGAGACCGAGGAGGAGATGGAGGGCTGGGAGGTATATGAGAGAGAGATGTGAGTTGGAGAGAGGGCAGCTTGATGGCGGAAGACGGAATGACATGGAGGCGATTTGTTTGTGGCCACTATATCTACTCCGTTCACTTTAATTAGGCAGAAGCGATTTCGAATATGGCGCTAGTCACGAAGAAGTGCAATGGTAAGGATGTGGAGGTATAGTTGTTATTGCTAAACTTTGTGTGGCCAAGCAGACCCATCGACCGCAGGTAAGCAAGTGGTTCTGTGGGCCCGTCCTACAGGTACAGTACTGTATATACACCCTGTAGGGATCAAGGGACCTCATGGGGAAAGAGAGACTGCGCCCCTCCCACGGCGAGGTACAGGGAAATATTCGTAGGTTTGGTGTTTGGGTGGACGCCGCAGCTGCATTGCTCCTCCTAGTATGCACAGAGCCAGTACCAGAGCCACGGTGTTGCCATATTCTGCAACGGAACTGCAGGAAATACGTTGCAAAAGGACGAAAATAGACGTGTAGTTAAAATAAACCAGTCAAGAGATTACGTTACGCACAAGAAGAAGTGGTGGTGGTGGTGGTGGTGATAATGTTGTGGTGTGATTATGAGAAGGGGTAGTAGGGGTGGTGTGGTGGTGCTGTGGTAGTGGTGATAATGTGGTGGTGGTGTGGTGGTGTGATTATGCGGAGGGGTAGTAAGGGTGGTGTAGTGGTGCTGTGGTAGTGGTGGTGTGGTGGTATGGTAGTGGTGGTGTGGTGTGGTAGTGGTGTGGTGGTGTGAGTATGCGGAGGGGTAGTAGGGGTGGTGTAGTGGTGCTGTGGTAGTGGTGGTGTGGTGGTATGGTAGGGGTGGTGTGGTGTGGTGGTGGTGTGGTGGTGTGAGTATGCGGAGGGGTAGTAAGGGTGGTGTAGTGGTGGTGTGGTAGTATGGTAGGGGTGGTGTGGTGTGGCGATGGTGATAATGTAGTGGTGGTGTGGTGGTGTGAGTATGCGGAGGGGTAGTAAGGGTGGTGTAGTGGTGGTGTGGTGGTATGGTAGGGGTGGTGTGGTAGTGTGGTGGTGGAGGAGGAACGGAATCAGTTACAGAGTAGACGCTGTGTGGAGAAGTCGGTTTGAATTCGGTGCTTGCAACATTCCACCTAATTTTTCAAACACCGTATATGTGAGTCCATTTTTAGATCATCTTCCCTTCATTTTTTAATTAATTTTTTACTATTAATGCATTTATTTTCGCCTGAGGTAGGAATAAAGAGTAATAAATGGAAATACGGGTCAGATTTTGAATGTACCGAATTTTCAAAACGTAAATGTGAGTTATTTCTGTCTATTTTCTCTCAGTTATTCTATTGTTTCTCTTTCTCTTTATTTTCTTATATATTTTGTTTATTGGGAACTCTCGTGGGAAAGAAATACAAACTGACCCAAAATATTTTCAGAACATACTGCGTCTCTCTCTGTCTCTGTCTGTCTGTCTCTCTCTCTCTCTCTCTCTCTCTCGGAAATACAGGTTAAAAACTCCTTAGTGACAGGTGGACGAAAGGTGTGCTGTTGTAAAGGCCCCGGTATCGATTCCCGCCTAGGACAGTACCGTATGTGAGTTTGTATGTCACTAATATTTTGCTAACCGTATTCCATTCTCTCTCTCTCTCTCTCTCTCTCTCTCTCTCTCTCTCAAAAATTATGCATCTTGTGTGGTGCTAGTCACGAAGAAGTGCTATAACAAGGACATTAGAACCGTAGTATTGTCTTCTGCCTCTGAGCTACGTGAAATAAAAGGCAAAGAGACGAAAGTATGGGCCAAGTTTAGGTGAAGGGAGTATAGAATATGGTGCTAGTCACGAAGAAGTGCTGTGGAAAATCTGGGCCGTTAAAACGAAGAGGGTATAGAATATGATGCTAGTCACGAAGAAGTGCCGTGTGTTTTTGTGGCGTTGGAGGGTTGGTTAGCAGCTGTGCCTTGGCGATTTATTTTGTACATTACTCCTTAACACCTTGTATACTATTTATCTTTAATATGTTAGGTTACACACACACACACACACACACACACACACACACACACACACACACACATACTTCACATACATATATACACATACACACAGACAAATCTACACACTCATACACAAGCATACACATACATGCATACTGTATATATGCACATGCACACACACGCATATACACACACATGCACATACACATACATAGACATACACGTACACACACACACACACACACACACACACATCAGACCACTGCATATTTCTCTCTCTCTCTCTCTAATCTGGCCTAAAATTACCATCTCTATCTTTAATAATGAGTTGTAACAATAGATTAGCACTAGAATATGATGCTAGTCACGAAGAAGTGCTGTGGAAAATCTGGGCCAATTTAGGGTGAAAGGAGTATGGGAAGATTAAATGTGATCTGAATGAGAGAGAGAGAGAGAGAGAGAGAGAGAGAGAGAGAGAGAGAGAGAGAGAGAGAGTTTACACACATACACACACACACCTGAGCATTGGAGGTGGAGATATGGCAATTTTGTGTGTGTGTGTGTGTGTGTGTATATATATATGTATATGTTTATATGTACGTGTGTGTGTTTTTCAATAGGTATGCATGTGTTTATATGTATGTAGCATGTATGTATATATGTAGTATGAATGTGTGTATGTATGTATGTACGTGTGCATGTATGCATGTATGTACGTGTGTATGCAAGTATGTATGTATGTGTTTGCGTTAACAGAACACTTGTAGACTGCAGCTGTATCTCTCCTTGCCTACATGTGTGTGTGTGTGTGTGTAATTCACCGGGTCGGTCAGAATCACTTGATGGTCGTGATCGTCAGCTTTTACCCTCCCGGAAGGGAGCTGAGAGCTCATATAGTCCGATCTAAGGGCAAGGCTGTGACCTTCACACACCCACACACCCGTCCCCTTGCTCAAGGGGGACAGTAACCACCCACTTCGTCAGTGAAACTTTTCACAACCTGAGCGAGGCGCGAACTCCCGTCCACCAGTTGGCAAGCGAGAACGTTACCACTGCACCAGCGAGCGGTGTGTGTGTGTGTGTGTGTGTGTGTGTGTGTGGATTAATCTGTGTGTATATGTATTTATCTGTGTGTGTATGTACAGTATGTATGTTTGTATGTATGTGTGACTATGTATGTATGTGTCTGTCTGCATGTATGTATTTGTCTCAGTATGTATGTATGAATGAATGTATGTATGTATGTCTACCTGTATGTATGAATGTATGTATGTATGTCTACCTGTATGTATGTATGTGTCTGTATGTATGTATCTATGTACGTATATGTCTATCTGTATGTATGTAAGTATCTATGTATGTGCGTATGTGTATGTATGTATGTATGTACCTGTATGTATGTACGTATGTGTATATATGTACGTTAAAAGTACACATGTGCACCGCCTTGGCAACTACAGACATAATATCAAGGTCACAGAGTCCGTAGAGTTATATAGAGATACAGATACCCTAACACCACTTCCTTAGCGATTTATTTTGTATTAGACTTGAATATTCCTTTGTATGTTGTAAATAGCATTGGAGATAGCGTAATACCTAGTACTTTGTGATTTATTCTCTCTCTCTCTCTCTCTCTCTCTCTCTCACACACACACACACACACACACATTCACGGGCATCGTAACTACTACTTCTATCACCACCACCACTACTACTACTACTACTACTACTACTACTACTACTACTAAATACAACCTTCATTAACCCCTTTACTACGAGAGGTCATTAGCAGGTTAATTAGGCCATATTATTATTATTATTATTACTATTATTATTATTACTGTTATTATTATTATTACTATTATTATTATTATTATTGTCGTCGCTGTCATCACCTACTTCCTCCTCCTCCTCCTCCTCAGTCTTCTTCTTCTTCTTCCCTATGAACTCCGCGTCGTTGTACCCTATTATTTAACTGTAGCCAAGGATTCTGGGTACAGGTAGTCAGACACACGCTGAACACTTCCAGAAATAGTCACACACACACACACACACACACACACACACACACACACACACACACGTACATACATACATACACACACATACATACACACTCATTCATATATACATACATACACACACATACATACATATATACATACATACCTGTACACACACACATACGTACATACATACATACAAACATACACACATACGCACACACACACATACGTACATACATACATACATACGCACACATACATACATTCATACAGGCACACACACACACATACGTAGATACACATACGCACACACATACATACAAACATACACACAGGCACACATACATACACACTCATACATATATACATACATACATACATACATACAGTACATACATACATACACACATACATACACACACACTACACTCCTTTCACTTTCACTTGGCCTAAAATATCTCCCCGTCCTGAATGCTGAGTTTTAGCGAGAAATTAATGCTTAAATATGATGCTAGTCACGAAGAAGTGCTATGGGAAGGATGTAGAGCCGTAGTATTGTCTTTTTCTGCCACTGAGCAATAGGTTAAGACTAAAATATGCTGCTAGTCACGAAGAAGTGCTATGGGAAGGATGTAGAGCCGTAGTATTGTCTTTTTCTGCCACTGAGCTACGTGAAATAAGCTGCAAAAGGACGAAAATCTGGGCCAAGTTAAGGTGAAAGGAGTATAGTCACGAAGAAGTGCTATGGGAAGGATGTAGGCCAAGTTAAGGTGAACGGATTACTAATACGGCGGCGGATTTTACTGATTACTGGCGGATTTCAAGAACCTATTACTATCCTTTTGTATTCGTTTTGAAGATAAAGCCTTGGTAAGAATGAGTCTCCTTGGTTACTAGTCAAATATATTCTGAGTCTCCTTGGTTACTAGTCATGTGTCCCTTTGACTACCATACTTCCCCTCATCTCATGGTAAGTTAGATTATTTCAGCGAGAGACTAACGAGGAGAGTGTAAGTGAGGTGGAGGGGGAGAAGGAGGGGAAGGCCGAGAATGTTGTGCAGGGATAGAGTGGAGAGGTATATGAGTGAGGTGGAGGGGGGAAGAGGGAGGGGGAGGCTGCTACTACTACTACTACTATTACTACTGCTACTACTACTACTACTAATACTAACACTTCTGCTGTTACTACTACTGCTATTACTACTACTACTGCTACTACTACTACTACTATAGTCACGGCGCACCACTCTGAGGTTGTCATTATCGTACCCTGGCAACCTACCATTCAAAAGTGCGTCCGATTTCGTATCATATTATACACGAATCATATTATTATGCACGAATATATTATACACGAATATTATTATACACGAATATTATTATACACGAATATATTATACACGAATATTATTATACACGAATATATTATACACGAATATAATATACACGAATATAATATACACGAATATATTATACACGAATATTATTATACACGAATATTATTATACACGAATATTATTATACACGAACATATTATACAGGAATATTATTATACACGAATATTATTATACACGAACATATTATACACGATATTATTATACACGAATATTATTATACACGAACATATTATACACGAACATATTATACACGAATATTATTATACACGAACATATACACGAATATTATTATACACGAATATTATTATACACGAATATTATTATACACGAATATATTATACACGAATATATTATACACGAATATATTATACACGAATATTATTATACACGAATATATTATACACGAATATATTATACACGAATATTATTATACACGAATATATTATACACGAATATATTATACACGAATATTATTATACACGAATATATTATACACGAATATATTATACACGAATATATTATACACGAATATTATAATACACGAATATATTATACACGAACATATTATACACGAATATATTATACACGAATATATTATACACGAATATATTATACACGAATATAATATACACGAATATATTATACACGAATATAATATACACGAATATTATTATACACGAACATATTATACACGAATATGTTATACACAAATATTATTATACACGAACATATTATACAAGAATATTATTATACACGATTACACTATACACCAATCACATGCCACTACTACTACTAAAAGGCGTAGTGACCTTGCCTACTATGTCATTGGTCGGCAGCCAAATACCTGCCTACTGAGAAAGCAACATGAGTAGTAGTAGTAGTAGTAGTAATTGTAGTAGTAGCAGTGGTAGTAGTAATTGTAGTAGTAGTAGTAGTAGTAATTGTAGTAGTAGTAGTAATAGTAGTACGGTAGTAATAATAGTAGTAGTAGTAGTAGTAATAGTAGTAGTAGTAGTAATTGTAGTAGTAGTAGTAGTAGTAGTAGTAATTGTGGTAGTAGTAGTAGTGGTGGTGGTAGTAGTAGTAGTAGTAGTACTAGTAGTTGTAGTAGTGTATAACCAGGTAGATCCTCCACCTCTCTCTCTCTCTCTCTCTCTCTCTCTCTCTCTCTCTCTCTCTCTCACCACCACAACGGATTCCACACCTTGCGCAAACACTTTTTCATGGGCGGTTTAGTCTACAAATCTCCCTCCTCAGCAACAACCTCCCCCTCTTGCCACACATTCCTAGTCACGAAGAAGTGCTGTGGGAAGGATTCAGACCCGTGGCTGGTCCTTTCACTTTTACTTGGCCTAAAATTGCCTCTCTCTCTCTCTCTCTCTCTCTCTCTCTCTGTCTTCGATTAATAAATTCAAATAAAAGTAGACTGAATGGAAACTCTCTCTCTCTCTCTCTCTCTCTCTCTCTCTCTCTCTCTCTCTCTCTCTCTCTCTATCGACGAATTGATCTTACATTGACGTGTTTACATGTTATATAACCTCTCTCTCTCTCTCTCTCTCTCTCTCTCGACGAATTGATCTTACATTGACGTGTTTACATGTTATATAACCTCTCTCTCTCTCTCTCTCTCTCTCTCTCTCTCTCTCTCTCTCTCTCTCTCTCCATGAGTCTGTCCCTCCTCATTAACAACCCATCCTCCCCATCCATGCCTCCATCAGTCATCAATCTGTCCCTCCTCATCAACAACCCCTTCTTCCTATCCATCCCTCCCTCCATCCCTCCTCATCAACAACCCATCCTCTCTCTCCGTCTCCCCACACCAGCAGGAGCCGTCATGTCTGCGTGTCTGCGGGCGTACAGCGGGTCTCTGCGGCGGTCGCTTATGGTCCTGCGGCAGGTGGGGGTGAGGGAGGCAAGCACAGAGCCCACGCAGGACAAGGTGAGGCAGGGGGTGGAAGGGTGAGGCAGGGGTGAGGAAGGGTGAGCAAGGGGTGGAAGGGTGAGGCAGGGGGTGGAAGGGTGAGGCAGGGGTGAAGCAGGGGGTGGAAGGGTGAGGCAGGGGGCGGAAGGTTGAGGCAGGGGTGAAGCAGGGGGTGGAAGGGTGAGGCAGGGGTGAGGAAGGGTGAAGTAGGGGTGAGGAAGGGTGAGGCAGGAGGTGGAAGGGTGAGGCAAGGTGAGGCAGGGGGTGAGGAAGGGTGAGGTAGGGGTGAGAAGGGTGAGGCAGGAGGTGGAAGGGTGAGGCAGGGGGTGGAAGGGTGAGGCAAGGTGAGGCAGGGGGTGAGGAAGGGTGAGGTAGGGGTGAGAAGGGTGAGGCAGGGGGTGGAAGGATGGGGGAGGGGTGGAAGGGTGAGGCAGGGGTGAAGCAGGGTGAGGCAGGGGATGGAAGGCTGAGACAAGGGTAAGGCAGGATAAGGCAGGGATGAGCAAAATAAGTTAGGTTAGGCAAGTGATAAGACTCACCAATTATAATTCCACAAAGACATACCATTTATTTAAGTAACTTTGAACACTTGGCTTGTAAGTAATTTTGAACACTTGCCTTTAGTAATTTTGAACACTTGGATTGTTCATGGAAGTGTCCAAGTGTTCATACAGACCCTTGTACACCTTGTAGCCGGGGGGGGGGTTAATTGCATAGGTGGGCTCTGATTACCTGCATTTACCTGGCGGCTGATTAGTCTTTTTATACCTTTACGTTTGGCACTGAATTGTATTATTATTATTGTTATTATTATTATTATTATTAGCAGTAGTAGTAGTAGTAGTAGTAGTAGTACTAATAGTAGTAGTAGTAGTAGTTGTGGTAATAATGATAAGAATAATAATAACAATAATAATAATAATATCGTTCTGTTGGTCTAAAAGTGCAGAAGCAGTGAATGTAGGTGGAGGGTCGCAGGACAAATACCACTACTACTATTACTACTACTACTACTACTACTACCACTACTGTTACTACTATTACTACTAATAATTTTCCAGGCATGTGTGGGGAAGGAAGTGCCAGAAAGTGCGGACGTTGTGGTGGTGGGCGGCGGATCTTTGGGCTGCAACACGCTATACCATCTCGCTAAACTGGGCATCACCAACACCGTCCTTCTCGAGACCCACCGACTCACTGCAGGTATCGTCCCGTATTTTTACCATCTGAGGGAACTGGGCTACACCTACACTATCAATGGCTACACTTACACCTTCTGAAAATATTGGTTGGATGAAATTTAATGCAGTTTGTACCATCTTGTTTAACTGGGCATCACCAACACCGTCCTTCTCGAGACCCACCGACTCACTGCAGGTATCGTCCCGTATTTTTACCATCTGAGGGAACTGGGCTATACCTACACTATCAATGGCTACACTTACACCTTTAAAAAATCCTGGTTGGGTGAAATTTAATGCAGTTTGTACCATCTCGCCAAACTGAACGTAAACAACACCAAACTTCTTGAGACGCACCAACACATTGCAGGTATCGTCTCGTATTTTTATCATCTGAGGGAACTGGGCTACACGTACACCCTCAATGGGTACACTTACACCTAAAAATATTGGTTGGGTGAAATTTAATGCAGTTTTTATCATCTCGCCTACACCCTACTTCTTGTGACCCACCGACTCACTGCAGGTATCGTCTCGTATTTTTATCATCTGAGGGAACTGGGCTACACCTACACTATCAATGGCTACACTTACACCTTTAAAAAATCCTGGTTGGGTGAAATTTAATGCAGTTTGTACCATCTCGCCAAACTGAGCATAAACAACACCAAACTTCTTGAGACGCACCAATACATTGCAGGTATCGTCTCGTATTTTTAGCATATGAGGGAACTGGGCTACACGTACACCCTCAATGGGTACACTTACACCTTCTAAAAATATTGGTTGGGTGAAATTTAATGCAATTTTTATCATCTCGCCTACGCTCCACTTCTTGAGACCCACCAACTCACTGCAGGTATCGTCTCATATTTTTATCATCTGAGGGAACTGGGCTACACCTACACTATCAATGGCTATACTTGCACCTTCTAAAAATCCTGGTTGGGTGAAATTAGAAGCACTTTGTACCATCTCGCTAAACTGGGCATCACCAACACCGTCCTTCTCGAGACCCACCGAATCACTGCAGGTATCGTCTCGTATTTTTATCATCTGAGGAAACTAGGCTACACTTACACCTCCAATGGCTACACCTATACCTTCAATGGCAACACTTACATTTACACTTACACCTTAGTGATAGGAATGAGTCTCCTTGGTTACTAGTCAAATCAAGCCTCCAGTCTGACCACCGCAGATTTAATATTAGTCAAACTTTTCTCCCTACTGTGTCTATTTTACATATGGTCTATCTATCTGTCTGTCTGTCTGTCTATCTATCTGTCTGTCTGTCTATCTATATCTATCAATCTATCTATCTATATCTATCAATATCTATCTATAAACCTACCTACCTACCTGCCTATGTATGTATGTACAGTATGTGTCTATCTGTCTATCTACTTGCCTGCCTACTTACCTACCTACCTACCTGTCTGTCTATCTGTCTATCTACTTGCCTGCCTACTTACCTACCTACCTACCTGTCTGTCTATCTATCTATCTATAGTCAGAAGCCTTAATTCCGTAAGGGGTGGCCACCAACAAATCGCCTTCTTGTCACCCTGGCATAAACCCTCAAGCTGCCCCACCCCCATCTCATCCTTGGTATCCCTCTCCCCCTTCCCATCCACCTCACTCATGTACACTCTCCTAGTCAGTCTCTTATTCTCCATCCTCTCCATCCCAATCCTCGATCTCCCCCTTCATCAATATGCTCTCCTAGTTAGTCTCTCATTCTCTATGCTCTCCACCCCATCTTGAACTTATCCTCGGCTTCCCTCTCCCCGAACACCCTCCAGTGTTTTATTTAGTCTCATGCGCCGTCAAGGCCATGGTTACACACACACACACACACACACACACACACACACACACACACACACACACACGTACATACTCACACATACCTAAACATCTTATTCTCTCTCTCTCTCTCTCTCTGATGTAAAAAGCTGCTGTTCAGACATAATGTAACTTTCATGAGAGACTGACTAGAAGAGTGAATTTGCGTGAGGAGGAGGGGAAGATCAGGGATGGGATGGAAGGATGGAGAATGAAAGAGTGACTAGAAGAGTGTGTGTGTGTGTGTGTGTGTGTGTGTGTGTGAGAGAGAGAGAGAGAGAGCGAGAGAGGAGGGGGAGACCAAGGATGAGATGAAGGGATGGAGTGGAGAGATATTATGAGATAGAGAACAGCAACGTGGAGGCGATTTGTTTGTGGCTGCCCCTTATGGAATTAAGGTGTCTGGCATCATTACTACACACACACACACACACACACACACACACACACACACACACACACACACACACACACACACACAGCTCGCTGGTGCAGTGGTAACGTTCCTGCTTGCCAACTGGTGGACGGGAGTTCGCGCCTCGCTCAGGTTGTGAAAAGTTTCACTGACGAAGTGGGTGGTTACTGTCCCCCTTGAGCAAGGGGACGGGTGTGTGCTTGTGTGAAGGTCACAGTCTTGCCCTTAGATCGGACTATATGAGCTCTCAGCTCCCTTCCGGGAGGGTAAAAGCTGACGATCACGACTATCAAGTGATCCTGACCGACCCGGTGAATTACACACACACACACACACGAATCCTTTGAACGTTCATACCAAGCTATTTGCCTTCTAATACGCACCTGCCCTTGTGTTTTATCTCATATTACGGACCTGCCCTTGTGTTTTTCCTTATATTACGGACCTGCCCTTGTGTTTTTCCTTATATTACGGACCTGCCCTTGTGTTTTTCCTTATATTACGGACCTGCCCTTGTGTTTTTCCTTCTGCCCTTGTGTTTTTCCTCCTGCCCTTGTGTTTTTTCCCCATATTACGGACCCTCCCTTGTGTTTTTCCTTATATTACGGACCTGCCCTTGTGTTTTTTCTCCTACCCTTGTGTTTTTCTCCTATTACGGACCTGCCCTTGTTCATACTACCTCCTCTTCTTTTCCCAGGAACTACGTGGCACACAGCGGGGTTACTTTGGCGTCTACGGCCGAGCGACGCGGAAATCCACCTAATTAACACCACCAGGACCTTGCTAATGAGGCTGGAGGAAGAGACGGGGGTCAATCCAGGCTGGGTGAATAACGGAGGCCTTTTTATTGCATCGAGTAAGGTGGGTGAATTGTCTGTCTGTCTGTCTTTCTGTCTGTCTACGTGTCTGTCTATCTATCCCTCTGTGTCTGTCTGTCTGTCTGTCTGTCTTTTTATCCCTCTGTTTCTGCCTGCCTGCCTGCCTGTCTGTCTGTCTGTCTTTCTGTCTGTCTACGTGTCTGTCTATCTATCCCTCTGTGTCTGTCTGTCTGTCTTTTATCCCTCTGCTTCTGTCTGCCTGCCTGTTTGTCTGTCTGTCTGTCTGTCTACGTGTCTGTCTATCTATCCCTCTGTGTCTGTCTGTCTGTCTTTTATCCCTCTGTTTCTGTCTGCCTGTCTGTCTGTCTTTCCGTTTACTTCTCTTCATCTGTCTTTCTGTCTGTCATTTTATTGCATCGAGTAAGGTGGGTGAATTGTCTGTCTGTCTAGGTGTCTGTCTGTCTTTCTCCCATTCCCTCTATCCCTGTGTTTCTGTCTGCCTGTGTGTCTGTCTGT
>NC_136988.1:1335000-1342500 GCF_032717465.1 Coenobita brevimanus | reverse complement strand
TTTTCTCACTTTTCCTGCCAGTTTTAACTGGAGGGTTTGGAGGTGGGGGGAAGCCTTCTTGCTTTACTATCATTATCCTTCAGCATGTACTGTAGAGTTAGATCTTGTAGTCATAGTTTTAACTGGAGGGTTTGGTGGTGGGGGGAAGCCTTCTTGCTTTACTATCCTTATCCTTCAGCATGTACTGTAGAGTTAGATCTTGTAGTCATAGTTTTAACTGGAGGGTTTGGTGGTGGGGGGAAGCCTTCTTGCTTTACTATCATTATCCTTCAGCATGTACTGTAGAGTTAGATCTTGTAGTCATAGTTTTAACTGGAGGGTTTGGAGGTGGGGGGAAGCCTTCTTGCTTTACTATCATTATCCTTCAGCATGTACTGTAGAGTTACATCTTGTAGTCATAGTCTACTCTGTAACAAACAGCCTCGAAAGGACCATAAGATCTGTTGCTGTTTGCTTTCCTTTGTTCTTTGTACTCTTCCTCCTCATCCTCCTCCTCCTCCTCCTCCTCCTCCCTCTCATCTCACTTTTTCACCTCCTGTTCCACACCCTTTACCTCTTCGTTTGATCTTAATTCCTTTCTGCATTTTCTTCTCTCCTCCTCCTCCTCCTCCTCCTCCTCTTCTTCATCATCATCATCTTCTTCAGGCACGATGGACCCCGCTGGGCTATGTGAGGGTCTGACAAGGGCTGCAGTGAAGGCTGGGTCAAGGGTCATAGAGGGCTGCCCTGTTACCGCCATTAGCACAAGGTAATTACGCTGCCCTCTCTTGTAATTGCCCTCATGAACCTCCTTACCTGTATCTGTCTATCTGTATCTATCTGTCTATCTATCTTACCTGTCTGTCGATCTATTGCCAGACGCCTTAATCCCATGCGGGGTGGCCACAAACAAATCGCCTCCATGTCGCCCTGTCCCTCGCCATTTCACTGCCCTGCTCCCAGCTCATACCTTCCTCACTCATATACCTCTCCACTCCATCCCTCCATCTCATCCTTGGCCTCCCCCTCCCTTTCTCCACCCTCCACCTCACTCACACATCCTCCTCGTCAGTCTCTCACTCTCCATCCTCTCCACATGGTCAAACCACTTCAGTGTGTTTCTCCTAACGCTTCCTATCACATCCACATCCACACCAAAACGCTCCTTCACTTCCTCATTTGTCAGCCTGTCTCTCCATGTAATCCCACATCCACCTCACTCACACTCTCCTCGTCAGTCTCTCACTCTCCATCCTTTCCACATGGCCAAAGCACCTCAACGTCTTTCTCCTAATGCTTCCTATCACATCCACATCCACTCTTTTTATTGCCTATGATTAACCTTCTTACTTGTAGTGCACACCTGTGGGAGGTATTAACACTAGATTATGCGTCTGTAATTGCCTTTCTTCTTTTCCATTAACTTGGCCCAGATTTTCGTCCTTTTGCAGCTTATTTAACGTAGCTCAGTGGCAGAAAAAGACAATACTACGGCTCTACATCCTTTCCATAGCACTTCTTCGTGACTATACTCCTTTCACCTTGACTTGGCCCAGATTTTCGTCCTCTTGCAGCTTATTTCACGTAGCTCAGTGGCAGAAAAAGACAATACTACGGCTCTACATCCTTTCCATAGCACTTCTTCGTGACTAGCATCGTATTCTAATGCTAATCTATTGTTCCGTGGCAGAAAAAGACAATACTATGGCTCTACATCCTTCCCATAGCACTTCTTCGTGACTATACTCCTTTCACCTTAACTTGGCCCAGATTTTCGTCCTTTGGCAGCTTATTTCACGTAGCTCAGTGGCAGAAAAAGGCATTGCTATGGCTCTACATCCTTTCCATGGCATTTCAAGAGTTCTCCCTCCGTGTTCAGGGGTCTTTGTATGCAGGATGTGTTAGGAGTGTAATGCTGTATGGTAGTGAGACCTGGGCAGTAAAGGAAGAGGATATTCACAGGCACAGACGTACAGAAATGACAAGGATTAGATGGATGTGTAGTACGTCCCTGAGTGTGAGGCCTGGGGGGGCTGGGTTTACGATGGAAGAGTTGAGAGGAAGGATGGGACTGGAGTGTATTGGTGTTGTAATGAGGAGGGGTAGATTGAGATGGTTTGGGCATGTGGAGAGGAAGGATGGGACTGGAGTGTATTGGTGTTGTGATGAGGAGGGGTAGACTGAGATGGTTTGGGCATGTGGAGAGGAAGGATGGGACTGGAGTGTATTGGTGTTGTGATGAGGAGGGGTAGACTGAGATGGTTTGGGCATGTGGAGAGGAAGGATGGGACTGGAGTGTATTGGTGTTGTGATGAGGAGGGGTAGACTGAGATGGTTTGGGCATGTGGAGAGGAAGGATGGGACTGGAGTGTATTGGTGTTGTGATGAGGAGGGGTAGACTGAGATGGTTTGGGCATGTGGAGAGGAAGGATGGGACTGGAGTGTATTGGTGTTGTGATGAGGAGGGGTAGACTGAGATGGTTTGGGCATGTGGAGAGGAAGGATGGGACTGGAGTGTATTGGTGTTGTGATGAGGAGGGGTAGACTGAGATGGTTTGGGCATGTGGAGAGGAAGGATGGGACTGGAGTGTATTGGTGTTGTGATGAGGAGGGGTAGACTGAGATGGTTTGGGCATGTGGAGAGGAAGGATGGGACTGGAGTGTATTGGTGTTGTGATGAGGAGGGGTAGACTGAGATGGTTTGGGCATGTGGAGAGGAAGGATGGGACTGGAGTGTATTGGTGTTGTGATGAGGAGGGGTAGACTGAGATGGTTTGGGCATGTGGAGAGGAAGGATGGGACGGGAGTGTATTGGTGTTGTGATGAGGAGGGGTAGACTGAGATGGTTTGGGCATGTGGAGAGGAAGGATGGGACTGGAGTGTATTGGTGTTGTGATGAGGAGGGGTAGACTGAGATGGTTTGGGCATGTGGAGAGGAAGGATGGGACTGGAGTGTATTGGTGTTGTGATGAGGAGGGGTAGACTGAGATGGTTTGGGCATGTGGAGAGGAAGGATGGGACTGGAGTGTATTGGTGTTGTGATGAGGAGGGGTAGACTGAGATGGTTTGGGCATGTGGAGAGGAAGGATGGGACTGGAGTGTATTGGTGTTGTGATGAGGAGGGGTAGACTATCTTTATCTCAGTCTATCTGTCTTCCCTTCTCTTTAAACAGACAGACAGATAGATAAGTAGACAGACAGACAGACAGACAGAAAAATTAAATACCTGGAGATAAGGAGTAAAAACATATTCTGGATCTTTACGTCGTTATTTATTTATTTATTTATTTCAGTTGCGTGTGTGGTTTACGAAGAATTATCGTACGCAGTTTACAGGGCGAGGCGATGTGGTTTTGGTCGGTGTGTGTCGGTGGGTGGGTGGATTTGGGTGGGTGGAAGGGTGTGTTTGTGTGTTGCCAAAATATCTTACAAGGCGAGGCGATGTAGTTTTGGTGTGTGTGTGTGTGTGTGTGTGTGTGTGTGTGTGTGTGTGTTGCCAAAATATCTTACAAGGCGAGGCGATGTAGTTTTGGTGTGTGTGGGTGGATGGGTGTGTGTGTGTGTGTGTGTGTGTTGCCAAAATATCTTACAAGGCGAGGCGATGTAGTTTTGGTGTGTGTGGGTGTGTGTGTTGCCAAAATATCTTACAAGGCGAGGCGATGTAGTTTTGGTGTGTGTGTGTGTGTGTGTCTGTCGCCAAAATATCTCGCAAGACACGGCGATTTAGTTCTGGTCGGTGTGTGTGTGTGTGTGTGTGTGTGTGTGTGTGTGTGTGTGTCCGAATGCCAGACGCCATTTTCAAATATACCTTGTCTTTTTAGCGAAACGCGGTGACTGAATTCCGTAGAGTTTTTCGAATTATCTTTCCTCTGGTTCGTGGGCAGCTTGTACCTTAGCCGACAGTGTATTTTGGAGGGCGATTAGCATTAGGCTCCCAATCCTTTTTTCTTTATTTTTTGGTTTTATTATAGGTGAGAGTGAGTCATAGGAGCCACTTTTGAAATATATATATATATATTTTTTTTTTACAGAGAGACGCTGCTAGGAGGAAGGAAAGTGACAGAAGTGCATACCCCCAAAGGTGTAATTAGGACCAATGCCGTTGTTAATGCTACAGGTGAGATAGATAGATAGATAGATGAATATATTGATAGATGGAAGATACTGTAGATGGATAGATAGATAGATAAATGGATGGATAGATAGATGGGTAGACAGACTTGGATAGGTAGATAGATAGATAGATGGACAGATAGATAGATAAACAGATAGATGGATGGATGGATAGATGGAGACAAAGATGGATAGATAGATAGATAGATAGATAAATATGTGTTTAGACCAATGCTGTTAATGCTGCAGGTGAGATAGATAGATAGATAGAGAGAGAGAGAGGGATGGATGGATAGATAGAGATAGATAAATAGACATAGAGAGAGAGAGAGATAGGTAGGTAGGTAGGTAAGTAGAGAGAGAAAGAGAGAGAGAGCACAAGTGTGAAGCTGAGATGAAGTTTAATTGCGTGTGTGTGTGTGTGTGTGTGTACTCTTCCTTAGCAGTGTGTACTAACAGTGTGTACATGAACCAAGCAGTGTGTACATGAACCAAGCAGTGTGTACATGAACCAAGCAATGTGTACATGAACCAGGCAGTGTACATGAACCAGGCAGTGTGTACATAAACCAGGCAGTGTACATGAACCAAGCAGTGTGTACATGAACCAGGCAGTGTACATGAACCAAGCAGTGTGTACATGAACCAGGCAGTGTACATGAACCAGGCAGTGTGCACATGAACCAGGCAGTGTACATGAACCAAGCAGTGTGTACATGAACCAGGCAGTGTACATGAACCAAGCAGTGTGTACATAAACCAGGCAGTGTACATGAACCAGGCGGTGTGTACGTGAACGGCAGTGTGTACATGAACCAGTCATTGTGTACGTGAACGGCAGTGTGTACGTTAACTAAGTGTACATGAACCAGGCAGTGTGTACGTTAACTAAGTGTACATGAACCAGGCAGTGTGTACGTTAACTAAGTGTACATGAACCAGGCAGTGTGTACGTAAACCAAGCTCTGTGTACGTAAGCTGAACAGTGTGTATATTCAGTGTGTACTTGAATAACCCACTGTGTACGTGAATAATATACCGTGTACGTGAATAATCCACTGTGTACGTGAATATGTGTACGTGAATAACCCACTGTGTACGTGAATAAACCAGTGTACGTGAATAATCCACTGTGTACGTGAATAACCCACTGTGTACGTGAATAATCTACCGTGTACGTGAATAATCCAGTGTGTACGTGAATATGTGTATGTGAATAATCCAGTGTGTACGTGAATAATCCACTGTGAACGTGAATAATATACCGTGTACGTGAATAATCCACTGTGTACGTGAATAATATACCGTGTACGTGAATAATCCACTGTGTACGTGAATAATATACCGTGTACGTGAATAATCCACTGTGTACGTGAATAATATACCGTGTACGTGAATAATCCACTGTGTACGTGAATAATATACCGTGTACGTGAATAATCCACTGTGTACGTGAATAATCTACCGTGTACGTGAATAATCCACTGTGTACGTGAATAATCTACCGTGTACGTGAATAAACCCACATGTGCGTTCTGGCAGGGTGCTGGGCCAACGACATAGCGAGTATGGTGGGCGTGTCCGTGCCGCTGACGCCCATGAAGCACGCGTACGTAGTCACGGATCGCATCCCGGGAATCAAGGACATGCCCAACGTCCGGGACCACGACACGTCTGTATATCTGAGGCTGCAGGGAGACGCGCTGGCCGTGGGAGGCTACGAACAGAATCCCATCTTCCTCAGTAGGGTAAGGACGGAGAGAGAAAATTTATCTGTCTATCTATCTGTCTATCTATTTATCTTTGTCTGTCTATGTGTTTGTCTGTCTATCTGTCAATCAAAAATTCAGTCTATATTTGTACTTATCTATCTGTCTATCTATCCATCAGTCAGTCTATCTGTCTATCTCTGCGTCTATCTATCTATCTATCCATCCATCCATCTATCTATCAATCTGTTTACCTCTGTACCCATCCATCCATCCAACTATCTATCTATCACTCAGCCTCTGTACCCATCCATCCATCTATCTATCTATCTATCCATCTATCCCCAGCTGGACCGGGACTTTGCCTTTGGACTGTACGAACTGGACTGGGATGTATTCGGCGCTCATATCACCGGCGCCGTAAACAGAGTCCCCGTTTTGGAGTCCACGGGCATCAAGTCCACTGTGTGCGGTCCAGAGGCCTTTACGCCGGACCACAAGCCCCTCATGGGTGAGAGAGAGAGGGAGAGTGGGGGGGGTATGAGAGAGAGAGAGTGAGAGAGTGATGAGGTGGAATAAGAGAGAGAGAGAGAGAGAAAGGGGGGAGTTATAAGAGGGAATGAGTGAGAGAGAGGGGGGGTTATCAGGGAGAGAGAGAGAGTGGGGGGGGTTTAAGAGGGAATGAGAGAGAGAGAGAGACTTTCATCTTAGGTCACACACAGGTCACGTGAGAGAGAGAGAGAGAATGCAGAATATTACAAAATTAATGTTTACAGTAAGAGAGGCTGTTTTCCTGTATCTATCTACCTATCTATCTGTCTAGTTGTCTATCCATCTATCTATCTATCTGTCTGTCCGTCTATCTATCTGTCAGTCAGTCAGTCAGGGTCTATCTATCTATCTGTCTATCTATCTATCTATCTATCTGTCTATCTCGCTATGTACGTTTTTATGTATATCTATCTATCAATCTGTCTATCTCGCTATGTACGTTTTTATGTTTATCTATCTATCTGTCTGTCTATTTATCTATCTATCCATCTGTTTCCCATCTATCAATCAATCAGTCTATCTGTCTATCTATCTATCCACCTATCAATCAGTCAGTCTATCTATCTATCAATCAGTCAGTCTATCTATCTATCTATCTATCCACCTATCTATCAGTCTATCTATCTATCTATCTATCCACCTATCTATCAGTCTATCTATCTATCTATCTATCCACCTATCTATCAGTCTATCTATCCATCTATCTATCAGTCAGTCTATCTATCTACCTATCCATCCATAAATCTATCCATCTCTCTATCAGTCTATCTATCTATCCATCTATCTATCAGTCAGTCTATCTACCTATCTATCCATCTATCAATCTGTCTGTCTATCTATCTATCCATCTATCTATCAGTCTATCTATCTATCTGTCCATCTGTCTATCAGTCAATCTATCTATCTATATCCATCTATCTATCAGTCTATCTATCTATCTGTCCATCTGTCTATCAGTCAATCCATCTATCTATATCCATCTATCTATCTATCTATCTATCCATCTATCTATCAGTCTATCTATCTATCTGTCCATCTGTCTCAGTCAATCTATCTATCTATATCCATCTATCTATCTATCTATCTATCTATCAGTCTATCTATCTATCTATCTATCCATCTATCTATCAGTCTATCTATCTATCCA
>NC_136988.1:1320000-1332500 GCF_032717465.1 Coenobita brevimanus | reverse complement strand
GATTCGTGTATAATATGATACGAAATCAGTCGCGGTTTTTAAGTGTATACGAGAGGGGGGGTGTGAGTTGGGAGCGGGGCAGTGAAATGGCGGGGGACAGGGCGACGTGGAGACGATTTGTTTGTGGCCACCCCGAACGGGATTGAGGCGTCTGGCAATAGATAGATAGATAGGTAGCCAGGGTACGATAATGACAACCTCAGAGTCGTGCGCCGTGACTATAGCATTACTGGCATCAACACCATCATTGTCCTCATCGTCGCTGTCAAAATCATCATTATTGCAATCATCATCAATGGGGTCTCCACCGTAAATATACGTCCATACATTATACATACATTCATCCTTCCCTATATACAGTTTACACACATGCATACACACATCAGTATACACATATGCATACATACAGTAAACATACATGTATTTTGTCGTACACTACAGTATACATACGTGCATAAATAAGGGAAATGCGGCGTCACGAATCCATAGAGTTTATCAGTTTTTCCGAAGAGGTTGCCATGGTGATGATGATAATTGTTATTATTATTATTATTATTATTATATATTATTATTATTATTTATTATTATTGTTATTATCACCATCATCATCATCACCGTCATCATTATTATTATTATTATTATTATTGTTATTATTATTATTTATTATTATTATTATTATTATTATTTATTATTATTATTATTATTATTATTATTATAGGAGTTGGAGGCTGCGGGCTGTTTATATCAGGAGCGTCACGGGTGGGAGCGTCCGGGGTGGTTCGCCTCGGCCCCCGCCCCGGTGGCCGAGTATGACTGGTACGGCGCCTACCCCACCTCGGCCCCCGCCACAGACACGAGATACAAAGACCTTCTGAGAGCCGAATACTCCTTTGACTTCCCCCTACACCATGACCAGGTACAGTATCGTAACACCTTTTCCTTAGTGATTTATTTAACATCTTGACACCCGCCACAGACACGAGATACAAAGACCTTCTGAGAGCCGAATACTCCTTTGACTTCCCCCTACACCACGACCAGGTACAGTATCGTAACACCTTTTCCGTAGTGATTTATTTTACATCTTGAATCCTGGCAGAAATACACGCAAGGAGCTTCAGAACACGGAATTTACATCCCTCTCCATCAGGGGTGTCTGTCTGTCTTCATCTCTTTTCTATCGCTACTTCAATGGTCACTGCTCCTCTTACTGGCTCCCTTCAACCTCTGTCTCTTCGCCGCACTGTTGCATCTTTATCTCTTTTCTATCGCTACTTCAATGGTCACTGCTCCTCTTACTGACTCCCTTCAACCTCTGTCTCTTCGCCGCACTGTTGCATCTTTATCTCTTTTCTATCGCTACTTCAATGGTCACTGCTCCTCTTACTGACTCCCTTCAACCTCTGTCTCTTCGCCGCACTGTTGCATCTTTATCTCTTTTCTATCGCTACTTCAATGGTCACTGCTCCTCTTACTGGCTCCCTTCAACCTCTGTCTCTTCGCCGCACTGTTGCATCTTTATCTCTTTTCTATCGCTACTTCAATGGTCACTGCTCCTCTTACTGGCTCCCTTCAACCTCTGTCTCTTCGCCGCACTGTTGCATCTTTATCTCTTTTCTATCGCTACTTCAATGGTCACTGCTCCTCTTACTGGCTCCCTTCAACCTCTGTCTCTTCGCCGCACTGTTGCATCTTTATCTCTTTTCTATCGCTACGTCAATGGTCACTGCTCCTCTGAACTGTCTGCTTGCATCCTTCCACCTCTACGACGGGCGCGTAGCACCCGTCTAGCAGCAAACTCTCATCCCTTTTCTGTCCAACTCTCTAATGCAAGAGTTAACCGTTACTCCCAGTCCTTCATTTATGCAACAGATCAACTCTGGAACTGTCTCCCTCTGTCTGTATTTCCTGCTAACTATGATCTCCAGTCTTTCAAACGCAGTGTGTCCAGGCATCTCGAAATGAACGCATCTTGAATTTAGCTCTCTTTTGTATTGTTTTTGTTTTTTTCTTGGAAGGAACAGTTTGCGGACTCCTGGAATTTGGTCAGGGGCGTCCGCAGGATTTTTCGTAAGGGGGAGGGGGCAAAATAAATTATACATATATGTGCGGTTATATCAAAATACACACACTCCAAATAGACATAGACATATACTTACATGAGTTACATTACTTACATCAAATGTATAAAGTGACAGAATGCATGAATCGACTCATATCACTCAACCATCCCTGAACAAGAACTGAAGCACTTTGAAATTGCAAGGGGGGTCAACTGCCCCCCCCCTTGCCCCCCTCAGGACGCCCATGTCTTTGGTTCCTTCTTCCTTGCATAACAGCATCTATCCATCCATCTATCCATTTATCTATCTATCTCTCAATTTTCTAGTTCTATTTTCGTACTTTGCCAGCTTCGGCGTGAGTGTCTGGGGTGTCGTGAAGCAGCCGCCATCTTCGACATGTCCTACTTCGGCAAATTCTACCTGACGGGGCCGGATGCACAGGTAGCGGCGAATTGGTTGTTTACGGCCGACCTCGCCAGACCCCCCGGCGCCACCGTGTACACCTGCATGCTTAATGAGAGGGCAGGTGTGGAGGCCGACCTGACTGTGGTACGTGTCTATCTATCTGTCTATTTATATGATTGTGGAATGTGTCTGTCTGTCTGTCTGTCAGTTTGTCACCTGTCTGTGAATATGACTGTGATGTGTATGTGTGTGTGTGTGTATGTATATGACTGGAATGTGTCTGTCTGTCTATCTGTCTGTCCGTCTGTCTGTCTATCTATCTATCTATATGACTGGAATCTGTCTATCTGTTTATCTATCCGTCTGTCTACCTATCTATCTATTTATATGACTGGAATGTGTCTGTCTCTTTGTCTGTCTATCTATCTATATGACGAATGTTTTTATCCTTGTCTCTCTGTCTGTCTGTCTATCTATCTATTCATATGACTGGAAAGTGTATCTATGTGTGTGTGTGTGTGTGTGTGTGTGTGTGTGTGTGTGTGTGTGTGTGTGTGTGTGTGTGTGTGTGACTGTGGTATGTGTCTTTATCGATTTGTCTGTCTGTCTGTCTATTTATATAACTGGCATATTTCTGTCTGTTCATCTGTCTTCGTGACTCTCTCTCTCTCTCTCTCTCTCTCTCTCTGTCACCCAAACCCCCCTTTCCCCAGAGTGTGTGTGAGGGGGGTGCAGGATCGGCATGTGACCCCTCCTTTGACGGTCCCGGGTTTTATCTCGCTGCTGGGGGGGCTGCGGCGCTTCAAAACCTGGCCCACGTGATGTCAGAGATCGAGCAGCGAGGGTGGAACGTGGCCATACTTGACCACACTGAGGATATGGCCATGATGTCTGTACAGGGGCCGAACTCAAGGGCCATCTTACAACAGCTGACTGACCAGGTACCGCGAGAGACTGTACTCTTAATGGTAATAAATAGATAGATAGATAGATAAATAAATAGAGAAAGAATACTGTTCCTAATAATAATAATAATATATTGCTTTTACATTTTCGATCGTAGATGCTGGTTAAAAATCGAAAAATACAGACTTTCCTTTGCTGTCCAATATGGTAGTCTGTATCGTATCTAAATGTCACCACTGTACACATTGACAACAGCCACCTTTGACTTTAAAATGAGTATAGGGAAAGTAGGAGGGTATTGATCATTACTAGTTCCTAACCATACTTACCCGTTCCTAACCAAATCTTTCTTAACCGTTCCTGATCGTTCCTAATCTACTCCTAATCACCATACACATTGACAGCAGCCACCTTTGACTTTAAAATGAGTATAGAGAAAGTAGAAAGGTATCGCTCAGTTCCTAACCATACTTACCCGTTCCTAACCAAATCTTTCTTAACCGTTCCTGATCGTTCCTAATCTACTCCTAATCACTATACACATTGACAGCAGCCACCTTTGACTTTAAAATGAGTATAGAGAAAGTAGAAAGGTATCGCTCAGTTCCTAACCATACTTACCCGTTCCAAACCAAATCTTTCTTAACCGTTCATGATCGTTCCTAATCTACCCCGAACATAACGTCATCTCACTTATTATTTTTTTTCAGGATCTAAGCAATGAGTCCTTCCCCTTCTCCTCCCACCGCGTCATCACCCTGGCTGGGCACAAATTACGCGCTCTGAGGCTGTCCTTTGTCGGCGAGCTGGGTGAGTTGGTGGGAAAATGGCGGGAACTTATGAATTCAAATGAGCGTGTGTGTGTGTGTGTGTGTGTGTGTGTGTTTTCAATTCTGTTCCTTTCTTCCTTACCACGAGAGGATGGTAAGGTGCAAAAAGCAGAATAAACCACTAATGAAGGGGTACTGGGGAGTTTCCTGAGCTGACGAGAATACGAATCTTAATGTTGAACTAGAAAGCACTCAAAGAACGCATACCTCTTCCAGTGCCATTGCAAGATCCGGATCCGCCCCAGAGTTAATCAATTCTTTCTTGGCCCATGGCTCACTCTTCCACAAAATATAACTGAAATTCACTGAGAACTTTTGGAGATATCGTGTGGACAAACAAAAAATTCCTGGATCCGAATGGTGGTCCGGATCAACACCAAACTCTAATGGATTGTTCCCTGGGTCATACTCTGCCCCTCCAGTAAATTTCAGCGTAATCCGTTCATAACTTTTTGAGTAATCCTGGTAACAGACATGTCGTAAAGACTTTGTAGTTAATTGTAGAGAAGTATATGTTAGACTTGTGGTCGAGCGGCTTTTATATCTTGTAGTAGTTTCCCCACCAGATGTCATGTAGTGACGGGAGAGGTAAAGAATAGTATGGGACTATCTTTATTTGTCTTGGAAATATTAAACAGGTATAATAGTATAAGTCCTGGGTAGCTACCTCCCTGTCTCGCTATCTCTCTCTCTCTCTCTCTGTTCTCAAGCTAATCTCCGTCTCGACCTCTCTATAGGGTCGCTTGTCTCCTTCTAAACTCTCTTTTCTCACATCTCGTGTAGTAGGGTGTGTGTGTCACGTATCTTCCTCGTGGCAACAGAACTTTCTCACGAGAGGACTGCTGACAGCTAACTGAATCATCTTACTGGCCGCTGTCGTCAGCTTTCCCCCGTGTAAGCGTTTAGCGCTGCTCGCTTCTCGCAAACACAACACCTTCTCATCGTTTGACTTCCTGCTTCTATCTGTCTCTCTATCTATCTATTTATCTATCTATTTATTATGTAGTCCTATATTTGCTCGGCCGCGCGAAAATGACGTACCATCGACATTTAATAGTTATAATATATTAATACATACTACATACACATTATAATGAACTTATAAGCTAATTAAGTGAAATACATAATATTGTAAAGTAACATAATTGTATGAATATTGTATACATATATTATGCATAGTAAATAGTGATTATTCAGTAATATTACATTTTAAATAAGTTGAATACATATTGGAATAAATGCATTAAAGTAAATTATTTAACTGTAATACAGTATGTACTTGGGTTATTATAGTGAAATGCATACATGCAAGAATAAAAATAGTTTAAAATTAAGAATATTGTAAGAGTTACTAATATTTCATTTAAAGATAATGGTACTGGTCTGCCATATATGGGTCATTCTTCTTTGTGTTATTATTATTATTATTATTATTATTTTTTTTATATATATAATTAATACTATATACAAAATATATACACTTCATTCAGGGTGGTTAACTGTGATGTTAACTCTCCCCCACTAAACAATGACTCCAAATTAGCAATTCTTGCATGCATTCTGTGCATGGCCAACAGCAATACTGCAACCACAATGCAGATAATTATGAAGACAAAAGGTGCTTGGCTATACACATAATATGGGTTGAACATACTCAAACTCAAATCTTCCCAGGGCTTCATTGTTTCATTGATCAGCTGCATAGTTTCAAACTTAGGTGAAGTCAGCTTAATACTTGTGCTCATGTTTAAGTCCATATCAGGCAGTGGGTGGAAATGTTTGTGTGTATGATTGAGGATGGCGTAGTGATTGATGGTGGAAAAAGTAGACATGGATGGTGTAAATACCGCACAGTAGTCTGGTGCTATGTATAATCCTGAGGCTGATGTATGAGATGGTGGTATATCTGGACAGACTATGTAAACTGATGTGTTATGAGGGAAATAAAAAAACTGCGAGTGTCCAATGCGTTGATGGTGTACAAGTTTATCTGGAGCAAAAGTGAAGTTGCAATGATGATGAATATTGTTATTGCTGATGATAGCCATTTCACAAGGGACCGTATCAGTAGGCTGAAACGTGAAAATGTACGCAGGACAAAGATGAACAGCATGTAAGGATGTGCGGCACTTTCGCTCAATCGTTGACTCACTTGCGAAAGTGACAGTGTCTCGTCTCTTGGAGACCATGATGAGTTCGGTGTCTGTGTTGATGTTGATGATGACTAAAGTGTTGTTGTTTCTATAGGGGAAGGGGTGTATTTGGTATACTGTGAACAGGTCTTCCGTGATGAATGGTACATGAACTATCACTGATGTTGGTGTTAGTGTTGCTTCCAAGTACGGGTAATATTGCATAAATTCCCTACTGCGGAACAATGGCTTCAATTTATGTTTATGTATGCCTTGACTAACTATCTGACGTAGCTCATGAACTGGGAGTAAGTCATTTGTGATCTTGCCATCACCAGCATTCGAAATTCCTTGCATAAGTGCCCTGAAATGATCTCTAGTGTTCTCTAATTGTAGTAGAATCGTGTCAATATGTTCTGTGATGATGGAGAAGTGCTGGAAAAGGGTAACGTTACCCTCCAAGTTATTTATTTTATCTATACTCTCGAGAGCTACGTTTTCTGCTTGTTTCAGATTTTTCACAATTGTTTTCATTGCCAAGTTCTGTCCTGTGATGAATTTATCTTGGTATGTTAGTACCTGAGCTATCTTATTAAATTTTTTGTTTATTTCTTTAAGGTCATCCTCTGTAGCCAATCCAAAGATGTTCCCAAGAATTGCGCCGCCCAGATCGAACAAACCGCGCTTTTGGCGAGTACGTGTGATGTTGTTCCTGTCGCTCAGCACCTCTGTTCCATAAGATGGGAGAATTTGGATCATGACGAGCATAGTTGACTTCGCCTGTTCTAGTTTCCAGTTCGCTAACTTCACCATTTCATCCACTTCCTTGGTGATATGTGATTGTGAAACATAATTCCCTATCTTGAAGTCCAGAGTTCGCATCGGCGTCGCAAGTCTTTCTATATAAGTAGGTAAGTCATACAAGTAATCTAGACTTATTTCAGTACTCATGACATCCTTGACGATTGTAGTCGTGGCCGTTGGAGCTATGAGGCATCCTTGTCGTACTATATGCTTGGGGTCTAGGTGCGCATATACTCTTACTATGTATAGGAGAATCCATAGCATAAGTCCCTTCATCGTAACCTACCGAAAAAAAAAAAAAATCTATTAATTTCCTATAAAGCTGTGGTTGATGATAGTGATGATGTGCGTTACGGTTGGCTGTTATTTCATTTATAGAAGGAGTTTAAATTGATATTTAATTCTCGTAAATGATGTACTGTAGATTTCATTGGAATAGTTGCACCTATGTTCGATTGTTTGGTATATGACCTTAATTTCTTTTTGTAATCATTGTTGTGTTCTTGCTTGGTTTCTTGAGGTACGTTCACCTGTTCGGTTGTATCCGAGGCTGAATAATTATGTGATAATTCCCTTGAAACTCGTTTTAAATGGTCAATATGAACTTGTTTTTCCTCGCCACTTGAAAGTGACTTAATTAAAACTTTGTTTGCCTTTATGTTAATTACTCTGTATGGGCCCTCAAATTTAGGGGATAATTTATTGTCTCTCGTATGAATGACTCCGTAAACAATGTCTCCTAAGCTGATAGGTGAATCTTTTGCCTTTTTGTTAAATGCCTCCGTCATTTCTTCCTTGGACATCGTTAATTGTTTTTGCACTCTTTTGTGAATGTCCTGGAATTCACGTAAACGGAGTTTAGAGTAATCATCGTAATTGTATATAGGCATGCTGTCACCTTCTAGGAGCTCATATGGTAATTTTTTATCTGTGCCATATATAATGAAATGTGGTGTGTCACCAATGGATTTATTTATAGACCCATTAATGGAGGCCTCTACTCTGGGAATCCAATCATCCCAGCTTGCATAATTTTCACTGAGAATGTGTCGTAGCACATCTAATACCTTTTTATTTTGTCTCTCTACCAACCCATTCGATGCTGGGTGATAGGCCAAAACTTTAACCTTTTTAATGTTGTATTGTTTACATAATTCTTGTAAGATCTCAGAATTAAATTCTCCTCCATTATCACTTATTAATACCTTTGGGGTAGTAAAGCGACATATTACATTATCTGTTATTGCCTTTGCTACTGTCTCTGCTGTCTTATCTTTAATTGGAGCTAAAATGACATAACGGGAAAAATGATCCGTTGCTACGAATAAGTATAGGTTATTATTGTATGATAATGGCATCTTGAGTAAATCAACAGCGACAACGTCCCATGGTTGATGTGGTACTGGGTAATTACCCATCGGTGCAGGTGTGATTGGGTATCCTTTGTGTTTCGCACATGATTCGCATCTGTCTATATGATTGTGTATATCTCTTCGTAATGAAGGCCAGTAATATAATAGCTGGGCTTGGTTGAATGTCTTATCCTTTCCAGGGTGTCCTGCATGTGGGCTGTCGTGTATCATTCGTAATACTTGGGGTATCATGTCATTAGGTACTACCAACTGGGTAGTATTTCTTTGGCGTTTTGGTTGTTTAGAGTTAATTTTGTATAATGTATTATTGACCATTGTGAATTGTTCAAGTGGGACATGCAGTTTGGGTAATTGTATGTCATCTCCACTTTCTAACTTGTATATTACTTTTGACCATACTGGGTCAAGTCTTTGTGCCTTTGCGATATCCTCGTGGTTTGGGATATTTCCTTTGAGATCTAACGCCGCGACTTGAATTGTGTTCGGGTTCCTAGATAATGCGTCAGCTACTATATTCATTTTACCTTGTATATAATGTATTTGTACATTGTAGTTTTCAACTGTACATTTCCATCTTGCTCTCCTCCCAGAAAGGAGTTTTTCTTTAAACATACCCACCAGTGGTTTATGGTCGGTGAATAAGTGGATTTCGTAACCATATACCAAATCTCGAAACTTTTGTAATGCAAAAATCACTGCAAGTGCCTCTAAGTCTGTAGTGCTATAATTTTTTCTGCACCTCTTGTTTGTCTGCTGGCAAATGCAATTGGTTGATTCTTTCCTCTTTTATCTTCCTGCATCAGTACAGCCCCTAATCCTTTAACTGATGCGTCTGTACAAATAAGAAATGATTTCGTGTAATCTGGATATGCTAAACAAGGTGCATTCGTTAGTTTAATTTTTAGATTGTTAAATGCCCTTTTTGTTCTTCTTCCCATTGGAATACAGCATCTTTTTTGAGTAGTTGGAATAGAGGGAAGGCTATATGAGAGAACTGTGGTACGAAGGACCTATAGTACCCAGCCAGACCTAAAAATTGTCTAACTTCGTCAGTCGTAGTGGGTTCAGGAAAATCTCTCACTGCCTGTATTTTGTCATCAGTGGTGTGAATACCATCAGAGCTTAATTTGTGGCCTAAGAAATTTATTTCCTTAAAGCAAAATTTGCATTTAGAAAGTTTAATTTTTAATCCAGCATCACTAAGCTTTTGTAAGAGTAAGTCTAATTTCCTGAGATGATCCTTAATATTCTTCGTTGCGATAATAATATCGTCAAGATAAACAAATATTCCTTGTCCTAAAATTCCGGACAATACGTAATTCATAAGACGCTGGAACGTACCGGGGGCTGTCCTCAGTCCCATTGGCATTCTTGTATATTGATAATGGCCTCTGTTTGTTGAAAAGGCAGTGTATTTACGTGACTCCTGAGATACCGGAATCTGATAGTATCCGTTTAGGAGATCGATGGTCGAGAATATATTATTCTCAGGACCAATATTCTGTAGAACATCACTTAGCAATGGCATGGGAAATCTGTCTGGGATGGTGTGATTATTTAGTTTACGGTAATCTACTACCGCACGCATTTCTCCATTTCTCTTGGGCACAAAGAAAAGGGGAGCGTTCCACGGAGAAACTGAAGGCTCAATAATTCCAAGCTTTAACATTTCATCGACATACTGATTTGCAAGTGTACGTTGGGAGTGTGGTATGCGATAAGCTGGTACGAAAATTGGTGGTGTTTCTGGGTGCACATTAATCATGTGATTAATCAAGTTAGTACACCCTAATCGTTCTCCGGGCAAGGCTACGGTGTCCCTGTGTGTTTCCAGCAGGGTTAACAAATCATTTTCTTCGTCAAATTCACCTGAGTGAATTAAATTCTCTTTTATTCTTTCTCTATCCGTAGATTTTATCTCACTTGTTACTCCACCAATATTTATTTCCTTCACAGGGGCTAAACATTTTTCAATATTAACTATGCAAGTTCCCTTCTTCAACTGAACTTCCCCATTCATGTGATTAATAATGAATATCTGAGTTAGCCCTTCGTCGTTCGTATGACATAATGCGTTTTCTACTGACAATCCTTTTACTTTACATAATTCTTCTAAGACAAGAACAGTACTATTCCGTAATTTGCTCTTTATGGTAACCTTCATGTATGAATTAGGTGGTATAACCAAATCATTAGTGAGATGGGCTGGAAAAATTGATAAATCAGTACTGTTATCTGAGTCACTAATTCTGGAGGATGGGGTTGCTGGTGTAAGTGGATCTATACACTCATCTGTTTGTGTATGTTTGTTTAAGCCTTTAATATTACCAATTCTTTTTGGCTCTCTTCTACTAATCGGTGAGGGCTCTGAAGTTATTTCCTCTATAAATTCATTATCAAAGTCTATTCCATTCATTTGTGGGAGTATAGTTATGTTCTCAGTTCTCATGGATCTTAAGCCCAGTAACATATGAGCTTTAATTGCTAAGTTTTCAACGATATAGAACAATGCAGAGAATGGTCTTGTAGTTTCTGTGAAACTGAGATTTAATCTTATCATACCTTTTACTGTAATCTCTTGACCATCTACTGTGTTTAATTCTAAATCAGCTTCATCCAGAAAAGTTACTTTCTTTTTTATTTTTAAGAATTCTATTGAGTTCTTCATGTGTTATTAAGTTCACTGGAGAGCCTGTATCTAAAAATAAGGAAACGTTTTGATCCTCACATACAGCTGGTATCAAGATACACTCATTTCCCAACATGCCTCCTATGTGAAGTTTAACCTTGTTCTTTTTTATGTTTGTTCGTTTTTTGTCATGACTTGGTCTTCCCCCGATTTGAACATAGACACAATTTTTTCTACTGTTTTGCAATCACTAGTCCAGTGCCCTTGGTATCTATGATGCCTACAGTAAGGACCAAACCCTTGTGTCTTTTGATTATCCTCTTTTGCCTTGATAAAGCATTCATACCTTGTGTGTCCTGGTTTTGCACAGTAATGACACAGAATGGACCTATCCCTTGACTGTGACCTACGAGGTGATTTCCCATAAAAAGTGTTGTTTATAGCGCGAGACCTACTCGGGCTGCGCGAAAACTTATGAAACTGCCTGTAGGAAGGCGTGTGGGAACGAGGTCTAGGCGTCTTTGCTTGTTTGGGCTGCCTCATTTCAGGTCGCGATCGATTTTGTTCTCTGTTTGGGGTCGGTGTTGATGTTTTCACAGCTGATACTGTCTCAGGTACCCTGATTCTACCAGAATGTGCATGTGTGTCGACCACACCTGCTTTACTGCACTGCATCTCTACCTCGTTCATTAAGTCTAGTAAGCACATTCCAGGGATGTACGCGATTGTTTTGGCGATCTTAAGGGTTCTATCAGGTAATTTACACAAGGCAGCTACATAACCAATGATGTCCACGACGAGGTCTGGGGACATCTTTCCATCATCTGTTATCCACTTAGAATTCTCCAGAGTAGCTAATAGGGTTCTCTTGATTGTGGAGACATCAGCAGTTATTTCACTGAGCACATGGTTTGTAGTGTGCTCCCTTACAAGATCTACAATTTTATGTAATTCTGGAATTATACCTGGCAAGAAGTTCATACCTCCAGAAAATTTCTTCAGAAATTCAGTTTTAAATTCATCATATGTCCTAGCACGATGTAGCTTATCGGAGCGCAATAAATTGCTTGCTGGACATCTTTCCTGGCTTATGCTAGATGAAAATATAGCAATTTTCTCTTGTTCATCTAGTATATGGCGCTTGATGAACATTTGTTCGCACTGACTGATTAATGAAATGACATCAATGCGATCCTTGTCTGTGCCAGAGAATTTTGGGGCAGTCTTATCCTCGTGATACACAAAAACGTGAGGTGTGGTTTTTAGATCAGCAGTATTTGTTTCTTGATTCATCTTTAATGATTGCCCTGTTAATTCAACTTGTACGAGTTTATCGTTATGTGAGGGAATGGTAGAAT
>NC_136988.1:1042500-1315000 GCF_032717465.1 Coenobita brevimanus | reverse complement strand
ATCCCTTCGACCCCAAGAACCTCAGAGTCAAAGGCATCTACGACACGCCCACACTCCAGCGTTCTGAGGCTGCCGTATAACAACACACGTCCTTTCGCCTCACTTTGGATGGTTGAACATACGTGCACTATACTACCCCCACGTTGGATAGTTCAGCACGTGCACACAATACTCCTTTCACCTTAACCTGGTCTAAAATTCTACGACATACCCACACTCGAGCGGTCTGAGGCTGCGATATAACAACACACCATACGTCCTATCGCCGCACGTTGGATGGTTGAACATACGCGCACTATACTCCAGGGACGTTGGATGGTTCAGCACACACACACACCATACTCCTTTCACCTTAACCTGGTCTAAAATTGCCAAACCTCAGAGTCAAAGGCATCTACGACACACACACACACTTGAGCGTTGTGAGGCTGCGATATTACGTTAATCCGTCCTTTCGTCCCATGTCGGAAGGGTCAGCACACACACACACCATACTCCTTTCACCTTAACCTGGTCTAAAATTGCCAAACCTCAGAGTCAAAGGCATCTACGACACACACACACTTGAGCGTTCTGAGGCTGCGATATAACGACACACACAGTACTTTCACCCCACGTTGGATGATTGAACATACGCACGCTATACTCCTTTCACCTTAACTATCTATCTATCTATCTATCTATTGCCAGACGCCTTAATCGCTTATACAGGGTGGCCACAAACAAGTCGCCTCCACGTCACCCTGTCCCCCCGCCATTTCACTGCCCTGCTCCCAATTCACACCCCCTTCTCTCATATACCTCTCCACTCCATCCCTCCATCTCATCTTAACCTGGTCTAAAATTGTCATCTCTCCATCATCATTGCTGAGTTGTAACGTTATCGATAAAACAGGATGCTAGTCATGAAGAAGTGTGATGTTGAGGTGTAGCAATAGATTAGCACTATGATGCTAGTCACGAAGAAGTGCTATGGAAAGGATGTAGAGCCGTAGCATTGTCTTTTTCTGCCACGGAACAATAGATTAGCACTAGAATATGATGCTAGTCACGAAGAAGTGCTGTGGAAAGGATGTAGAGCCGTAGCATTGTCTTTTTCTGCCACGGAACAATAGATTAGCACTAGATTATGATGCTAGTCACGAAGAAGTGCTGTGGAAAGGATGTAGAGCCGTAGTATTGTCTTTTTCTGCCACGGAACAATAGATTAGCACTAGATTATGATGCTAGTCAAGAAGAAGTGCTATGGAAAGGATGTAGAGCCGTAGTATTGTCTTTTTCTGCCACTGAGCTACGTGAAATAAGCTGCAAAAGGACGAAAATCTGGGCCAAGTCAAGGTGAAAGGAGTATAGTCACGAAGAAGTGCTATGGGAAGGATGTAGAGCCGTAGTATTGTCTTTTTCTGCCACTGAGCTACGTGAAATAAGCTGCAAAAGGACGAAAATCTGGACCAAGTTAAGGTGAAAGGAGTATAGTCACGAAGAAGTGCTATGGGAAGGATGTAGAGCCGTAGTATTGTCTTTTTCTGCCACTGAGCTACGTGAAATAAGCTGCAAAAGGACGAAAATCTGGGCCAAGTTAAGGTGAAGGGAGTATAGTCACGAAGAAGTGTCTACAGTGCCTCATCACCACACCATACCCACTCACTCACCACACATCATCACTATCACTATATATAGTTTTCATCATTATTATAGCATTTAAGGTCCAATATTCGGTTTGCCTTTACGTGCTGGTACTGGGCCGATCGCTTAAGTTGCTGAGGTGAAGTTGCTAAGAAATGTGTGAGACTTGTGAGGCAAGAATTGAGTCTCCTTGGTTACTAGTCAAATCGATCCTCCAGTCCGGCTAGCCGTGATGAGAGAGAGAGAGAGAGAGATTGTCCCATACTTCTCGAAGGAAAATAAATACACATAGATAGACTGAGAGACAGACAGACAGACAGGTAGAAAGACAGAGACAGACAGACAGACAATTCTTTACCACGAGAAAATAAGCCGCCTATATTCAAATTCAAACTCATAATATTTCCCTGGTGGAATTTTATATATAATTTTTAGCTAATTATAAGAAAGTTAATTATATGATATTTTTGTAAATAAAATGTTTAAACATAACCGAATTTTTCTCTGATTTACACCCGCGTATGGTAGAGCGAGGGTGTTGTGTGGTGGGTTTGCTTCGTGTGTGTGTGGGTGGATGGTTGAGTGTGTGTGTGTGTGTCTGTTTGTAAGATTAAGGAAAACTTTGGATAAAACTGGACCAGATTTGAAAATGATTTAGATTTATTTAAAAAAATATAATTGGCCGAAGAAGATGATAGGCAATGATGGGCCGTAGATCAAGGGCGAGGCTTAATTCCAACGGTTTTGATCTGATTTTGGCCAAACTTGGTGGAAGGGTTAAGGGTCAGGAGAGGGTGAAGTGACCCGATTTTCAGAACAATCAGTCAAAGGCAAAGGTCAAGGGACGAGGTCAAATATTTGGCCCTTTGGCTGAAGTACCTGTCATTCGATTCGGGCCCAACTTGGTGGAAGGGTTTAAGGTTAGGTAGACAGGGTAGATAGATAGTATTTGATGGAAGGATTTAAGGTCAGCCAAGTATGACCCTCTCTTCTTTCAGTCAAACTCTTCCCTCTCTCTCCATATCCTCCCCTCCTCTCACTTTTATCGTCCATCCTTCCTCCATCTTTTCCCTTATGTTCTTAGATTTCATTGCGCCATATCTCTTTGGCTACACACACACTTTCCATCCACCTATAGTGCGTCCGCTCTGACCTGGCAAAGATCCCTAGGCACTTTCGGCTCAGTTGATGGACAAGTTGAGTCAGACTGGAGGGCATATTTGACTGTTAACCAAGGAAACTCATTCCTATCTCATAATGACTAAGTATTCGAGTTGTGAGAGTGGCTCGGCTCCGTCAGATGAAAGCAAACCAGCTACAGTAACCAAAGAGATTCATTCCCCGCACATGGCTAAAGCTTGTCTCCTCTCATGCAACCACAATTTAGAACCACACACACACACACACACACACACACACACTGATAAATATTTCAATTCAATTCAGTTCCTTACAGCTTTGTTTTACCTACCAGAACATCCATTTTTCATTTACACCATGACGTCATTTATTGATCAACGTTGAATAAAGTGTTTACTTTCAAGTTTCGTAATGATGTTCCCTTAACAAGAACCACAATATATTTTTTGGCTAATTACTTGTATTTGTTGATGAATATTGAAGAATTAAAAATAATTTTATTCATTTGACAACTCAGCCATGACGTCATTTATTGATCAACATTGAGCTGCAGAATAGACAATCTCAGCAAATATAATCTTACATACTTTAAAACTCCTTCATTGTTTACCATGATAATCATTATCGAGTACATTATAATGAGCTAATTTATGTTTTCAATGGAGGATGCTCTCACTTACTGATAAAAATAGAATAATACATAGTAGACCCGAGAGTAAGACTGGCTGTCGAGTGGTTGTGATGGTCCTGCCAACATCTGTCTTTCCAGGCACGTCCAAATTCCAAGGTAAAATATTGTCTTTGTGACGTTAATACATTTCGTTTGTGAAGGTGACGTATTCTTTAGACCTTTTGACATGATGGCGTCTTGTTTACACTATTTTTATTCAGTGTAAACGATTTTATTCACTGTAGATAGGAGGTCTTGCAGTGAACGGATAAATGAAGGGCTTAATCCACCTAAATTGCGTTAACTCTAACCTGACAAATATTCCTAACCCTATTTAGCATAGTTGACGGCCAGGTGTAGTCAGGTTGGAGGGTAGGTTTGACTAGTAATCAAGGAGACTCATTCCACCCGGTTCCAGTGCCTTATAACCACGGCTTGTATTTCATGCAGCCACGGGACAAAATTATGGCATTAAGTTCCTTCAGATAAAAACAGACAGACCATAACTCCTCCAGTATGGTACGCCTCTTCTAAAATAAATATCACATGGCAATATTAAGAGTAGATTGTAGTAGTAGCAGTAGTAGTAGTAGCCAATGGTAGTAGCCAGGCTCATCTAAATGTTAACCCAGTGGATTGCAGGCTGAAGTTGTCCTCCTGCAATATGCCATCTGCCTTTCAGTGGATAGGGAGGGAGCTGAGGGATGTTCATAATCAGGGAATGGAGTCACATAATTATATCAGTACCACCACATGTATGTATCTGTCTCTACTACCCTTCCCTATCTATCTATCTATTGCCACTGTTAGATTATGAGTTCAGGAGCAGCAGTAAACCCTTGCATAGTGTATACCGTATTTGTATATCTGTCTATTCCTATCTATCTAGAGACTGGCAAATGAGGAAGTGAAAGAGTGTTGTGGTGTGGCTGTGGATGTGATAGGAAGCATTAGGAGAAACACATTAAGGTGGTTTGGCCATGTTGAGAGGATGGAGAGTGAGAGACTGATGAGGAGAGTGTATGTGGGTGAGGTGGAGGGGGGGAGAGAGAGAGGGGGAGGCCAAGGATGAGATGGAGGGATGGAGTGGAGAGGTATATGAGAGAGGGGAGTGTGAGCTGGGAGCAGGGCAGTGAAATGGCGTTAAATAGGGCGACATAGAGATGATTTGTTTGTGGCCACCCCTTATGGGATTAAGGTGTCCTGCAGTAGGTAGATAAAGCAGCAGTAGACCCTTGATTAATCCATACTGTATTTGTGTATGTATCTATCCTTACTGTATCTATCTGTCTATCTATTATTACACCTTAATCCCATAAGGGTTGGCCATAAACAAATTGCTTCCACGCAGGTAAAAATCTATCTATCTATCTATCTATAGCCCGACGCCCTAATCCCGCAAAGGGTGGCCGCAGACAAAACGCCTCCAAGTCACTCTGTCACCCACCATTTGACTCCCCTCCCCCCAACTCACCCCCCCCCTCCCTCATATACCTCTCAACTCCATCCCTCCACCTCATCCTCAGTCTACCCCTCCCTCTCCCTCCCTCCACCTCACCTACATATACCCTCTTAGTCAGTCTTTCATTCTCCATCCTCTCCACATGTCCAAACCACCTCAGTGTATTTCTCCTAATCTTTTCAGGTAAAAATAAAGTAGAAAAATAGCTACCAATACTTCTATCTATTTATCTATTGCCAGACGCCTCAATCCCGTTGGGGTGGCCACAAACAAATCGCCACCACGTCGCCCTGTCCCCGCCAATGCACTGCCCTGCTCCCAATTAACACCCCCCTCTCTCATATATCTCTCCACCCCATCCCTCCATCTCATCCTTGGCCTCCTCCTCCCTCTCCCCTCCTCCACCTCACTCACATACACTCTCTTCGTCAGTCTTTCACCCTCCATCCTCTCCACATGGCCAAACCACCTCAGTGTGTTCCTCCTAATGCTTCATGGAGTTAATTTGCTGATGTGAGTAGCCTACCCACAGGCCCCTACTCTCCAAGTGGGGCAGCATAAGAGGATGATAATGGATAGGTAAATTCCTCCACTACTTTTTCTTGTATAGTAGTCATAGCAGTAGTTGTAGTTGGTCTTGAATTTGCCTGTCTGTTATCTTGCTTCTCTTTTTTCTTGGAATAATCTTGTAGGCTTCTGGCATTTGGTTCCTTCCTCCTCACTTAAAAAAAAAAAGTTCATCTCACTGTGAACCCAGTGGACTGCAGGCTGAGGTTGCCACTCTTCTGCAGCACACCATCCGTCTGTTGGAGGTTAGGCAGGGAGTTGAGGGAGCAGAGGTTAGGCAGGGAGTTGAGGGAGCAGAGGTTAGGCAGGGAGTTGAGGGAGCAGAGGTTAGGCAGGGATGTTTGGGTCAGATTTCTGTATAACACCATCACTTTCCTTTTTTCTTTCTTTTTTTTTTTTTTTTATATAGCAGAACAGAGGAAGGAAGAACAAATAATTCTAGAAAAATAATCCATACACCAGATTACTGGCATCCTCCATTCATAAAAACTCTGTAGCAATTGGACTTGAACAGCTGTGGGTTGAAGTTTTGCTGGGAAACAACTCTGGGGAAGCGAGTTCCAGAGAGATGCGGTTCGGGGAATGACAGAATTCTGATAGGCAGAAGTTCTACAATATGGTTGAGTGACATTCCAGTCATGAGCGCTACCAGATGCCTGTGTAGCACGAGGGAAGGCATGGAGAGGTGGCACCATGGACGCAACTTCGTCTGAGCATTTGCCAAAAAAATATCTGTAAAATAATGCAAGGGAGGCAACATTCCTTCTTACTTGTAGAGGAGGTAGTTTATATGTAATGGCAGAGTTGTTAATAATATCAACAGCTTTGTTTTGAATTTTGTCTACCGGTACCAGTAGTTGTTTTAGTGCAACCTCTCCACATCCATTCCATAAGGGTGAGCAATATTCAAGCTGAGAGCATACATGTTCTCACAACTAGACAGCCAAGTGTCTAACAGTGATTTTTTTTTTTTTTTTTTTTTTTTTTTTCTCCAGGAGGATCACTGGTATAATCTAAAGGTGTGCAAGGATGCGAGAGGGACCATCAGGAAGCAGCAGTGGGCCTGTTCTGAAGGAGGTGCTTCCTCGGAAGGGCATACTGTACCAGGAGGACTCAGCCTACCTTGCCCTTTGCCGCCCTAAGCTGATGCCACTCAAGTCTGTCACCTTGGAGAAGCTTGAGGAGATGCAGAAGAATGCCCAGGAGAAGCTGAGGCAACAACAGGAACAGCAGCAGGAAGGAATTGGAGGCGGACCATCCTCTTCTAGACAAAGCATGTTCTGAACCTAATCTTTTACAAGCAGTTCTGGGCAGACATCACAATAATTAGCAAAACACCGTGTGAAACCAAATATTTCAAACATTTTGGGAGAGACGACTTTGAAGCAGCAGAGCAAAGATCTTCTGAGCCTAATATTTCACAAACATTACTGACCATATTTTGTACAAGTCAGTTGTTTTTGAAGCATTTCTGGCCAAACATTTTCTAAACAACAAGGTAAATATTTATTAGCAAAATGTTTTACAAGCAATTTTGGCCAAACGTTGTATCAGTAACTGGTTGAGCATCTTCTGAAACATTTTTGACGAGTACTTCTAGACAGACATCTTCAAAATAATTTATTTTAACAACAGTTCTGGGTCAAGTTAACACCACATAAGTCCTTCATATCAGAGACGATTGAGGAGATGCAGAAGAGTGCCCCGGAGGATCTAAAACAACAGGAGGACCAGCAGCAAGAAGGCATGGGCACCAGACCAGCTTAATATCATCTGAAACATATATTTTCCAGCCATCTCATGCTAGTCGTGCTGTAAATAACTGGCCAGGCATCCTCCCAGCCTAATAATTTCCAGGCACAGTAGCACCCAGGAGAAGCGGCAGCGACAGCAAGACCACCAGTAGGAAGGGATTGCAACTGGATCCATCTCTGCTGCATCAAGTATCTTTTGAGACATTTATATTTCAGGCAGCCCAAGTCAAACATCAGAGCAGCTGGTCACACTTCTCCTAAACCTAATATTGTACTTCATAAACTCTGAACCACAGACAGTAATTCCTTTTATATTAGTCACCACTCCTGTAAATTGCTTTATGTAATACAGAAAATATCTTAAAAAGTCAAGCTGCTCTACTATAATGCTGCTTTGCCATTTCCCCAGTTAACAATGCCATGTAGTTTGAAAATGTTGTAATATTTGAGAACACATCCCTGACACCCTGGAGAGAGAACTGCTTGTATATTCCCAGCTGCTCTGCCCATTCTCATCCTCAGCAGCTGACCAGAAAATAACGTTCTCGGTGGTTCTGGTCTTGAGTTTTCTGTGCACTGTCTGCATGTTATGTGGCAAATAGATGTGAAACCAAAAATGATGATGGTTGTGAGGAGTTAGAGGTAAATGTGTTAGTGATTTTTTGCACTTAGCACACACTGGCTGTTAAAGCACACACACAGAAACAATATTAGTGCAGTGTTCACCAAGTTATAATAATAATAATAATAATAATAAGGACGTGCACTCACAGTTGTCATAGTACTGTAGGTGAACTTGACACCTCACGTACCATTTCTATTTATTTTGAACAGTGAAATAAATCTTCTTTATGTTTAAACTGGTGGCACATAGACACAATCACTTAATACTGTAATGTCTTAAGAGTCAAGTGTGATAAATGCTGAGTATGAAGTGTGATAAAGTGTGATTCAACCTGGTAGTGGTTTGGAGATAGTGTGCAGTTTGAATTATGTGATGAAGCCTTAAGTGTGCAGTTGACTTTTATGCTGAGGAACATTAAACAGTATAGCTTTATTTGGAGTATTGAATGCCTACAACAAGAGTAACAAAAGCTGAAGTTACTGTATTAGATATGTGCAACAAGAGCAGTGCGAGTTGAGGGTGCATCACTGAACATTTGCAATAAGAGTGGCAGTAGTGAAATTGAAGTTGTATTGAAAATCTGCAAGGAGCCTATTGGAAGCCCAGTGTGCCTTCTCATTGACCCTGCAACAGTGGGAAGGTGAATCTAGCTAGTGGTGCAACAACAGAAGCAAGAATCAAGGTTGCAGCATTGATAGTTTGCAATAAGAACGGAAGAATTGGATTGATGGGACTTCGGCAGTGAGTGCAGGAGCCTGTCATGTGATACTGTTGACCATCTTCACCGACTGCAACGTGAGTCCAGGGGTGGTAGTAGTAGTAGTAGTAGTACCTGTAGTAGTAGTGGTAGTAGTACCTGTAGTAGTAGTGGTAGTAGTATCTGTAGTAGTAGTGGTGGTAGTAGTAGTGGTAGTAATAGTAGTAGCAGCAGTAGTAGTAGTAACTCCAGGTTCATTTGAGCATGAGTCTGGTATACTACAGACTGAAGTTCCCCTTTTTCCAGCAGTCCTCTAGAGTCCTGTCCACACTAGGTGTCATGTAGAGCGGCCTGTTGCGTGTCATGTTGGCCAGGTCGTGTTGCTGAGGCTGGTGATGTTCACGCCCAGTACAATGGGCAGCGTGTGCCAGTAACCACTGAGCTGTGACAGGAGGAGGATGGATACTCACACCACACCAAGTCAAGAGATTGATGTGGAGTGTTGTGGCAGTATGCTGTGCCAAAAAGATAAAGAATAGGAAAAGGATGATGTGGTACAAGAGTGATATTCTCATCATAATTCAGAGAGATCTTCAACCATATTTTCTCAGAGCTTGAGACAGAAAGTGAAAAAGACTTTGAAAGCCACACCAGGATGTCAGTAAGTTCATTTTATGGTTTACTTAAGAAAATTGAGTCACACACTTCCAAAGAGGATACTCATTTACAGGACAGCATCTCAGCAGGGGGTCTTCTTAAATTCATGCACTTCTTAAGTTTATGTTTTTGTATTGCTTGTTTTCACCTGCCGGAGACATGAAAGCATCTTCAGCAGTTCCATAAAATGTTGGGTGTTGTCCCTTGACCATTCAGTACCTGTATGTTCTTCCATTGCATCCTAATGGAGAAAAAAACAAAAAACAAAAGTGGTAACAGTTCCATGGTGACGGCTTCTGAGGGCATCATGGCATGCACTGTCACCATGAAATGCCCCTCGTCCAGATTTGCCAGAAGCGTGCGGCACAGACCCTCCACGGCACAAAAACCCGAGTTGAACAACACGACATGCAACAGAGTCCGCATCTTGACCCCTAGTGTGGGTGGGGTTTAAGGGGATAGGGAAGAAGTTAAGGTACCATATGTTTGTATAACCAGGCAGCTCCAGCATCCTGTTATATCAGTACTATTGCTAGGTGGCATTCCTTGTCAGCAGTTTGGCCATAAAAAAGTCTCTGTACCAGTTAATTGTGTATGTGAGTGAGGTGGAGGGAGGGAGAAGGAGGGGGAGGCCAAGGATGAGATGGAGTGGAGAGGTATATGAGAGAGGAGGGTGTGAGCTGGGAGCAGGGCAGTGAAATGGCGGGGGACAGGGCGACATGGAGGCGATTTGTTTGTGGCCACCCCTTATGGGATTAAGGCGTCTGGCAATAGATAGATAGATAGATAGACCAGTTAATTATTTTTGTGATTCATTTTCTCATCTCGTTTCACTATATTTTCCCTTGTTGGGTTGTGAAGTGTTGGGTTGTTGTATGAGGCTGGCTCGAAGGAACTCACAAATAAGGTATGGCTAGGACAGAAACACCATATCCACACACACCTCTCCCACTTGCTCTTCCTTCTTCCTCTTCCTCCTCCCCCTTCCTCTTTCTCTTCCTCCTCCCCCTTCCTCTTTCTCTTCCTCCTCCCCCTTCCTCTTCCTCCTCCCCCTTCCTCTTTCTCTTCCTCCTTCCTCTTCCTCCTCCTTCCTCTTTCTCTTCCTTCTCATTCAGATTATCACACACCTTTCTCTCGCTCATTCTTCCTCCTTCTCTTCAAATTATCATACACCTTTCTCTCTCTCATTCTTCCTCCCTCTCTCCAGATTATCACACACCTTTCTCTCTCATTCTACTTTCTCTATCTCATCGTACTACTCTGTCTGTCTATCTGTCTATTGCCAGATGCCTTAATCCCATAAAGGGTGGCCACAAACAAATTGCCTCCATGTCGCCCTGTCCCCCGCCATTTCATTGCCCTGCTCCCAGCTCACGCCTCCCTCTCTCATATACCTCTCCACTCCATCCCTTCATCTCATCCTTGGCCTCCCCCTCCCTCTCCCCCCCTCCACCTCACTCACATACACTCTCCTCATCAGTCTCTCACTCTCCATCCTCTGCACATGGCCAATCCACCTCAGTGTGTTTCTCCTAATGCTTCCTATCACATCGTACTACGCGTTCTGATTAAAAGTAGCTTGTTTTTGGTCCCCTACAGGTAACACAGTCAAGATGAGTGTGGGGCCGCTTGTAGTTGAGGTGGTGTTGACGTTTTTGGTGGCAGCGGTGGTGTTGTATCGCTACGGCAACTGGTATCGGCACCACATCATCGTCACCGTTGCCGTACTCATCGCTTGGTACTTCTCCATGCTCATCGTGTTTATCCTGCCATTAGATGTGTCCAATGTGAGTATTATAAGCAACTTTGTGTGTGTGTGTGTGTGTGTGTGTGTGTGTGTGTGTGGGTGTGTGTGGGTGTGTATTTACCTATTTGTATTTACCTGTTTGTAGAGTACAGGAATTGAGTGTGTGTGTGTGAGAGAGAGAGAGAGAGGGAGAGAGTAAGTGAGAGAGAGAGATTATGTTGGGGTATGGAAGAAGAGAGTGGAGCAGTGTATTGGTGAGAGAAGAGGAAGAGGAAAAGGAGTGTTTGAGAGAGAGAGAGAGAGAGAGAGGTATTCACAAGAGGGGGCAGAGTGTAAAAGACGATGCTGATGTAATATTATTCTCCTGTATTTTATTTTTCAGACAATCTATGAGAACTGTGTGCAAAATTGGGTAGAGAAAGTAAGTGCAGCCACAGTCAACACAACAGCACACAGCAACATCAGTGTGGAGGATGTTAACGTCACCACCACGCCACCACCACCACCACCACCACCACCACAGCCGCACTGCCTCAAGCCATGGAGTTTTGTGCCTCCTGGAGTGTTCCCTGTGTTTTGGAGGATTGTTTATTGGACGTCACAGTTTCTTACATGGTAGGGGATGCGTTGTCTAAGTTATTATCATTATTTTCATCTATCTGTCTGTCTATCTATTGCCAGACGCCTTAATCCCGTAAGGGGTGGTCCCAAACAAATTGCCTCCATGTCGCCCTGTCCCCCACCATTTCATTGCCCTGCTCCCAGCTCACACCCCTCTCTCTCATATACCTCTCCACTCCATCCCTCCATCTCATCCTTGGCCTCCCCCTCCCTCTCCCCCCCTCCACCTCACTCACATACACTCTCCTCATCAGTCTGTCACTCTCCATCCTCTCTACATGGCCAAATCACCTGTGTGTTTCTCCTAACACTTCCTGTCACATGCACATCCGCACCACAATGCTCCATCACTTCCTCATTTGTCAGTCCTCACTCACATACACTCTCCTTATCAGTCTCTCACCCTCCATCCTCTCCACATGGCCAAACCACCTCAGTGTGTTTCTCCTAATGCTTCCTGTCACATCCACATCCACACCACAACGCTCCTTCACTTTCACATCCATCGTAATTTTCATCCCTGTATATAGTTCGGAGCTACAGTGGACATACCCCGGTACTCTCTGGCTGTCTGTCTCTTTCATCCCTGGCAGATCAACACAAAGAGAATCATCTATTTGGAGAAACATCACAAGGCCCTCTCCACTCAGTAATATTAGCCAGCAAAGGAGAGTGTATGTGAGTGAGATGGAGGGGGAGAGAGGGAGGGGGAGGCCAAGGCTGAGATGGAGGGATGGAGTGGAGAGGTATATGAGAGAGGGGGATGTGAGCTGGGAGCAGGGCAGTGAAATGGCAGGGAACAGGGGGACGTGGAGGCAATTTGTCTGTGGCCACCCCGTCTGGGATTAAGGCGTCTGGCAGTAGATAGATAGAAAGGAAAGTAGTGAACAGAAGAGGTGAAATCCGGAAGAACACATGATCGTACTTCAAAACACATTATCGTACTTCCCTTCCAGGCTGATCCTGCCGTTGATGCAGTCTTTCACGAAGGCCGGGGACTTCACCTTCGGGGCCAAGCTAAAATCGGCCCTGGTGGACAACGCCATCTACTATGGATCGTATCTGCTCATCGTTGGCATCCTACTCCTGTACATCGCACTTACTGACCTGGGACTTGATGGGTGAGTAGTAGTAGTAGCAGTTGTAGTAGCAGTAGTAGTAGTAGTAGTAGTAATAGTAGTAGTAGTAGTACCTTTAGTAATAGTAGTAGTATACAATTTCGAGCAACTGTTAGGTAGTACTGTACACTAATTAATTAATTTTTTTTTCCCCCATCCATAAACTGATTGATGATGATGACAGTGATGATGGTATTGATGATGATGACAGTGATGATGGTGATGATGATGGTGGTGGTGGTGGTGGTGGTGGTGGTGGTGGTGGTGATGATGATTGTGGTGATGAGGAGGAGGAGGAGGATAATGATGATGATGGTAATGATGATGATGGTGGTGGTGGTGGTGGTGGTGGTGGTGGTGATGATGATGATGATGATGATGATGATGATGATGATGATGATGATGATGATGATGATGGTGGTGGTGGTGGTGGTGGTGGTGGTGATGATGATGATGATGATGATGAGGAGGAGGAGGAGGAGGAGGAGGAGGATAATGATGATGATGATGGTGATGACGATGACGCTGATGATGATGTATTTCTCACAGGGGTAAACTTCGTGCCATTGCTGCGTCTGCCTCCAATACGTGGGGTTTGTTTTGGTTGGTGTTGCTGCTGGGGTATGGCCTTGTGGAGGTGCCGCGAACCCTCTGGCACTCCGCCTCCACCATCCACAACCTCCACCACGCCTACTTCTACGCAGCAAAGTTGTCACAGGAGCGTGCGGAGGCAAATGAGCGGGTTCATGATCTGCTGCAGGTGAGTCAGTGTGGTGGTGGGTGAGCCTGTGTGGTAGTGGGTGAGTCAGTGTGGTAGTGGTGCTAGTGGGTAAGTCAGTGTGGTAGTGGTGCTAGTGGGTGAGTCAGTGTAGTAGTGGGTGAGTCAGTGTGGTAGTGGGTGAGTCAGTGTAGTAGTGGGTGAGTCAGTGTGGTAGTGGGTGAGTCAGTGTGGTAGTGGGTGAATCAGTGTGATAGTGGACTTGTGGACCTGTGACTGAATATTTCGTGCCTGATAAACGATGATTTGTAGTTATTATTGCGGTGAACGACTCTGAAGTTGTTATAATCGTGCCCTGGCAAACTGCCATTCAAAAGTGCATCTGATTTCTTGTATAATGTGAGATGCATGTGATTTGTGCATAATATGTTCGTGTATAATAATGTTCGTGTATAATATATTTGTGTATAATATGTTTGTGTATAATAATATTTGTGTATAATATGTTCGTGTATAATATGTTCGTGTATAATAATATTCGTGTATAATATGTTCGTGTATAATAATATTCGTGTATAATATATTTGTGTATAATGTGTTCATGTATAATGATATTCATGTATAATATATTCGTGTATAATAATATTCGTGTATAATGTATTCGTGCATAATAATATGATTCGTGTATAATATGATACGAAATTGGATGCACTTTTGAATGGTAGGTTGCCAGGGTACGATAATGACAACTTCAGAGTCGTGCGTCGTGACTATAGTCACCAAGCTTGGAGCCACCTTTCACCCTCATGGTAGTACCTCCCATGGTTGATGATTACCATGTATGTACTGCCTAATACAGTGTTGTTAGATTGTCTGTTCTGTCTCTATACAGCCAGATGCCATAATTCCATTAGGGGTGGCCATTTGGCTTTGAGTTAATTGTTTTACGGGGAGGGGCACTAACCCTCCACCAACCCACTTGTTGACATGTAGAGAACACATATGGGTTAGTTATATGGTTACCACCCAGCGTTGTAAATGGTTTCCTGGCTTACAGGAAACCATTAGGTTTGTCACTCAATGTAAAGCCACCTGAAAAGGAAAGAAGAGTAATAAAAAGTGACAGGAAAGATGGGAGAAATAGGAAGAGAGGAGGACAGACACAGAAAAAGAATGATAAAGGTGAAGGAAGAAGTGGGCAGCACTACATGATGTGAGTGGACGATGGTGAGAAATAGGAAGCAAAGAGGGCAGACATAGAAAAGAATGGTAAAGGTGAAGGAAGAAGTAAGCAGCACTACATCAAGTGAGTGGATGATGATCACCACCACCTACCACCATGTAAGATTGTAGTGTGCAGTATGATATTGTGTATATGACCAGATGAGGAGGCAAAATATACACTAGTTTGTTATACTTTTATACACTTATACAAACAAATGGAGGGATGGAGTGGAGAGGTATATGAGGGAGGAGGGTGTGAGCTGGGAGCAGGGCAATGAAATGGCGGGGAACAGGGCGACATGGAGGCGATTTGTTCGTGAGCACCCCTTACAGGATTAAGGCGTCTGGCAATAGATAGATAGATAGACAAAAGTATTAAGGATCTCCACAGTGATAAATGTATTGAGAATGATGGTGATGATGATGATGATTGCAGTGATGATGGTGATGAAATGAGTATGAAAATGATGATAGTGCAAATGATAATATTGATGGTGAAAGTGGTGATGATGGTGACAAACGAGATTGATGAGGATGGCAGTGATGATGGTGATGATGCTTGTTGTTTGATGATGATGATGATGAAGGTTATGACTTGCTGTGTGATGATGATGAAGTGATGACTTGTTGTGTGGTTGATGATGATGATGATGTTTTTTGTTTGGTGATGATGATGAAGGTGATGATTTGCTGTGTGATGATGATGATGATAATGATGACCTGCCTGATGATGATGATGATGATGATGATGATGATGATGGTGATGATTTGCTGTGTGATGATGATGATGAAGGTGATGATTTGCTGTGTGATGATGATGATGAAGGTGATGACTTGCTGTGTGATGATGATGATGAAGGTGATGATTTGCTGTGTGATGATGATGATGATGGTGATGACTTGCTGTGTGATGATGATGATGAAGGTGATGATTTGCTGTGTGATGATGATGATAATGATGACCTGCCTGATGATGATGATGATGATGATTTGCTGTGTGATGATGATGATGATAATGATGACCTGCCTGATGATGATGATGAAGGTGATGATTTGCTGTGTGATGATGATGATGAAGGTGATGACTTGCTGTGTGATGATGATGATGATAATGATGACCTGCCTGATGATGATGATGATGGTGATGATTTGTTGTGTGATGATGATGATGATGAAGGCGATGATTTGCTGTGTGATGATGATGATGATAATGATGACCTGCCTGATGATGATGATGATGGTGATGATTTGCTGTGTGATGATGATGATGATAATGATGACCTGTCTGATGATGATGATGATGGTGATGATTTGCTGTGTGATGATGATGATGATAATGAAGGTGATGACTTGCTGTGTGATGATGATGATGATGATAATGATGGTGATGACTTGCTGTGTGGTGATGATGATGATGATGATATTTATAAGACTAACTTTCTCCTCAGAGTATGCGTGCCCTGGGAGGCAGCATAGGGCCGGGACACCCCCTACGGCCGCACATGGACGTGATTGAGAGCAAGGTGCCGGCCGAACTGCTTGATAGAGTGCGTCGCCACCCTCCCCCGGACTCTCCACACGCCGACGTACCCTCCGAGAAGGCGCTGGTCAGGCTACACAAGCAGGTACGAGTGTGTAGTAATAGTAATAGTAGTTGTAGTAGTAGTAGTAGTGGTGGTGGTGGTAATAATAGCAGTAGTAGTAGTAGTAGTAGTAGTTGTAGTAGCAGTAGTAGTAGTAGTAGTAGTAGTTGTAGTAGCAGTAGTAGTAGTAGTAGTAGTGCTGTAGTAATAGTAGTAGTAGCAGTAGTAGTAGTAGCAGTAGTAGCAGCAGTAGCAGTAGTAGTAGTAGTAGTAGGAGTAGTAGTAGTAGTACTGTAATAATAATAGTAGTACCAGTAGTAGTAGTAGTAGTAGTAGTTGTCTTCATTACTTCAGTACACCCACTGGAAAGCCACTAGTCAAGCTGTAGAAACAGGTAGATTATTTTATGTAGTGTGTTCACCTTAACGTGTTCCAAATCTTCCTCCTCTTGTGGCTTATTTCCCATAGCTCATTGGTAGGAAAAGACAGTGCCCTGGCTGTACATCCTCTTCATATCTATCTATCTATCTGTCTATTTGCCAGACACCTTAATTTGTAAGGGGTGGCCACAGACAAATCGCCCCCATGTCGTCCTGTCCCACGCCATTTCACTGCCCTGCTCCCAGCTCACACTCCCCTCTCTCATATACCTCTCCACTCCATCCCTCCATCTCATCCTTGGCCTCCCCCTCCCTCTTCCCTCCTCCACCTCACTCACATACACTCTCCTCGTCAGTCTCCCACTCACTGCAAGTAGGTACATACTGGATATATTTCTGTCACCTTATTTTGGCTCCCTCTTCGTTTTTTCTCCCCTTTTTTTTCAATTTATTATGTACATTTTAGTGATAGAAAAAGACAATGCTATGGCCCTACATCCATTCCATCTGAGAAGGCATTTGTAAGGGTGCACAAGTAGGTACAGCCTGAAAATCTATCTATTTATCTATCTATCTGTCTATTGCCAGACGCCTTAATCCCATAAGGGCTGGCCACAGACAAATTGCCTCCATGTCGCCCTGTCCTCTGCCATTTCACTGTCCTCCTCCCAGCTCACACCCCCCTCTCTCATATACCTCTCCACTCCATCCCTCCATCTCATCCTTGGCCTCCCCCTCCATCTCAAGCACAAGTAGGTGTAGCCTGGAAGTGATGATGGATATTGTGTTACAGCTGCTGAAGGCGCTGCAGTGTCAGCGTCGTGTGGAGACGCAGTGGGGCCTGGTGGTGGAGAGGGTGGTGGCACTGGAGGACACCCACCGCAATGCTGCCTCACACGACACTGCCTTCAAGCACTCCACGCCACCACACAGGCACCCACTCCTTCAATATATATACACACCCACTATAGGTAAGTTTTTTTTTTCTATCAATCTATCTATTGCCAGACGCCTCAATCCCGTTTAGGGTGGCCACAAACAAATCGCCTCCAAGTCGCCCTGTCCCCTGCCATTTCACTGCCCTGCTCCCAACTCACACCCCCCTCTCTCATATACCTCTAGAAAGAAGGAACCAAAGGCCATGAGTCCACAATAACTGTTCCTTCTAAGAGAAAAACAAAATACAAGAGAGAGCCAAATTCAAGATCCGATCATTTCGAGATGCCTGGACACACTGTGTTTGAAAGACTGGAGATCTTAGCTAGCGGGAAATACAGACAGAGGGAGACAGTTCCAGAGTTGACCTGTTGTGTGTGGTTAGGGTTTGGTATTGTGCTCTACGTTTTGTAATTGCATTTTTCTTGTTAAATGTGCCGTACAGGTGTGCTATAGTATTCTAAGTAACGCTAGAAAGAAAAGTTTGGTATGAGAGTAAAAATCCATATACTGTATATAACTTACCCTTGTACAGTACACTAAATCATTTCATTTTCCTGTATTTATTGTTCAGTATATTGTCACAACAGTACCTCACATCACACTGCTTTCAAACACCCCACACCACCACACAAACACCCGCTGATTGCACAGACCTTCTCATCCGTCATTAAGTAAAGCGTGTGGCAACAGAAGAGGGATAACTTCATGTGGCAGCACCAGTATAGCCCAGTAACTCCACTGCCTGGTTGTATAAATGTCCCTCAGCTCCTGCACTACTTCCCAAAAGGAGGAGAATGGACTGCAGGAGATAGGAAACTTTAGCCAGCGGTTCGTAGGGTTCGTGTCCAGATGATCCTGGGACCACAACACCACCAAAGGATATTATGGCCACATAGACTTATACCCCAATTTAAGGGACTAAATGGGGAATCAACTTGTCCCTTACTTGAAAATGTCCCTTACTTGAAAATGTCCCTTACTTGAAAATGTCCCTTACTTGAAAATGTCCCTTACTTGAAAATGTCCCTTACTTGAAAATGTCCCTTACTTGAAAATGTCCCTTACTTGAAAATGTCCCTTACTTGATAATGTCCCTTACTTGAAAATGTCCCTTACTTGAAAATGTCCCATACTTGAAAATGTCCCTTACTTGAAAATGTCCCTTACTTGAAAATGTCCCTTACTTGAAAATGTCCCTTGTTTTACCACATATAAAGACAATCTTATTATGAAATGCAATGACTGTTTCACTTATATGATTATGGATATTATTTTACAGGTACTGTATAAAGAAACATATTAATGTGTATAACCTAGACATTACCTATCATTTTTGAATGGTCTTGTCCGTTTGTCAGGTAGAATATGGACTCCCTTAAATCCTAAATCCCTTAAATGGAAATCCCTTAAATTGAGGTTTGGATGTAGTTTTTCTCTTCAGTAAGTCACAGTCCTGCCTAACACCACACATCCTTCAGACACTTCACAATGAGAGGTGTAGAGGTCTTTCAGAAGTGTCAGAAAATTTAAAGGATGGGGCTGGAATATCTTGAACTAATACATGATCGTACTGGAGTGGTTCAGTGAGTGGTGTGTGGTGCGTGCCTTTCCAGAGTGGGTGTGAGAGGTTTAGAGGGCTTTCAAAAGTGTCAGAAAAGTTTAAGGATGAGGCTGTAATATTTTGAAATAATACATGGTCGTACTGGAGTGGTTCAGTGACCAGTGTGTGGTGCGTGCCTCTCCAGAGTGGGTGTGGCGTTGTCGCGTGCGTGGGTGGCTGCTGCGTGGGCTGGCGGTGTGCGCAGCGCTGGTGTCGATGGTGGTGGTGTGGTCGGAGCTTACCTTCTTCAGCACATCACCCGCACTGTCACTCTTTGCAGTATTTCTCAACCTGGCGAAAGCAAGCTATGACTACTTCACGATAGAGGTAAGGAACGTATCATAATTCTTTCACCTTCTGTCTATCTATCTATTGCCCAACAACGTATGATAGTTCTTTCACCTTAACTTCTGTCTGTCTATCTATCTATCTATTGCCCAACACCTCAATCCCATAAGGGGTGACCACAAACAAATCACCTCCATGCTGCCCCATCCCCTGCTATTTCATTGCTCTCCCCCCAGCTCCCTTTCTCATATACTTGTTCCAGCTTATATCACATAGTGGTGCTAGATGCCTCAATCCTGTAAGGGGTGACCACAAACAAATCACCTCCATGTTGCCCCGTCCCCTGCCATTTCACTGCCCTCCCCCCAGCTCACACCTCCCTCTCTCATATACTTGTTCCAGCTTATTTTTCAAGGCTTAGTGGTAGGAAAAGATAATGCTATGGCTGTGCATCCTTTCCATAGGCTTCTTTATCACTTACATCATATTTTAGTGATGATATCTTGTTACAGCTCAGTTTCCCAGATGAAGAGATGGCAATTTTAGGTCATGTTAAAGTCGTCATCATCATCATCATCATCATTTGGACCTCCTTTCCCACCCTAGGGCATGGTGAGGAGTAGCAGTGTCCAGACAACCCAAATTTGCCCAGTCCAATGGGCCACATCTCCATTTACTCATCATTCAAGCCCCCAGAATCTTAGCTGTATCTGATATGCCAAAAACATTCACCACATTCTGTAGCTTCACATACATGTATCCGATAGAGTCCGTCCAAATGCTGTCATGTTAAAAGGGGTGCCCAGATTCCTGATCGTGCACTTCACACAACATTCATCCAGCCAGCTCGATCTCTTGTCAGTTCCCTAGCCTCACCGACTTCCAAACTTCTCTTCCCCACACACTCATCTACCATATCTCTCCACCTTCTCCTTGGCCTACCTCGCCTCCTGTCTCCTTCAAATTCACTCAGGTATACTTTTTTCACCACTCTATTGTTATCCATTCTCTCTGCATGACCATACCATCTCAGTGCATACTGTATATTGTATTTAATGACCACTTTTCCTTCCTGTTTGCATACTGTATATTGTATTTTGTGTTCACTTCTCTTTCCGCAGGTAATATCCTCACTGTCTATGGCATACATAGCTCTGTGTGCGTACTCAACACTGTTCAAGATCCGTGTACTCAACCTGTACTATCTGGCGCCGCACCACCAGACAGATGAGTACTCGCTGATCTTCTCCGGCATGATGCTGTGCCGCCTGACACCACCCATGTGCCTCAACTTCCTGTCCCTCATCCATATGGACTCCCACGTTATCAAGGAACGCACCGAGGAGACTCATTACACGCAGGTAGACTCACTGCTGTGCTATGTTACATTGTACCGAAGAATTCATTTTAGTCGCGGCGCATGATTCTGAGGTTGTCATTATCGTACCCTGGCAACCTAGCATTCAAAAGTGCGTCCCATTTCATGTATGAAACGCAAGTGATTCGTGTATAATACTTTTGTTTATAATATTCGTGTATAATATATTCATGCCTAATAATATGATTCGTGTATAATGTTTTTGTTTATAATATTCATGTATAATATATTCGTGCATAAAAATATGATTTGTGTATAATATGATACGAAATCAGATGCACTTTTGAATGGTAGGTTGCCAGGGTACGATAATGACAACCTCAGAGTTGTGTGCCGGTAGGACTCAGCGTGCATTCTTACCTACATACAGTACATATGTAAAAATGATGCCTCTCTACCCCCTAAAGAACTCCTATGCTGTGCTGAGGTTGGCCGTGGTACAGGTAATGTTTTGAATGGACTGGAAGCTAAACCAAGTGCAAAAACCAGCTTATTACCTCACAACTGTTGCTGGAAACTATCTGTTTATCTATCTATTGCCAGATGCCTTAATCTCGAAAGGGGTGGCCAGAAACAAATTGCCTCCATGTTGCCTTGTCCCCTGCCATTTCACTGCCCTGCACCCAGCTCACACAGCCCTCTCTCATATACCTCTCCACTCCATCCCTCTATCTCATCCTTGGCCTTCCCCTCCCTCTCCCCCCCTCCACCTCACTTATACACACACTCCTCGTTAGTCTCTCACTCTCCATCCTCTCCACATGGCAAGAATAAGAAATGTATGTTGTATCTTGAAGTAATATGACTGTCATTTCCATACAGAGAGGATGGAGAGCGAGAGACTGACAAGGAGAGTGTACGTGAGTGAGGTGGATGGAGGGAGAGGGAGGCCAAGGATGAGGTGGAGGGATGGAGCGGAGAGGTATATGAGAGAGGGGAGTGTAAGTGAAATGGCGGGGGACAGGGAGGGGAAGGCCAAGGATGAGGTGGAGGGATGGAGTGGAGAGGTATATGAGAGAGGGGAGTGTAAGTGAAATGGCAGGGGACAGGGAGGGGGAGGCCAAGGATGAGGTGGAGGGATGGAGTGTAGAGGTATATGAGAGAGGGGAGTGTAAGTGATGGCGGGGGACAGGACGACATGGAGGCGATTTGTTTGTGGTCACCCCCTGTGGGATTAAGGTGTCTAGCTGGCATTTCCTAAGTAGTACTGTGTCAGTTATGGAGTGATGAGATGGAGAGGGAGTATGACTGAGAATGGTGTGGGTCGGAAGGCAGTATGATGGTAGAGGAGGTGACATAGAGGTAATTGCCTTCCAGGGTTAAGGCATTTGGTTGTAGATGGATACTACAGTCAACCCTTGGCTATCATGAGTAATTGGTACCCTAGGCGACCCGCCATAGCCAAAATCGCGATAGCCATACTTAAGAACTAATGGGAAAAATTCTAATTGGTTCCCCGACCTCCAACTTTACCCCAACCTTACCCTATTTTCACATCTCCTTCACTAAAATACCTGGGATTACAAACCAATGCTGCAAATTAACAACACTACAGGACATAAAGGTTATAAATAAAACAGAATTAACTGTAATAAGCCATTTTACTTAACATTTTTGGAGAGGATGAGGGGCTTGGGTGGGTTGAAGGGGTTCCGAGGCTGGGGTGGAGTATTACTGGCCACCCCCCCGACGTTCTATCTCGTCTAGGAATTGATCAGCTTCATCAGGAGTCTGGAAGGGACCCTGAGCATAAGGCAGGTTCTTCCTCTTCCTCACTTGCCGTCCTGGGTTAGCCGCGTTACGTGCACCAATGGTATGAGGGTTGGATGGGGTATTGGTGGCCATTGTGGTTGAACAATAGGTCTTCACAGCTATAGCTGCTGTCGACTGGTAACGCTGACTCTCTGTGAACCTTGGCGGGAAGGATGGGTAGCTGTAACCATGTCTTGGGTCAATCAGCGCTCGGGTAGCCTGTGATGTCGCGCCAATCACGGCGCGAGTATACGCATGGGCGGAGCCCGCGCGATTTGAATGTTTCTGGCCGACCATTGTCCGCGATAGCAGTATTTGAGGTCGCGATAAAGGTAATCGTGTTGCATTTCACCTGTCAGTGATAGCCATGAAACGCGATAGCAAAACCCGTGATAGCCAAGGGTTGACTGTATATATAATAGAGACATGCAACAGAGGAGAGATGCATTACAGAGTGGTACAGTTGTATAGGTGAACAAGCACATAACCTTTTTTAACGTGACAGCGTTCAGTTTGACTGTTTATCAGATAGGTACATGTGAAGCTACAGAATATGGTGAAATATTTTAGCCTATCTGATGGAGCCAGGATTTCGAGGGCTTGAGTGATAAGTGAATGGATGCATGGCCCATTGAATTGGGCAAACATTGACTGTCTGGCTGTTGCTACTCCTCACCCTGCCCTAGAGTGGGAAAGGAGGTCTGGATGATGATGATGATGATGATGATGATTATAGAACAAAATGTGCTATAATAATAATCAATCTCTCTCCAAATGCCTCAGTCCTGTAAGGGGTGACCAAATAATAATAATAATATCATTAATCTATCTATCTATTGCCGGACACCTCAGTCCTGTAAGGGGTGATCAAATAATAATAATAATTAATAATAATAATGATGATGATGATGATGGTGATGATGATATTCTCCTCCATCTTTCATTTTGCAGATCATGGGCCACATGGATGTAATAAAGATCATCAGTGACGGGTTCAACATATACTTCCCAATGATGATCGTGGCCCTGTGTCTGGCCACGTACTACAGGTAATATCCCACCATACTTAAATAAAGGTTGGGTATATTAGCACAGTATAGAAAATGGATCTTATGTAAAATAGTACTAAGAAAAATCTGTAAAACATGATGCAAATACACCTGAAGATTTTACAGCATATCACCCTCCATGTGTGCTGAAACTTAGGGGAGGGGAGAGAATCGAAAGTGTCCTGAGTTAAAGAAAGTCTAGAGCAGCACAAGAAGGTATTTTTTAATGTTTATATATATATATACAGTATATATATATAAGAAGTTTGAGTTTTCAGTAATATTGAACGTACAGTATTTAAAAAGAATACTGTAATTGTCAGAGTTTACATAAATATGAGTTTCCTATAAAGTGGACCTACTTAAAAAGGGTGCTATTATTTTTAGGGATTATATAAGGCCAGGTTGTCCATAAAATGACCCTGCTTAAAAAAGATACCATCTTACAGTCTCGGGTCACGGCTCCTCTCGGCACTTGGCTTCCAGCAGTTTATGGTGGACGATGGCCTAACCTCCGACCTTATAGAGGAAGGAAAGACACTTGTTAGTCGCGGTAAGTTTTGAAAGAGGAGAGTAGACTGCAGAAAAGGCTAGGGAAACAGGGGATAGAGCTGGTTGGGTGAGTTATGTACAGTATGGAAGAACGGAAGACAAGGCAGTGTTTTATTAATATACTGATTGATAGAAAGACACTTGATAGTCGCGGTAAGTTTTGAAAGAGGAGGGTAGACTGCAAAAGGCTAGGGAAACAGGGGATGGAGCTGGTTGGGTGAGTTATGTGCAGAACAGAAGAGTGGAAGACAAGACACTATTATATTATTATGCTGATTGATAAAGTGATTCTGTTTAGCAGGTGTATGTAAAGCTGATTTATAATGAGACTAAGGATGAGATGGAGAGGCATATGAGAGAGGGTGTGTGTGAGCTGGGGGGAGGACAGTGAAGTGGCAGGGGACAGGGCAACATGGAGACTGTTTGTTTGTGGCCACCCCTGACAGGATTAAGGAGTGAATAGATAGGCTGTAGATAGATAGATAGACTTACCAGAATAATATGTAAGGTTAGGATTGTGAGGGATAAGTATTTGGCCCAGTGGAGCATTTCAGTTGGCAAGCAGCTGATAGTTCTCCCAATTCCACAGTTCTTCCAATTTCTTTCTCCCAATTTCATAGTTCTCCCAATTTCACAGTTCTCCCAATTCCACAGTTCTCCCAATTTCACAGTTCTCCCAATTTCATAGTTCTCCCAATTCCACAGTTCTCCCAATTCCACAGTTCTCCCAGTTTCTTAGTTTTCCCAATTTCACAGTTCTCCCAGTTTCTTGGTTCTCCGAATTTCATAGTTCTCCCAATTTCACAGTTCTCCCAATTTCACAGTTCTCCCAATTTCACAGTTCTCCCAATTTCACAGTTCTCCCAATTTCATAGTTCTCCCAATTTCACAGTTCTCCCAATTTCACAGTTCTCCCAATTTCACAGTTCTCCCAATTTCACAGTTCTCCCAATTTCACAGTTCTCCCAATTTCACAGTTCTCCCAATTTCACAGTTCTCCCAATTTCAGTTCTCCCAATTTCACAGTTCTCCCAATTTCACAGTTCTCCCAATTTCATAGTTCTCCCAATTTCACAGTTCTCCCAATTTCAGTTCTCCCAATTTCATATTCTTCTTATTTTCTGGGCTATGCCTCACTTTATCCTGGGGTGGGAAGAAAGTGGAGGATGGTAATTATGATGATGATGAGAAAGATGGATGATAATTATAATGATAGTGATGAAGGTGATATAATGATGACAAGGCTGGAATGATGATGAAAAGGATGATGAAATAATGGCAGATATTGATGCAAGAATCGTTAACTTTCCATTTGCGATGTCCGTAGAGTCGCGTCGAAGGCAGAGGCTAGAGGACAACGCAGCCCGACGCAAGGACTTCACGCAGAGGTTTGGGGGCGGAGAGTCATCAGCCAGCATGTACAGGTAATACCCGTTAACCTGAATATGTTTAGTATGAACCCTTGTTTGTGTTCGGAGGTGTGTTTTTATTATTATTATTATTTTTTTTATTATTATTATTATTATTATTATTATTATTATTATTATAGTGGTAGGTGGGGGTGCTCATCATCCACTCACTTGATGTAGTGCTGTTTTGGGTGTCTGCCCTTTCCTCTCTTCCTTCCTTCCTCTTCTATCTTTCTTTCCATCATTCCTCTTCCTACTGCCTAAGGGTGGCTTTACACTCCTTCTGTCTTTCTTTCCTTCATTCATTCCTCTTCTGCCTACAGGTGATTCTACACTGAGTGACAAGCCAGATGGTTTCCTGTACACCAGGAAACCATTTACTATGCTGGGTGGTAACCATAGAACCAAATTTTGGCACCTGGTGGTTTAGTGGGTAATTATTGCACTCCAGTCGGATTGAGCCGGTGAAGGTTTATATCCAAGGGGTGGTTGGGGTTGATTGCTCATGTAATACCACTCAGGGATGAGTGAGGCTGGTCACTCTCATCTTAAATGTCAGGACCAACTTGCCTAGCCCCGGGTTCCTATGCTCCTTATGGGGCGACATAGGATTGGATGATGGATGGATGGATATAGTTGTTGTAAGAATTATATGCTGTTGTTTGGGGTCAGGATTTTGTGGGCTTGGGTGGTGAGTACTTTGTGTCATTACAGGTCAGCTCGTCAGCGTGCAGAGGACCTTGTTCGACCCCTGAAGCGAGAGGACTCATCAGAATCCGCCCAGTTGGAGTTGCTGGGCGGCTGCGAGGGCCTGGCTGACTATGCCTCCCACACCACCACCACCTCATCCCTGGGTGGGGTGGGGGACAGTGGGGACGTGGAGGCAGGGGGCAGGAGTGGGGGGTTTAGTCTGGGGGGCAGCGGATTGGCCCAGTACTCCCGATCCCGCACCCACAGGCCTGACAAAGGACTGTTCGACGATGTGTAGACCGTGTAATGGCGTAACCCTTTCACCCGTACAAGCTGAATATCCAACCCTCTGTGTATAAAAATTTCTAGGACGGTCTTTGTGTAGCATCAGATCCACAGCACTATACAGGGCTGCACAGAACAAGTCACTCCCTCCCTTTATTTATTTTTCCCTCTTATATTTACAGTCTAACACAAGTCCTTATTATTATTATTTTTGTTTATTTATTTTTTTAATCTTCACTCATCCTGGGATGGAAAAAATAGTTCAGAATGATAAGGATGACGAATTTTGACTCAAGGCTGTTCGAGTTGCTGGGAGGGCGTCAGGATTTGACTAACTTTAAGGCAGCTCTCCCATCGACTCGATCAGTTGCATGAAACTGGTCACACGCAGTGGTTGTAAACGTGTTGTGTGCGATAGGTTGCACTGACCTCCTCCCACCAGCTCAGTTGAATATTTTTAGTATTAACAAGGTCGTCAGATGAGGAGGATGTGGTTTTGTTGTGGTTTGTGCAGCACAAGAAAAAAGGGAAATTTTGGGTACATCCATACATCACTACAAACGCTGATCACAGGGGTTTCTTGCTGCTAAAGAGCCAACACAGGATCCTAATGAATTTCAAGAATTTTATAGACTGCAGAGAGGAAAATTTCACTGAATTAGTTCATCTGTAGCATCGTTATTTGAACATCCTTGAAGTGTGTGATTGTAAATACAGTACATGGATATTTCTCAATTTCTTAACAAATTTGATGTTTTTTGTGGGATCATCGGTGCCATCATAGCAGTAGGGATGGGGACGCCTCTCCACAACAAGTGCAACCACGCAGCTGAGTTGAGAAGACAATGACACATCCAGTCGCGTGGAAGTACAGTGGGAGACGTTCTTAAGGAACTGTTGGGTAAAGCATAAAGGAAATCAATTGTGTGTCGCGTGCAACCGGTTTCATGCAACTCTCAGGTCAGTGGGAAAGCTGCCTTCCACCCACACCAACACCACCTCCTCCAAGGGTGGGGTGAGGGAGGGTGGGGGATAGTGAGGTAGGGGGAAGGACTGGCGGATTCAATTTTGGAGGTCAGATTGTCCCGGTATTGCTGTTCACGTACCCACAGACCTGATATGGGACTCTGATGATGTGTAGACCTATAACTTAATTATTTTGGAAGGTTCTCATTATTTTTTGCCTTTCATTATGGTAGAAAGCATTTGGAGAAACACATTGAGGTGGTTTGGCTGTGTGGAGAGGATGGAGAGTGAGAAACTAACAAGGAGAGTGTATGTGAATGAGGTGGAAAGGGGGAGGCTGACGATGAGATGGAGGGATGGAGTGGAGAGGATGGAGAGTGACAGACTAACAAGGAGAGGGTATGTGAGTGAGGTGGAGGGGAGGAAGAGGCTGAGGATGAGGTGGAGGGATGGAGTGGAGAGGTATATGAGAGAGGAGGGTGTGAGTTGGAGAATGGGCAGCCAGATGTGAGAAGATTGGGCAACATGGAGGCTATTTGTTTGTGGCCACCCCTTACTGGATCAAGGCCTCCATGTTGCCCTGTCCAGTGTCACTTCGCTGCCTTGCTCCCGACTCACACAGCTCAGCAACAGTATTAAATAAAATTCCAAGATGTACTGATAACGATTTATTTATTTACTTATTTTTTACACCCAGTAGTGATAGGTTGCTCTCCACCAGTAGCAATAAGTGAAAACAACAGATGTAAAGAAACTATTCCTGACCATGATAGTTACGTACACTATTGTATGACTTACAGTAGTGAATAATGTCTTGTCTCATGAAGAATGTGTATAAAGTTAGGGAAGAAAGTTGTTCATAGTATTTCACCTCTTGTACTTGCCACTTTCCTCTGCTGGCTAATATTCCTAAGCTGAGAGAGGCTTGGTATGTTGCTGATATTTCACCTCTTGTACTTGTCACTTTCCTCTGCTGGCTAATATTCCTAAGCTGAGAGAGGCTTGGTATATTTCTCTGCCTATACTGTAGATACAAAAGTTGTTTCACCTCTTGTACTTGTCACTTTCCTCTGGTGGCTAATATTCCTGAGCTGAGAGAGGCATGGTATGTTTCTCTGCCTATTGATGATTCTCCTTGATATGACACATCAGAGGGGAAGGTGACAGACATACCCTAAAGTTGATGCAGTAGGCCAACTTTTGACTATGAATTGAAGATGCAGTGGAATTCTAGGCACTCTTGCATCAGACTGTATGTAGGAAAAGTGGCCAACATGCCGTAAATGTGAAGTAGTAGCAGTGGAACAGTAGGCAAACTTTTGTCTGATGCTGTACAGAGAGGCTGCTGTGGAATTCTAGGTGAAACTTTTGTCCCTCACTGTATCTAGGCAGGAAAGTGGCGGACATGAAATAATATGGTACAGTAAAGCACCTCCACCTGTGTGGGACTGGAACCCACCTCACCACTGCAGACCAAAAAGATATTTAGCCTCTTGTAATTGTAATGTTTTTCTCCTCAAATCTACACACACTGACCTACTGCAGTGTGGACAATATACCCTTTTTACTTTAACTTGGCCTAAAATTCTAGCCTTTTCATCTTGAACACTGAGTTGCAGCATTAAATTAAACACTGAATATGGTGCTAGTCATGAAGAAGTGCTACGGGAAGGATGTAGAGCCATAGTATTGTCTTTTTCTGCCCCTGAGCTACTTGAAATAAGCTGCAAAAGGACGAAAATCTGGGCCAAGTTAGAGTAAAGTTGGTAGTGGTAATATAAGCTCTTGCAGTGACGATGCTTGGCAAGTTGAGTAAATTGGGAGCAGGGCAGCGAAATGGCAGGGGACAGGGCGATGTGGAGGTGATTTGTTTGTGGCCACCACGTATGGGATTACAGGGTCTGGCAATAGATAGATAAGAGATAGATTGTAATAACGTCATCATTCTCTGCTTGCCAACCATTGTGACAGAAAGAGCTATAATTCACCACCACACACACTGCAGGAGGTTGGGTGTGTGTGTGGCAGTGGAAGGAAGAATGTCATAATACTCTCATCTTAAATGTCAGGACCAACTGCCTGGCCCAGGGCTCCTGCGCTCCTCGTGGGGCGGCGTAGGATTGGATGATGGATGGATAGATGATGGGCACATATCTTTTAGACGTGGAGTGGTGAGGCGGGTTTGAGCCCCACATAGATGAAGGTGCTTGATAGTATGACATTATTACAGCCTCACATCAGTGTATATATAATGAACATGCCTTAGATGTGAAGTAGACACAGTGCACTATACAGTTTTTTTTTTTATCAAGGCAAAGATTCACCTGGTAGGTTGGTGGCGATTGGCTGAATGCTTCATGTCCGAATAACGTCATGATATTTCAGATAATTACTAGGTTTCGATTCACTGTCTATCTGTCTATTGCCGGACGCCTTAATCCCATACAGGGTGGCCACAGACAAATCAGCTCCATGTTGTCCTGTCCCCTGCCATTTCGCTACCCTGCTCCCAACTCGCACCCGCCTCTCTCTCATATACCTCTCCACTCCATCCCTCCATCACATCCTTGGCCTCCCCCTCCCACCCCTCACTCTCATATACCTCTCCACTCCATCCCTCCATTTCATCCTTGGCCCCTCCCTCTCTCCCCCTTCACCTCATGCACATACACTCTCCTCATCAGTCTCTCATTCTGACATTACCAGTAATTATTTGAAATACAAGGATGTTATTGGGACATGTTGCATTCAGCCAATCATCACCAACCTGTCAGGTGCATTTTCTGTCTGTATATCTATCTATTGCCAAGTGCATCTTCTATCTATCTATCGCCAAGTGCATCTTCTATCTATCTATCTATTGCCAAGTGCATCTTCTATCTATCTATCTATTGCCAAGTGCATCTTCTATCTGTCTATCTATCTATTGCCAAGCGCATCTTCGCCTCAGTAAAAAAAATGTGAGTGTAGTCTGCCAACTGCTGTCCTGGAGTGACAATAATAACTTTTGTACATACCGGTATAACTGACTCCACTCTTAGCACAGTCTGTATTTCCTCCCATCCCAGGCTTAGTACATTTTGCTGAACTATAGTACATTTTGCTGAGCTATAGTACGTTTGGCTGAACTGCAGTACATTTTGCTGAACTACAGTACGTTTTGTTGAACTGTGGTACGTTTTGTTGAATTGTAGTATGTTTTGTTGAACCAGATAGTGAAATGAGGAAGTTTTGCAGTGAGTTGTGCTGTGTTTTATGAGTTTATTTCAACCAGTAAAGTTAACACATCACCTGTGCATATGAGGTAGCCTGGTATTTCTTCCCCCTTGTGAGAGTTGGAGGAGGAGGAGGAGGAAGAAGAGTTGGAGGAAGAGGATGATGATGAGGAGGAGGAGAAGGAGGAGGAAGAGGAGGAGGAGAAGGATTTGATACAGAAAGGTGGTACAGTACAGTATATAGGATAACATTAGCACATCTCTGTTATGATAAAGAAACTCCTTCAATGCTTCAATGCTTGTCAAGATTAAAGACTGTAATAACATTGAAGGGGTTTATGCAGTAGAAGCGTTGACTGTGAGGAGTGTTGAGTAATAGAACATGAAGTACAGCTTGCTAGGAAGAGAGCAAAGTGGAATACCAATCTTTTGTGTACATCTATCTTATCTATCTATTGCCAGATGCCTTAATCCCGTAAGGGGTGGCCACAGACAAATCGCCTCCATGTCGCCCTGTCCCCTGCCATTTCATTGTGTACATCTGGAAGGTATTATGACAAAGGTTGGTACAGGATTCCTTCTTTCCCATTTCCTAGTGAGTTATACTTCTTATGTCACATGTCTTGGTGATTTAGCCTTCGTATATAAATATGTGCTGTATATATAAAAACGATATACATAGTGTACAGATATGCAAACATTCCAATAGATTACCATGTTATATTGGTGATTTAGTTGATAGAGTTGACGAGATGGAATATACGGTAGTCTAGATGCTGTGGTTTATGTCCTAAGGGTGAATGGAGGTTTATATGCTGTGTAAAGTGCTAAAAGGGATATACACTCAAACCTCAATTTAAGGGATCTCCATTTAAGGGATTTAGGATTTAAGGGAGTCCATATTCTACCTGACAAACGGACAAGACCATTCAAAAATGATAGGTAATGTCTAGGTTATACACATTAATATGTTTCTTTATACAGTACCCATAAAATAATATTCATAATCATATAAATAAGTAAGATAAGTGAAACAATCATTGCATTTCATAATAAGATTGTCTTTATATGTGGTAAAACAAGGGACATTTTCAAGTAAGGGACATTTTCAAGTAAGAGACATTTTCAAGTAAGGGACATTTTCAATAAGGGACATTTTCAAGTAAGGGACATTTTCAAGTAAGGGACATTTTCAAGTAAGGGACATATTCAAGTAAGGGACATTTTCAATTTAGGGACATTTTCAAGTAAGGGACATTTTCAAGTAAGGGACATTTTCAAGTCAGGGACATTTTCAATTTAGGGACATTTTCAAGTAAAGGACATTTTCAAGTCAGGGACATTTTCAAATAAGGGACATTCAAGTAAGGGACATTTTCAAGTCAGGGACATTTTCAAGTCAGGGACATTCAAGTAAGGGACATTTTCAAGTAAGGGACATTTTCAAGTAAGGGACATTTTCAAGCAAGGGACATTCAAGTAAGGGACATTTTCAAGTAGGGGACAAGCTGATTCCCCATTTAGTCCCTTAAATCGAGGTTTGAGTGTAGGTTGGCCTCCTACCATTAAACGATCTGAAGTATGGCAGCCTAGCCCTGGCCCCCTACACTCTCAAGAGGGCATAATGGGTGTGGTGGCATATCCAAGCATTATTTATCCCAGGGGAGGTACAGTTAATCTATCTGTATCTATCTATAGCCCGACTGCCTAATCCCTCAAAGGGTGGCCGCAGACAAAACGCCCCCAAGTCGCTCTGTCACCCACCATTTGCCTGCCCTCCCCCCAACTCACTCCCACCTCCCTCATATACCTCTCAACTCCATCCCGCCACCTCATCCTCATTCTCCCCCTCCCTCATATACCTCTCATGCCCCCAGTAAAAATGAATAAAATGTCATGATAGTTAGGGAATCATGTCAAAATCTACAGAAGCACAGCCAGGATTTTTTTCCTATGGGGGAGGGGTTTAATTTTGGTTTTGAGAGTTGAGATAAACTGTTTGGAATATTATAAAGATTTCTAGGTTTCTGAATTTGTCTCTTGTATGTATCGGATAGAGCCAGGATTCCGGGGACTTGAATGATGAGTGAATGTAAGCGTGGCCCGTTGGATTAGGCATACTTGGGCTGTCTGGACATTGCTACTCCTCACCCTGCCCCTGGTTGGGAAAGGAGGTCCGGATGATGATGATGATGATGATGATGAGGAGGAGGAGGAGGAGGAGGAGCAGGAGCAGGAGGAGGATGGTAATGATGATGGTGATGATTATGTTGATGATGGTGATGATTATGTTGATGATGATGATGATGATGATGATGGTGATGATTATGTTGATGATGGTGATGGAGATGATGAGGATGATGATGATGATGATGATGATGATGATGATGGTGATGGTGATGATGATGATACATGGCAAGGAAGGCAAACCAGGAAACAATCATAATACCTGAATAAAAATATAAATAATTGAATGACTTCCTTCTCATTTAGTTTATTCTAAGGAGTGGTTGGGGGTGTCCAGGCCCTTCCCTTGGCACTGCTAATGAGGAAGTGTGTGGGATTTGATTGTCACCCCATCCATAGGTGGGAAAAGAAGTCTGGATGATGATGATGATGATGATGATGGTGATGGTGATGATGGTGATGAGGAGGAAGAAGAGGATGATGATGATGAGGAGGAGGAAGAAGAGGATGATGATGATGATGATGATGATGAGGAGGAGGAGGAGGAGGAGGAGGAGTAAGAGAAGAAGGAGGAAGAGGATGATGATGATGATGAGCAGGAGGAAGAGGAAGAGGAAGAGGAGGAAGAGGATTTGATATAGAAAGGTGGTCTATAAATTGAGCTGTACTAGAAACACACAGCAGCATCTTTTGTGCTGTAAGAACGCCTCAGTCTGCTGGTGAGGGTGTGGCGGTGGTACTGGGAGTAGGAAATGCGAAGATGATACTGGGTAGAGACCTGTAACTTTGATGAAGCTGCTATAACACATAAGATATTGCCTGGTGAAGTGTGATTGGGGTATTGTAGAAGTGATGAAATGATATGGGGTAGGTACTGACAACACTGAGCAGTCCTGTCAACACACAACAAGTCACCCAGCGGACGTGGAGTGTCATAAATAGGCCAGGCTGTGTATAAGTAACCTGTGATGTACTTACTGTGTGTTTATGTGTTTGTGTTTGGATATCGTAGGGTAAAGTTCTTTTTTTTTTTACATCTTTTGTCTGGGTAATGTTGTTTTTCTGTTATTATTTGTTGTTATGGTCACTGGCTCATCTGAACATGAACTCAGTGGACTGCAGGCTGATATTTCCATTCTTCTGTCAACCATTTTCCTTTCTACTGTCAACCATTCACCTTTCTGCTGTCAACCATCCTTCATTCTGCTGTCAACCATTCACCTTTCTGCTCACAACCATCCTCCTTTCTGCTCACAACCATCCTCCTTTCTGCTCACAACCATCCTCCTTTCTGCTGTCAACCATCCTCCATTCTGCTCACAACCATCCTCCTTTCTGCTCACAACCATCCTCCATTCTGCTGTCAACCATCCTCCTTTCTGCTCACAACCATCCTCCATTCTGCTGTCAACCATCTCCTTTCTGCTGTCAACCATCTCCTTTCTGCTGTCAACCATCTCCTTTCTGCTCACAACCATCCTCCATTCTGCTGTCAACCATCCTCCTTTCTGCTGTCAACCATCCTCCATTCTGCTGTCAACCATCCTCCATTCTGCTGTCAACCATCCTCCATTCTGCTCACAACCATCCTCCATTCACAGGATAAGGAGGGAGTTGAGGGAAAATTGTACTGTATATGCGCATGTTGGAGCTGTGTGGTTGTGTTGGTACTGCACCATGGAAGTCTGTCTCTCCACTACTATCATTGAATGGGTTAGAAAGTGCAGTACCTCTCCACTGCCATCATGGAGTGGGTTAGGAAGTTCTGTATATCTCTCCACTACTATCACTGAATGGGTTAGATAGAAAAGTGTATGGTATAGGAGCAATCAGCAATGTACTTATTATATGTTGGTACAGTAAGTCCTTTTTTATAGGTCATTTATGTATGGTCACAACTCAGTATACGATGGGGTTACGTCAAGTGCAAACCTGTCACTTACTGATTAATTGTTATCTATCTATCTATCGCCACCTTAATTACATACGGTGTGGACACAAACAAATCGCCTCCACATCGCCCTGTCCCCCGCCATTTCACTGCCCTGCTCCCAACTCGCACCTCCCTCTCTCATATACATCTCCACTCCATCCCTCCATCAGTGTCAATTTAATGTTGGTTCAGTGAGAATACATTGGGGTAGAGTGATGTAACCTGAAAAAAAATCATAAGAAATATAAAAAAAGAACTTGCCTTCAGTGTCCCCAGTAGCACCACACACTCCAGTATGGGCAGCATCCTTGCCAGACATGGTTTCCAAATTGGCGGTTTCTTTCCACACACAGTTGTCATGCCCACTTCATACTGCACACTACACTAATTTATTATTTATTTGTGGCCACCCCTTATGGGATTAAAGTGTCTGGCAATGGATAGATAGATAGATAGACTAATTTATTGTGCATTTGAACTGTTATGTGGTAATTGTATGGTTGTTTGTGGCCTTGTGTGAGACGGGACGAGAGGAAGATGATCACAGTGCGTATAAACATTGGGCAACCATCTTGGCTTAAACGTTAGGCTGTTGGCTTGTGTGGGAGGCACGGTGTATGCCTGGGATTGTCAGACACGGCCACCACAGTTAGCTTATAAGCAGATTTAGCTATTGAAATGGGGTGTAACTTCTACTCCACTGTTGTATCGATTTTTCGCATACTAAACTCGTATACCAAGTTGTGACTATATATATCTATCTGTATGCCTATTTATCTGTATTATTATAAACTGTAGAATTTATTTTTGTATAATGCAGAGAGGGATGTCATCTCTTGGTTTCATAAATTTAAGGCTATGTAGGCTATGTTAAAAATGGTTTAATACACGAGACAGTACGAGCTTAACTCATTCCTGTAAAGATACAGTTAGGTAAGAACACACACACACACACACACACACACACACACACACACACACACTCACACTCACACACACACACACACACACACACACACACACACACCGCTCGCTGGTGCAGTGGTAACGTTTTCGCTTGCCATCTGGTAGACGGGAGTTCGCGTCTCGCTCAGGTTGCGAAAAGTTTCACTGACGAAGTGGGTGGTTACTGTCCCCCTTGAGCAAGGGGACGGGTGTGTGCATGTGTGAAGGTCACAGCCTTGCCCTTAGATCGGACTATATGAGCTCTCAGCTCCCTTCCGGGAGGGTAAAAGCTGACGATTACGACCATCAAGTGATCCTGACTGACCCGGTGAATTACACACACACACACACACACACACACACACACACACACACACACACACACACACACACACACACACACACCAATCACCCAGTGGTTTTGCTCCCCAGGATATACAAATGTCCCTCAACTCCTTCCCTGTCATCCAGCAGGGGGATAGTGGACTGCAGGAGAAGGGGCAACCTAAGCCTGTTATCCACCAAGTTCACATTAAACAACAGCAGCTCTGGTGGTGTGGAAAAGCTTGTGATATTTTGTGGGCCTGGTGGTTTAGTGGGTTAAGATGCCAGCTTGATAATTCCTGTAAGGGCTTGCATATGAGGGATGGTTGGGGTTTATTACAATATGTCTATCTATTGCCAGATGCCTTAATCCCGTAAGGGGTGGCCACAAACAAATCGCCTCCATGTCGCCCTGTCCCCCACTCTGTCTGTTTATTACCATACCCTCATATTGCCACACAGGGACAAGTGAGGCCGGTCACCCCCACCTTAAATGTTAGGACTGAATAGCTTGGCATTGATTCCCTCTATTCCTTATGGGACAGAAAGGAGTAGATGATGGGTGGGTGAATTATTATTAATTATTATTATTATTATTATTCATCCATCCATCCAATCCTATGTCACCCCATGAGGAGCATAGGAGTCCAGGGCAAGGCTAGTTGGTCCTCACATTTAAGATGAGAGTGAATTTAAGATGAAAGTGGTTTAAGATGAGAGTGAACCTTATCATTATTATTATTATTATTATTATTATCATCACCCTTGACTTATAACTAGGACAGCCTGTAACACTGTAATATATTGTACTTGATCTGTATGATGTATAGTTTCCAAGATGTGTGCACAGGGTAGAAGCATACCATGTTGTGATACACATATAATTCATTCATCTGAACTTGACCCAGAGTTTCATCCATTGGCAACTTACCTCCCATAGCACAATAAAACAATGTTAGAATTCCACAGTCATTCCATAGCACTTCTTCATGACTATAGTGTGTTTACCATATCTTGGCTTCATTTTGGTCCTTTTGCAGCTTATTTCTCGTAATTCAGTAGGTAGATTGACACTGTACCTTGACCCTGCATCCATTTCATAGCACTTCTTCGTTACTAGCATGATACTGTAGTGTTGATCTTTCACTCTAGGGTAATTCAGTGCCAGAAAAACACAGTACAGTACTACAACCTACTGTCCCTGTGCATCCCTTCCCTAGTACTTCATCATTACTAGTAGTGGTAATCTTTCATTCTTGGTCATTGCTAGAATAACACAATACTACAACTCTACATCCTGTCCTTAGCACTTCTTCGTTACTAGTGCAATACTTTACTGTAATTCTTACTCAGCAGCTCAGCAACGTAATGACACAAAGCTCTAATCCTACATCCTTTCCATAGCACTTCTTCATTACTAGCATGATACTCTAATGTTAATATATTGTTACAACTCAGCAGTCAAGATGGAGAGATGGATGTTTTAGGCCAAGTTAAGGTGGATGGAGTATAGCATCCATATTCCATCATTATATTTATTTCCAGAGTATAAAGAGTGATTTATTTTGCATATAACTACTTTCAAATTCTCTTGTGAAGTTAGGCCTTGTTTGAAGCTGTTTTATGATTTTGTTGATGAATTGAGATGTATTTGTTCACCTAGAGTTGGCCGTGATTCACAATAAAGTTGTTTTGAAGAGAAAAGTTATTATTTCCTTTTTCACAGTTAACACTCTGCCAGGAAACATTCACCCACAAGTACACAGTGTCTTAATCCAAACTGAAGCGCTCAAATTACTACAGATCTTATTAGTCATCTCGTATTTTTTCCCCAATCTTTTGCGTGGTAGGTGGTGGCAATCATCATCCACACAAAGTAGTGCTGCCTGCTTCTTTTTCTGTGGCTGCCCTCCTCTCTTCCTATTTCTCACCATCATCCATACACTTGATGTAGTGCTGCCTACTTCTTCCTTTGCCTTTACCATTCTTATGTGTCCTCTTGCTGATGCTTCCCCATAGGTTATATATTCATTTATGTCTATTTTCTCCTTCCCTGAGATGCATGTATATAGCATAATCATGTCTCCTCTTTTTCTTCTCTCCTGTAGTGTTGGCAGATTCAGTTTTTCTAGGCTTTCTTCGTAGCTCTGATCCCTTAAGCTTGGTACCCATCTTGTAATGGCCCTTTGAACTTTTTCAATCTTATCTGTGTGTGTGTGTGTGTGTGTGTGTGTAGTTTAGTCTCCCCTCGATTAACCCTTTTAATGGGACAAACTTTTTTTTAAATTATTTTTTGAGTTAGAGGATTTCTGTTACCTTAAACTTGCTACTGTATTATCTATTATTAAAAATAAGGGCCGTATTCTAGATAGCACAGAAGTCTTCCTAGCACCTTTTCATTAGCGATTTACAATACTTTGCATATTAGACTTTAGCACACGACCTCTAGTGTTTATGTAAACCACCATCATTTTTATAACTCATAACTCGAAAACTAAGGCCTATTTTGGTGGGGTCAATGGGATCGGATTAGGACTGAGACGGATTACTGAAAACAGTGCAGCAGTTGCGGATCGGCTTGTCCCGTTGCCATGGCGACACCTCAGCGCCCCGCCTGATTGTAAACAAAACGATGGCGGTAGAAAGTTCAAACGGATGATTTGGTCAGCAGTAACTCTGCTCTCATTTTCAGCAATACGGTCCCATTACTGATGAAACCAGACACAGCTGAGCCCCTTATAGCTACCATGGTAACTGGCATTATCATTTTATCAGTATATTATTTTAAAAACAAGTAAATACGGCACTTACAATGTAGGAGGTGACGCTATATTTGGTGTGACGTCACAATCCAGGATCGCCCTGTTCAGTCCACCTCGAGGAGGTGGACTGCCTCAGATCGATCCGGGATCATCTTTCATTCCAATCCAGGACCAAGGACTGTGCCTCGCCTTAACAGGATCGGCTGTCGGGATCGACTTTAATTTCGATAAGGGATTAAACTTTCGCCAAAACGTGCCTGTAGTACACTTGCTAAATAAATTGGTATGTCAGTAAGCGACGGGGAATCGTCCAGACGGCGATTTGTCTTGTCTTTGTTGCGACGGCGAACATGGTGATGATTGCAAGGATGATTGATTGATCTGAAACCCACCCACTCGACACTATACACATTCCCTTTAGCTAACTCCCTCTCAGCTTCACAGCTCACTAGTCATTTATTTATTCTGTACAAGTTCATCAATGTTACACAAGAGTGTTTTCTTGTACGTTAGCTTGAATGGTATATTTGTAAGCGGCCATTGTGATGATGATGATAACACCTGTAATGTGGCAGTGATGATAATGATTGATGTTCGTGCTTTGAGTGAGTGAGAGAGAGAGAGAGAGAGAGAGGGAGGTCATGTTGACATTTGTGATAAGCACGGGTACCACTAATCTCTCTCTCTCTCTCTCCTTTTGCCCCCACCCCACCTTTTCCCTTTCCCATTTTGTTTAATTTTTCTCTCTTCACCTTCTCATTTTTTTCTTTCCTCCCTCCCTCCCTCCCTCCCTCCCTCTCTCTCTCTCTCTCTCTCTCTCTGTCTCTCTCTTTTATCCATCACATTTTAAATCTGTTTTCTTTCATCTATTTTCATTTTTACTTCTGTCTATCGACTTATTCTCTCTCTCTCTCTCTCTCTCTCTCTCTCTCTCTCTCTCTCTCTCTCTCTCTCTCTCCTTTCTATAGCATTCGTCTTTAACCTTATTTTCTCTCCCCCTCCTTCCTCTTACCCCTTCCCTCCCTCACCTATCACCCTCCCTCTCTCGTCACATCCCTTCTAATCTCTCTTTCCTCCCTCCCTCCCTCCCTCTGTCTCACTTTCTCACACTCTCTCTCTCTCTCTCACCACGGCAAACACAAGACACGCTTTCCTACACCTCTTCAGTAAAGTGAGTAAATCTGGTTTGTTTTGATCGAACGAACTTAATCACTATCAATATGAATTCAAAATCGCGGTTACGTGAATCTGTAACAATGAGTCTCCTTGGTTACTAGTCAAATTAACCCTTCAGGCTGAAATTTGCCTTCTGTCAGCCTTGAATGCTGAGTTATAACGAGAGATGAACAGTAGAAAATGATGCTAGTCACGAAGAAGTGCCCCGGGAAGGATGTGCCGTCGAAGTACTGTCATATTCTAGCACTAAGGTACGAGAAATAAGATGGAAATGGACAAAAATATCTGACAAATGAATATAAATGAAAATAAATGGCTAGGAATCTTTGTAAAGTGAAAACGAACGTGCAAAATTTAAAATGAAATAAGAGACAATAATCATACTATACTCCTTTTACTCTAACTTGGCCCAGATTTTCGTCTTTTTGCAGCTTATTTCACGTAGCTTAGTGGCAGAAAAAGGTACTATGGCTCTACATCCTCTTCACAGCACTTCTTCGTGACTAGCATGATTCTAGCGCTAATCTATTGTTACAACTCGGCATTCAAGGTGGAGAGATGGCAATTTTAGGCCAAGTTAGTGTAACAAAAAAGTATTGGAAAGTACAGAGCCACAGACAAAATTCTTGACTTCATTAATAGTAGTAGCAGTAGTGGGTGTAGTTGTTATTGTTGTTGTTGCTGGTGTAGTGGGATATTAATAGTAGTAACAGTAGTAGCAGTTGTTTTTGTAGTGGTGGTGGTGGTGGCAGCAGTAGTAGATGTAACAGTGGTAGTGGTGGTGGTGGTAGCAGTAGATGTAGTAGTAGTAGTACGAGGAGTAGTAGTAGTAGTAGTAGTAGCAATAGCAGTTGTAGTAGTAGTAGTAGCAATAGCAGTAGTAGTAGTAGTAGCAATAGCAGTAGTAGTAGTAGCAGCAGTAGTAGTAATAGTAGTAGTAGTAGTTGTAGTATTAGCTGTTGTTGTTGTGGTGGTAGTAGCAGTAGTAGTAATCAAGGATAAGAAACATCTCATTCTTGGTGGTAGTGGTAGTAGAAGTAGTAGTAGTAGTAGCAGTACCTGTCGTAGGCTAATTGTAATAGTAGCCTAGTAGTACTATAGCAGTAGTACTGTAGCAGTAGTAGCAGAAGCAGTAGTAATCTGATTTTTATTACATAGATTTTAATTGATATTGTTCTTTTATTGAGGGTCAACACTGGGCCGCAGTTATGATATTAGATGCCACTGTTGCCAGGATGAACTGTGTAAACGAGATTCTGAAGCATTTGTACTTGCTATGTGAAGCAGTATGTATGTACGGACACACACACACACACACTCTCTCTCTCTCTCTCTCACACACACACACCGCTCGCTGGTGCAGTGGTAACGTTCTCGCTTGCCAACTGGTGGACGGGAGTTCGCGCCTCGCTCAGGTTGCGAAAAGTTTCACTGACGAAGTGGGTGGTTACTGTCCCCCTTGAGCAAGGGGACGGGTGTGTGCTTGTGTGAAGGTCACAGCCTTGCCCTTAGATCGGACTATATGAGCTCTCAGCTCCCTTCCGGGAGGGTAAAAGCTGACGATCACGACCTAGGTCAACACGACCATCAAGTGATCCTGACCGACCCGGTGAATTACACACACACACACACACACGTCTGCCACTGAGGTACAGGAAATAAAACTGCAAAAGGACGAAAATCTTGGCCAAGTAAAGATGGAAGGACTGTAGTGAAATATTCTAGAGCGAGGGAGAATAAGGTAAAAAACACGTGATATTCTTGGTGTTCTTCTAGGCGGTAATCTTTCTCCTCCCGCGCTTCTCGTCTTAGCACACCCGCCGCGCCGCCTCTGATCGTCCCTTGCTTGATAAATGGCATACGATCCCGCCTACCCCCTCCCCCTCTCACCCCCGCCCTCCCTTTCTCCCTCTCCCTCCCTCTCTCCCTCTCCGTCCGTCTGTCCCTCCCTCCCTCTCCTTTTTCCCCTCTCCCTCTCTCTCTCTCTCTCTCTCTCTCTAATCAACCTGTCGATCTGTATCTTAACTATTCAATTTCCTTTCCTTCCTTCCTGCCTCCCCCCCTTCTCTCTCTCTTTCTCTCTCTCTCTATTATATAAAATGCACATCTCGATCTGTATCTTAACCATTCTGTTTTTCCTTTTTTCCTGCTCCCCCCCCCCCTCTCTCTCTCTCTCTCTCTCTCTCTCTCTCTCACACACACACACACACACACACACACACACACACACACACACACACACACACACACACACACACACATTAGACCAACCCTGGAATATGCATAAATAGTCTGGAGTCCTCATCTCAAAAAGCATATAGACAAGATTGAAAAAGTTCAAAGGGCCGCTACAAGATGGATACCAAGCTTAAGGGACCTAAGCTACGAAGAAAGACTAAATAAACTGAATCTACCAACACTACAGGAGAGAAGGAAAAGAGGTGACATGATAATGCTATATAAGTGCATATCAGGAAAGGAGAAAATAGACATAAATGATTACTTAACATATGGAGAAGCATCTGCAAGAGGACACTGCAAAAAACTGCATAAGAAGAGAGGTGATAAAGACGTAAGGAAATTCAGTTTCCCAAACAGAGCAATTGATCAGTGGAATGCACTACCGAATGAAATAGTGTGTGCCAAAACAATTCACAAATTTAAGGATATGTACGATAAATATGGTTTAAGACACGGGACAGTACAAGCTTGACTCATTCCTGTAAAGATACAATTAGGTAAGAACACACACACACACACACACACACACACACACTACTGTTTCTACTCCAGCTACCTAACGAAGATGTCTGCGATGGCATTATGTAACTAGCAGGGCAAAGGAGCAGAGACTGGACCAAGAAAAGACCCTTTATTATTGCTTGACCCCTAACCCTTCCATCAATCTTGGTTCTGAGCGGATTAAAACCACCTGATTTGACCTTGCCGAGTGAATTTAGCTTTTGACCCCTCTCTGTGACCTTTGTTTTCAAAATCGGAGTCTTGTATTCTTGTCTTATCCTCAACCCTTCCACAAAGTTTGGCCTAAATCCGATAAAATGTGCGTAAGTTTACCTTGACCGTTGACCTTTTAAAAAACAACATAGGATAACACCCGCCATACAGTAGTAGTAGTAGTAGTAGCTGTAGCCTCACCTTCATACGCGTGAATATAGCAGACTGCAGGCTGATGTTGCACCATTCTTCAGTCCTCTATATCCTTTTCAGGGGATAGGATGAGGGGAGACGGCATACCCAGGCAGCGTCGTCGTCCTTTTGGCATATCAGTGTCACCTCGCAAAGATGCCTTACTTCAGCACCCCACCCAGTTGTAGGGCTAGACTTCTTTTACACTAACTTGGCCACTTATCGTCCTTTTGCGGCTCATTTCGCGTAGCTCAGTAGCAGAAACGGCAATGCTGCAGCTCTACATCTACTCAACAGCACTTCTTTGTGACTAGCATCATATTAAGTTAATCTATTCGCACAACCCAATGTTCAAGATTGAGAGGCACAAGTTTTCTTCACTTTTAGGCCAGAGTACACACGGAAGAGCGATAGGAGACTTCGTAGTACCTCATCCTTTGCTCTTAATTTTTCTTATTACACTTTGATCTTCTCTCATGTATTGTTCAGATATTTTCAATGTTGACATAGTTTGTGTCAATAAAATGCAAGAGGATGATAAGATGTAATAAGGAAAATAAACTGATGAAGACATTGTCACTTATTACTTAGCGGCATATTTATCTTATTTGAACCTTGATATTCCCTTACATGCTATTTAGATACTTTTATTAGAGAAGTAATTTGTGGCAGGAGGAGGACTGCAGTGTAATAAGGAAAATAAATGGGAAAGGAGCCGGTACGAAATTTCAAAAGCCAATCGATTCACATGTTTGGTTAGTAGTTGTGTATGTTGGGTGAAGCAGGAGGCTGTTTTAGCATGGTATTTATCTCGTTAAGGTTTATTTTATCGTGTTTAGCTATGGACCGGGGATTTTGAGTCAGTTTAAGGGCTGTTCTTCGTCCACAAGGCCAGTACATGCTGTCTCTCTTGTATGTGATGACTGTTTACGTCTTTAACTTGGTCCAAAATTGCCATCTGCCCGTTTGTTAGTTTTAGTAATATATTAATGCTAGAATAAGCTGTAGTGATAGTAGTACGGGTAGTAGTAACAAGCGCCTCTTTGCAGATTATTAGGTGTATTGGTGTAATGGTTATAAATAATCTTGAAAGCATTGCCACTACATTTTTTGGCAGCTTAAAACTGTTAATCGAGTCAAAGTTGTTTTTCTTCGTGGTTCTGTGGCATCGTTTTTACCATTTTAACTTGTATAAATGTGTACCAGTAAGTTTTGTGGTGTGACATTCAGTGAGGTAAGATTTGGAATGAGTCTCCTTGGTTACTAGTCTTTTTAATTCACCTAACAGTTCTCTAACCCCTTTCAGCTGACTTGATGGCCAGGTGCAGTTAGGTTGAAGGGTTGATTTGGCTAGTAACCAAGGAGACTCATTCCTCCCTCATAGGTAAAAGTTCGCCAAATTTCATGCAACCATAACTAAGTATTTGAAGTTGTCAGGAGAACAGACTAAGTTAACGACAGGAATAGGTTGAGAATGAAAGCCTTAATGTTTCAGAGCAGAGGAAGAGGAGGAAATTTTTTGGCCAAGTTAAAGTAAAAGGAGTATAGATTTTTAAGTACTCTTTTCACCATGACAGATTATTGTATGTGGTGACAGGATGTGGTGGCCATCATCCACTCACTTGATATAGTGCTGCCTACTTCTTCCTTCACCTTTATCATTCTTTTTCTGTGTCTGCCCTCCTCTCTTCCTATTGGTCACCATCATACACTCACATCATGTAGTGCTGCCTACTTCTTCCTTCACCTTTATCATTCTTTTTCTGTGTCTGTCCTCCTCTCTTGCTATTTCTCCCATCTTTCCTGTCTCTTTTTATTACTCTTCTTTCCTTTTCAGGTGGATTTACATTGAGTGACAAGCCAAGTGGTTTCCTGTAAGCCAGGAAACCATTACAGTGCTGGGTGGTAACCATATAACCAACCCATACGTGTTCCCTACATGTCAGCAAGAGGGTTGGCAGAGGGTTAGTGCCCCTCCCTGTAAAACAACTAACTCAAAGGCAAATGGCTACCCCGTATGGGATTATGGCGTCTGCCTGTAGATAAATAGTTTTTTTTTTTTTCTTTTTTTTTTCTTTTTTTTATGTTGCCCAGAGGCAGATAAAGACAATGCTGCTGCTCTGCATTCTTTCTAGAGCACTTCTTCATGACTAGCATCAATATTCTAATGTTACTTTTCTGTTACAGTGCAGCATTGAAGACAGAGGGATGGCAGTTTTAGGTCAAGTTAGAATAAAAGCAGTTAGGCCAAGTTAGAATAAAAGGAATTGGGCCAAGTTAGAATAAAAGGAATTGGGCCAAGTTAGAATAAAAGGAATTGGGCCAAGTTAGAATAAAAGGAATTGGGCCAAGTTAGAATAAAAGGAATTGGGCCAAGTTAGAATAAAAGGAATTGGGCCAAGTTAGAATAAAAGGAATTGGGCCAAGTTAGAATAAAAGGAATTGGGCCAAGTTAGAATAAAAGGAATTGGGCCAAGTTAGAATAAAAGGAATTGGGCCAAGTTAGAATAAAAGCAGTTAGGCCAAGTTAGAATAAAAGGTGTTAGGGCGAGTTAGAATAAAAGCCGTTAGGCCAAGTTAGAAGGAAAGAAGGTAGGCCAAGTTAGAATAAAAGCAGTTAGGCCAAGTTAGAATAAAAGGGGGTAGGCCAAGTTAGAATACGAGGAGCTGGGCCAAGTTAGAAGGAAAGAAGGTAGGCCAAGTTAGAAGGAAAGGAGATAGGCCAAGTTAGAAGGAAAGAAGGTAGGCCAAGTTAGAAGGAAAGAAGGTAGGCCAAGTTAGAAGGAAAGGAGATAGGCCAAGTTAGAAGGAAAGAAGGTAGGCCAAGTTAGAAGGAAAGAAGGTAGGCCAAGTTAGAAGGAAAGGAGATAGGCCAAGTTAGAAGGAAAGAAGGTAGGCCAAGTTAGAATAAAAAGTGTGTAGTAGATAATGAAGGCCTTGTGTTACAGAGAAGCAGAGATGGCCTGTCAGATGGAAGCCGGCCCCATACCACCTCTGCATTTGCCCCAGGGTGTGTCGCCGGAGATCCTGGCGAAGGTACGGGTGTGTGTACATTGCTGACACATAGATACACTCAATAACAGCCTTGTAAGTCCTTGGCAGATACTTTTGAGAAGCCGTTAAATGGTTTTGACACTTGAGCAACCAGTCCATGAAAAACACCAGCTGTACTTTGACAATATTCAGTACAGGGGCTCCTAAAGGCAAAGAATGGCATTAGTTTTTATTTATTTATGTTATTATTATTATTATTTTTGAGATGAGGAGAGTGTATGTGAGTGAGGCGGAGTGGGGGAGAGGGAGGGAGAGGCCAAGGATGAGATGGAGGGTTGAAGTGGAGAGGTGTATGAAGGAGGGGGGTGTGAGTTGGGAGCAGGGCAGTGAAATGGCTGGGGACAGGGCAACATGGAGGCAGTTTGTTTGTGGCCACCCCATATGGGATTAAGGCGTCTGGCAATAGATAGATAGATTATTATTATTATTTATTTTTTTAGTGTTAGGGAGGGAATTGGATGCATATATAACCCGGCAGTGGAAGCATCCATTTATATTGGTGTCGACAGGTGAAGGCGCCCTTATCTAGCACCTGTCTAATTAGTCCTCTCCAGGCAACACATACAAAACAGTCTTATCTTTCCCCAGCCAAGGTATGACTGTTTGAAGACTGTTTGGTGTGTACCATAATGTGTAAACAGTTAAATACAGTCCTTCCACCTAACGTGCATACACTCCTTTGTCAGTCTCTCATTCTCCATCCTCTCCACACAGGCAGACCATCTCAAAACTCTCCTCTTGTCAGTGTCTCATTCTTCATCCTCTCCACACAGGCAGACCATCTCAAGACAGCCCTCTTATCAGTCCATCATTCTCCATCCTCTCCACACAGTCAGACCATCTCAAAACACTCCTCTGTCAGTCTCTCATTCTCCATCCTTTTGTCAGTCTCTCTTTCTCCATCGTCTCCACTCAGACCATCTCAAGAGTACACAGTTTCTCATAATGCTTTCAGTCACATCTGCATCAGTACCACAATGCTCCTGCACTTCCTCATTTGTCTGTCTGTCTCTCCACGTAACTTACACATGCTTCTCTCAGACTTAATGATAATGATGATGTTGATGATGATTTTGATAATGATGATGATGGTCCCTTTTATCAGTTTTTAATACAGTAATATGCTTTGTATTTTGCCAACCTATTTTCAGCATTTTTTTTCTTTACTACTGTACTGTCTGATCTGTATCCATTTTCCCTCATTCTTTTATAACTCAGATAATTCAGCTGTTGGTTTGGCCATGTGGAGAGGATGGAGAGCAAGAGACTGACAAGGAGAGTGTATGTCAGTGAGGTGGAAGGGGGGAGAGGGAGATGGAGGCCAAGGATGAGATGGAGGGATGGAGAAGTATATGAGAGAGGGGGGTGTGATCTGGGAGCAGGGCAGTGAAGTGGGGGGGACAGGGTGACGTGGCCACCCCTTACGGAATTAAAGCGTCTGGCAATAGATAGATAGACAGAAAAGAATGGAAGCGCAGGAATTGCCAACCAGCGTGGCGTCCCTACACACATGCACACACACGCTTCTCTGCAGCCCACCGAGCTCTGCATCAGTCTGTGGTTGACAAGCATAGTGAGAGGAGCCATAATTAGAGCATGTATTGAGAAAAAGAACCATTTAGACTTAGCTGTATGTTATTGTGTGTGACTGTATGGCGGAACAATGCTTTGTATTTAACGATATTTGTTCGGTAAAAATCACGACGCCTGGGAAATTACCGAACAGTATGGTGTATGGTTTTAACGAACTGTCAGCTTTAACGTGAAGGGTCTGGTATCTTGAATTTGGCTCCCTTTTTTATTATTTTTGTTTTTTTCTTCGAAGGAATGGTTTGCAGGCTCCTGGCCTTTGGTTCCTTCTTCCTTGCATTAAAAAAATAAATAAATTAGTTTGGTATATCGAGGGTGTGCTGTATTGTGTTTGCTTTTTGCAGCTGTGTTGTAAGTTTGTATTTATTGTGTTGTACTGTGATGTGTAAGTGTGTATTTAGTGAGTGTGTTGTACTGTAATGTGTGTGTATTTAGTGAGTGTGTATTTAGTGATTGTGTGTGTACAGTATTTAGTGAGTTGTATTTAGTGAGGGTGTATTTAATGAATGTGTATTTAGTTAGTGTGTATTTACTGAGTGTGTATTTATTGAGTGTGTATTTAGTGTGTATTTAGTGAGTGTGTTGTACTGTGATGTGTTATTTTTCAGTTGGTGACGAGTGTGCTTGTTCGCAAGGCCTACTTCAGCCAGACGCCCCTTGCACAGTGGCTACTACTGGCCGCCTTGGACATTCTACACGGCCATAACCCCCCTCCCCTGGACCCCGCCACCCAGCACACCCTCCTGCGTGCAAGTCCAAGGGTCCAAAAGTCACCAGTTGTGTCCCAGAGTCTGCAGAGTGTGGGGGTGCAGTGTGGGAGCTCCCAAAATGTGGCAGCACAGTCCAAAAGTCCCACCACTGAACAGGTACAGCATTGGAAAAGTACACAGAAAATGGAACCACAATCTAGGAGTCCCCCAAATTCGGCAGTACCATCGAAAGATCTGGGTAATCAAAAGGTAAGAGCGCGGTCCAGGGGTTCTCGAGGTGGGAGAGATTCGTACATGCAGAAGGATGTGATGGAGGAGCCCCTTGTCGTTGATGTGAAGCTGAAGCCTCCAGTAGATGTGAACAAGAATATTCTTATTGGGGGTACCTCAAAATCGCCCTCAGAGTGGAAGGACAGGAGTAAATCTGTGGACATGAAGAAGGACCGGGATGTGAAAGATGCAGATAGGCAGAGAGTTTGCAGCCCCCCAGGACAATCTAGGAAGGTGGTCCAGAAATGTGACTTTGAGATGCAGGTGAACCCCAGGATTATGAAGCGCGTTGACAGCGTACGGACCCAGACCAAGCCAGCCTTCCAATTCCACCAGAGGGTTCAAACTGATGTAAGCCTGGTTGGCGTCTCTTGGATGGATTCTGAGGCCCAGACTGAACCAGAGACAATTATCAGTCGCTTCGTTGGTGCTTGTAGGGATGAGGAGACACAGACACTGGGGAAGTTCCTTAAAGACAATAGTTCCCAGACACTCCTGAAGATCCAAAGAGACGCCAGCTGTCAGACAGAGGCTCGTGAAGTTTACAGTGATACCAGGAGAAAGATGCAATACCTCAGCAATGGTATGGAAGCCAAAACACAATATATGAGCATTAATGCAAAGGTAAAGGTGGAAGACATGAGCAGTAATACAAAAGTAAAGGTGGAAAACATGAGCAGTAATAAGAAAGTACGAATTCTCAGCCCACCAGTTTCAATACTAGACATGATTCTGTCACCTGAAAAGAAAGATGCCAGTGTGCAACAGAAAAAGTGGGATATCAGTTCACAGCATAATGCAAGAGATTTCAGGTCCCCTAGGCAGTCAAAAAGTAAGTCTAGATCAAGGCAGAAGCTGATCCCAATATCCAACCTGCCCGTGAAGAGGACAGCCAGTGGGGAGACCAAGCCCTTGAAAACATACCCACTTAATCCTGAAAGCCAGTCTAATGCCAGCCAAACACTGCCAGGATTTTCTCCCCACTCGGCCAGTGCCTTTAGTCTAACCTCCCCCCGGTACCATGCCACATACACTTCCCCAGGGCTAGACAATAATCATATCCTGCTCTTTCACGGCCGTCCTCTCATCAAGTCTAAAAGTACCAAGATTGTCCCAGAAATTCCCCTGAACAGTACATGCCCTTTGCCAGATCCGAGACTGAGGTATTGTAACTGCATTCTGTGACTCTTTGCACACTGCTCATTTCACTTTAACTTGGCCTAAAATTACCACCTCTCAGGGTTAAGCAATTTCCAGGTCTGGCTCTTTAATTTTGTGACTCTCTCCACACTACTCCTTTCACTTTAACTTGGCCTAAAATTACCACCTCTCAGGGTTAAGCAATTTTTCAGGTCTGGCTCTTTCTCACGGCTGTCCACGTCTGAAGTGTAAAAACATTAGGACTCCCAGACATTCCCCTGATGTCGGTTTGTTTATCAGTATCGCTGAGACCGAAGAACGATAAAAGCATCTGTTGATAGGTAGGTAGATGGATTTTTTAGATAGATAGATTTTTTTTCTGTTTTGTACTTTATATTGTCAACACCTTCAGACTCACTCTCTCTCTCTCTCTCTCTCTCTCTCTCTCTCTCTCTCTCTCTCTCTCTCTCTCTCTCTCTCTCTAAGGAGCATCTGTAGGAGCAGGTGTCTGTCTGTCTCTTACATAGTTCATTTTTGTATTTGAAGCGCTGCACTTCCATAGACTTAGTGATCTTAGTGAATCCACACCACACCATATCATCCTGCATAACACAATACAACACCACACTGCACCACATCTAACTAAACACAGTACAACACCACACCACACCACACCATATCATCCTGCATAACACAATACAACACCACACTGCACCACATCTAACTAAACACAGTACAACACCACACCACACCACACCATATCATCCTGCATAACACAATACAACACCACACTGCACCACATCTAACTAAACACAGTACAACACCACACCACACCACACCATATCATCCTGCATAACACAATACAGCACCACACTGCACCACATCTAACTAAACACAGTACAACACCACACCACACCACACCATATCATCCTGCATAACACAATACAACACCACACTGCACCACATCTAACTAAACACAGTACAACACCACACCACACCACACCATATCATCCTGCATAACACAATACAACACCACACTGCACCACATCTAACTAAACACAGTACAACACCACACCACACCACACCATATCATCCTGCATAACACAATACAACACCACACTGCACCACATCTAACTAAACTCAGTACAACACCACACCACACCACACCACACCATATCATCCTGCATAACACAATACAACACCACACTGCACCACATCTAACCAAACACAGTACACCACCACACCACACCACACCATCCGCTCATGCTCTGCCATACAGCACAACACAGAACAACATCACACCACACCACACCACACAAAATCACCCTGCCACACCACACCATACAAAATCACCCTTCCACACTACTTTCTCACACCACACCACACAAAATCACCAGACCACATCACACCACACCACTCCACACAAAATCACCCTACCACACTACCCTCTCACGCCACACCATACAAAATCTCCCTACCCCACCACACCACACCACACCACACCATACCACACCAAGGGCATAACTTGAAGGGTCATCCAGCTTCCTCATCTAGTATTTTTGTACTTGTTTAGCGCATTTTCTTTCATATTTCTCGGTTCTTTGATTTTACTTATGAATGGCCTGGGATGTTGAAGGGAAAATTATTGAAGGTTTTAGCCATCTCTGAGTTGGGAAAATCTACTCTGTGTATCTATTGCCAGACGCCTTAATCTGGTAAGGGGTGGCCACAAACAAATCACCTCCACATCACCCTGTTCTTCCATTTCTTGCCGTCACTCCAGCTCATACCCCCCACTCTCATATATCTCCATAGCATCTCTCCTTCTCATCCTTGGTCTCCTCCTCCGCCTCTCCTCCATCTCACTCTCATATATCTCCACACCATCTCTCCATATCATTCTTGGTCTCCTCCTCCTCCTCTCCTCCATCTCACTCATTTATCTCCACACCATCCCTCCACCTCATCCTTGGTCTCCCCCTCCTCCTCTCCGCTTCCACGTCACTCATGTATGCTCTTCTAGTCAGTCTCTCATTCACCTGTGGAAATAATGAGTGATACCTAAAACACATAATTGGCTTGTGGAATTTGAAGGGATTTGTACACTAATAATACAGCAATTAATACTTAATTTTTATAAGTTAATAGTGCAGAAGTGGCAGGTGGGGATGCTCACCACTCACTCACTCAATGTGGTGCTGCTGTAGGTGTCTGCCCTTTCCTCTTTTCCTTGCTTTCATCCTCTTCTGTCTTTCTTTCCTTCATTTTTTCCTCTTCCTTCTGCCTGTGGGTGACTCTACACTTAGTGACAGGCCAAAAGGTTTCCTTTACACCAGTAAACCATTTACTATGCTGGGTGGTAACCATATAACCAGATTATGATGCCTGGTGGTTTAGTGGGTAATTAAGGTGCTCCAATCACTTTGAGCCTATGCAGGTTTATATCCAAGGGATGGTTGGGATTTATTGCTCACATAATGCCACTCAGGGATGAGTGAGGCTGGTCACTCTCATCTTAAATGTCAGGACCAGTGGGGCGACACTGGATTAGATGATGATGATGATGATTAAAAACAGGTTTTCCTGGACTCCTAGAGGTCTTTATTTTTTCTCATTTCATTTTAATTTGACCTCAGATTGCTCTTTCCATCTGAAATACTGCATTGTAACACTAGAATGTGGTGCTGGTCATAAAAAAGTGATTTGGAACACATGTAGAGCCGTAGCACAGTATCAACCATTTTCTCTCACTGTCTGTCTGTCTGTCAGTCTATAGCCAGACACCTTAATCCCGCAAGAAGTAGCCTTAAGCGGATCACCTCCTTGCCGCCCTTTCTGCTGCCATTAGGCTGCCCTCCTCTCAGGTCACACACCTGTCTTTCATATACTTCTCCACTCCATCCCTCCATCTCATCCTCAGTCTTCCCCTCCCTCTCTCCCCCTCCACCTCAGATACACACTCCTTGTTAGTCTCACATTCCATCCTTTCCACATGGCCAAACCACCTCATTGTATTTCTCCTAATGCTTCCTATCACATCCACATCCACACCACAACGCTCCTTCACTTCCTCATTCGTCAGCCTGTCTCTCCATGTGACTCCACAGGCTCCTCTTAAATAACTCATTTCCACTGCTCTCACTCTTGACTTGTGTCCTTCCAACAACGTCCAAGCTTCACTTCCGTACGTTAGAGTTGGTAGCACAATACTGTCATGCAGCAACTTTTTCACTTCCATGCTCACTTCCCTGTTTCTTATCACTGCTTTCAAAGAACCAGCAACCTTTCTTCCTACTTGTACCCCTTCAAGCACTTCACCCTCCAAACGTCCATCCTTACTCATCACACTACCCAAGTATGTAAATGCACTCACATTTTCCATTTCCTCATCATCCAACCTCACTGTACATTCACTGACTTCACCTCTCTCAAAGACCGTCACTTTACTCTTCCCAACATTCACCTTTAGATTCCATTTCTTACACACTTTCCCAAACTCATCCACCAAGCCTTGCAGCTCCCCTTCGTCTTCACTCAACAACACAATATCATCTGCAAACAGTAGCACAGGAAGTTTCCAAACACTACCGTCACTCATTGGAGCCACTGCAACATCCCATTTACTCCATATATTCTTAGTATTTTCCACAATCCTTGTCTATCCATTCTGTCATATGCTTTCTCCAAGGCCATAAAGGCTGCATACAACTTCTTTCCCTTCTCTAGAGACTTTTCCACCAAAGACCTAAGGATGAATATCTGATTTACATAACCTCTTCCCTTCCTAAAACCCCCCTGTTCATCTCCAACTAATTCCTCTCTTATTTCCCTAACTCTGTCTATAAGTATCCTACCATATACTTTGCCTATTACACTGAGAAGACAAATGCCCCTATGAATACCACACACTTCTTTTTCCTCTTTCCCATTGTACAGGTGAATGATTATATCTGACTTCCAATCCTCCGGGACTCTACCTTCCTCCCAGGCCAATCTGCACATCTTCCACATCCATTCTACTACTACCTCTCCCCCATGCTTCAGCTTTTCACTGCACACCTTATCAATTCCTGGGACTCTCCCCATTTTGATTTTCTTCATTGCTTCCACAGCTTCCATTGTAAAGGGGTGTATAATAGCCTGCGTTGCCTACAGGCAGAGCGGGGATCCTCTCTGGCTCGGTGGTAAAGTGCGTGTGTGTGAAGCGCGTTGGCCTGAAATCGAATCTCAGCCAGGACAGTGATTAATTTGTTAAGTTTCATTTCAGTTATTACATTGGTTGGCAGCAGTGTGGGATGTGAGGCGGGGCTTAGTTGGCAATGTGATGTTGGTCCTTGGTTAGCTGACAGCGTCCCTGTCCTTACGTACCGGGGATGGGCTGTTCGGTGTGGTCCAGAGCCTCCTCGAGGTGGCTTCCGATGGTTACGCTACCTTGTGTGTTCCAAACTCACCAAGGGGAGAAAAGAGGGGTGTACTGGGGTGTATAAAAGCCTGCGTTGCTGAGAGGCAGAGCGGGGATCCTCTCTTTGCCTCAGTGGTAACGTCTGTGCCTATAAAGCGTGAGGGCCTGAGATCAAATCTCGGTCAGACCAGTGTGATTAATTTGTTAAGTTTCAGTTTGATTATTACACCATCCTACTGATTTCTTCCTCCCTTTTTACCACCCTCCTTCTCCCAGCCATTTCCCAGCCACTTATACTCACATTACTTTCATTATGTTCAACAATTCTTTAAAGTGTTCTCCTCATCTGCTCACTTTTTTCCCCTTCTCCACTAGCAATCTACAATTTTTGTCTTTCACTTTCTGATTTACATCTTCATCACCCTGCCTAACTCTCCTTTACCTCTTTCCAGAACATTTTCTTACATTCCCTCCACTTTACACTCAAATTCCCTCCAAATTCCTCATCTGCTTTCTTCTTACTCTCTCTTACTAATCTTTTCACTTTCTCTTCCTCTCTATGTACAACTCTCTCATCTGTCTCCTAGCTTCCTCCATGCCTCTGCATCCCATCCTTTTCTTTTGTGCCACAGCTTTCCTCACCTCCTGATTCCACCATGCTGTTCCTTGCACCCCCTTTTGTCTTCTCTTCACCCCACACACCACCTCATATGCTACACAGATTTCCTCTGTGAATATCATGCACACACCTTCCACATCCCCTATGTGTACCAAATCAATTTACGCAGCTGCTCCTCCACATCTCTCTCATATATATATATATATATATATTATGTTATATTATATTTTTATCCTCTTGCAACGTTTCTACCCTCCATGTATGGACTACTTCCTCCTGTCCTTCCTTCCTTCTTTTCCTCCATTGCATTTGTACCTTGACTTTCATCACCACCAAGTGGTGGTCACAGTCCACTTCCCCAGCCTGTGTATGCTCTCACATCCAGCACATACCTCTCACTGTGCTGTGTGAAACAACTTGCAAAGGGACAAAAAGATGAGTCAATTTCAGGTGAAAAGAGTATATTTCCAATACCTGTTGTTGATGAGACTAACAATATTAGCTCTGGCTCTTATAGTCAAAGCCCCATTGCAGTTTATAAAGCCGACTTCCCCTGTTGTATTCCTTTTACTCTAACTTGGCCTAAAATTGCCATCTCTATCTTGAATCCTGAGCTGCTACAACAGATTATTGCTAGGATATGGTGCTGGTCAATTGAGTTGCCATGAAAAGGTTTTAGCATTACAGTATTACCTCATTCTGGTCCTGAAATAAACTGTAGAAGGATGAAAATCTGGGCCAAGTTTAGGTGAAAATAGTGAAGGGTAATTCACAGCACTTCAAGGCCTGTGGATGAATGCAAAACAGATTCCAGGCTTCTACATGGTGTATGGAAAATTAATGGTGTTTTATTTTTATTGTGTATGTAGGATAGCTTTATTTTGGTGCCTTAAAAAAGTAATTTGAGTACAAGATTGTGTTATTTAATGTACATAGTATGTAACTTCATTCTGTGCATACTTTAATAATCTAGGCATGATTTTCTGTGTGTGTGTGTGTGTGTGTGTGTGTGTGTGTGTGTGTGTGTGTGTGTGTGTGTGTGTGTGTGTGTGTGGTTTATTCTTGCTCCATCCAATCCATTTTATACAGTTCAGAGGAAATTTCCTATGATGAAAGGAGTGTGTGTGTGTGTGTGTGTGTGTGTGTGTGTGTGTGTGTGTGTGTGTGTGTGTGTGTGTATGTATAACTCAGGCATAGGCCCAGTCCTTTAGGCCCAGTAGTCCTCTGTGTGCCATATACCTTCAGATGTAGTTCTTATATGTAAAGTAAAGTAGGTGCTGTACTGTACATATATCACAGTATGAAATGTAAAGCATATGTGCTTTAACCTGTTTTGTAGCAATTCAGTGTATTGTAATTATTGGATTTACAAATGTTACTTTCATACTAGTGTGATGTATATATATATAGTTTTTGGTGCGTATAATCCTTAGTGATAATTAGGATCTCTTTCTAACTGCTTTAACATTCAAATAAATCTTATTATTTTAAGTCAAAGATTTGGCATTCCTGTTATTACCCAGTGACATGATTGACTGATAGTTATTGTTGTTACTGTGTTGTTATTGCTTAACCCTGGTCTGTTTGGTGATGCATCTGGGGGGACTGTCCCACAGGTGCAGTACAGTACATACACAGTGTAGAGGTCTGGCATCCCCTTGTGGTAGACAACATATTGCAAATGTTGGACCCTTCCTGCAATGAGGTTGAGAAAACATAGGAAGGATTGCCTCCTGGCTGGATGGCACAGTTGCATTACCCAGGATGCACAGCACCACCATGTGTAGGCTCCTCATCAGTGCCTGACAGGTAATGTAAAGTGCATAAACTGTAGATGTTTACGTCTGTGAAGTTGAGTCAGAATGCTAATGGTCTGTATGGTGAGTGAATATGAGAGTATGGTCCATCTAATTGGTCTTACTGTTGATAATTTTCCCTCTGTCAGTTTTTTTGGTTGCTTAGATCTGTGGCAGAGGATACGGGTTACCGTGGTTCCCAAACCTGAGAGTATCACTCCAAGAGGCTGCCCTGTCACTGGACACATAGTGGCAGGGCAGTCATAGTGTCATGGTGTGCTTGGACGTCTCTGTGGCTGGCCATACAGCGTCCATCTCAGCAGTTACTTCAACAAACAAGGGATGAAGCTATGGCACACTTAATGTCTGACTTGGCCCACAGCTCTGATTGGGTAAAAAGTAATCATGTTTATTGGTAATGCATCAATAACTCAGTTCTTACATCTTTCAACCCATCAAAGTCTTTCACAGGAGTATCCTCTAAGTTTTAACAATATCCAACTCAATCCTGCATCACCTTTGAACATACCTGGGGTTTCATTCTCTTGGGATTTATCAGGGAAAGATCGTATTACCTTTTATATAATCAGCTTCCAAGAAAAAATGGGGGGAAATGGAGTTCCCCCAAGCTAAGCCCTGTATTGGACTATATAGCCCCGCTAGGGTTACAGGAGCGAGCTACCACTCCCGGCACGGCAGCCCGGGCGAGGCTCGAACTCGCAATCCCCCGATTACGAGTCCGGCACGCTACCACTGTGCTACCGCGCCCCCCATCAGCTTCCAAGAGTGTAGGTGTGCTAAGCCGACTCCATACCTACTTTACCCCTGCACAGTTGTTGACTTTCTGTATGGGTTTTATTCACCCATGTATTGTACAATTCATGTGTGGGGAGGCTCCCCACATACATCACTCCTCAATAAGGTGGAGTCAAAGGCATTTCATCTCATCAACTCTCCTCTTACTAGCTTCCTTCAACTCTGTCTCTTCGCCACACTGTTGCATCTTTATCTCTTTTCTGTCACAACTTCAATGGTCACTGCTCCTCTGAACTGTCTGCTTGCATCCCTCCATCACTACAGCAGGCTTGTAGCACTTGTCTAGCAGCAAACTCTCATCCCTTTTCTGTCCAACTCTCTAATCCAAGAGTTAGCCATTCTTCCCAGTCCATCATGTATGCAACAAGTCAACTCTGGAACTGTCTTCCTGTGTCCGTATTTCCTTCTACCTATGACCTCCAGTGTTTTAAATGCAGTGTGTCCAGGCATCTGAAAATGAATGGATCTTGAATTTGGCTCTCAGTTTTTTTTTATTTATTTATTTATTTTTTTTAAGGAAACGATTTGCAGTCTTCTAGTCTTCGATTTCTTCTTCCTTGCATTAAAAAAGCTGAACTAAGAGTCATCAAATTTCATGGAACCGCGAGTTGGTATTCGAGTTGTTGGGATGGGTCAGTTCCATCATATGAAAATTGAGAATAAATAGCGAGTTAGTCCATTAAATTCAGTGACGTGTGTGTGTGTGTTTTTTTTACTTATTTCCTGCTATAGTCAGTTTATTCTCATCTGACAGAACTAGGCTAATCTCTCAATTTAAATACTAAGCTGTGGTGGCATGATGAGCCTTTGTAGTGAGGTAGGAACGCGTTTCCTTGGTTACTAAAGTTCTGGCTATCTATTGCCAGATGCCTTAATCATGTAAGGGGTGGCCACAAACAAATCACCTCCATGTCGCCCTGTCCCTCGCCATTTCACTGCCCTACTCCCAGCTCACACCCACTCTCATATACCTGTACCTCTCCACTTCATCCCTCCATCTCATCCTTGGGCTCCCGCTCCCTCTCCCCCTCTCTACCTTACTCACACACTCTCCTCGTCAGTCTGTCACTTTCCATCCTCTCCACATGGCCAAACCACCTCAATGTGTTTCTCCTAATGCTTCCTATCACATCCACATCCACACCACAACTCTTCTTCACTTCCTCAATGGTCAGTCTCTCTCTCCATGTGACTCCACAGGCTCCTCTCAAATAACTCATTTCCACTGCTCTCACTCCTGACTTCTGTCCCTCCAACAACGTCCAAGCTTCACTTCCATACGTTAGAGTTGGTATCACAATAATGTCATGTAGTAACTTTTTCACTTCCATGCTCACTTCCCTGTTTCTTATCACTGCTTTCAAGGAACCAGCAACCTTTCTTCCCTGCTGTACCCTTTCAAGCACTTCACCCTCCAAACCTCCATCCTTACTCATCACACTACCCAAGTACTTAAACGTCCTCACATTTTCCATTTCCTCCTCATCCAACCTCGCTGTACATTCACTGACTTCACCTCTCTCAAAGACCATCACTTTACTCTTCCCTACAATCATCTTTAGATTCCGTTTCTTACACACTCTCCCAAACTCATCCACAAAGCCTTGCAGCTCCCCTTCGTCTTCACTCAGCAACACAGTATCACCTGCAAACAACAGTACAGGTAGTTTCCAAACACTGCTTTCTCTCACTTGGGCCGCTTCAACATCCACTGTCCTACCTTGTAGGCTCTCTTTTATAACCCCATCCATACACAGACTGAACAACCATGGAGACATGACACATCCCTGTTTCAATCCAACCTTCAAGTTGAAAAATTCACTCAGTTCACTATCCACACACACCGCAGCCTTGGCACCATCATACATACTTTTCACAGCATTCAACAGCTTCCCATTTACTCCATATATTCTTAGTACTTTCCAAAATTCTCCAAATCCATGAAGGCCGCATGCAACTTCTTTCCCTTCTCTAGAAACTTTTCCACCAAAGACCTCTTCCCTTCCTAAAGCCTCCCTGTTCATCTCCAACTAACTCCTCTGTTATTTCCCTAATTCTGTCAATAAGTATCCTACCATACACTTTTCCTATTATACTAAGAAGGCAAATACCCCTATGATTACCACACACTTCTTTTTCCCCTTTTCCTTTGTACAAGGAAATAATTATACCTGACTTCCAATCCGCCGGGACTCTACCTTCCTCCCAAGCCAATCTGCACATCTTCCACATCCAGTCTACTGCTACCTCTCCCCCATCCTTCAGCTTTTCACTGCACACCTTATCAATTCCAGGGGCTTTTCCCATTTTAACTTTCTTCATTGCGTCCACAACATCCATCTTACTGATTTCTTCCTCTTTTCTCACCACTCTCCTTCTCCCAGCCATTTCCTAGCCACTTATACTCACATTACTTTCATTCTCTATGTTCAACAGTTCCTTAAAGTGTTCTCTCCATCTGCTCACATTTTCTCCCTTCTCCACTAGTAATCTACCAATTTTATCTTTCACTCCTTGACTTCTTCGATCACCCTGTCTAACACTCATTACCTCTTTCCAGAACATTTTCTTACATTCCTTCCACTTTACACTCAAATTCTTTCCAAATTCTTCATCCACTCTCTTCTTACTCTCTCTTACTAATCTTTTCACTTCTCTCTTCCTTCCATACATATAACTCTCTTCCGTCTCAACTTCTTCCACACCCTTGTTTCTCATCCACTCACTATATATACTTTCTTCTTTTGTGCCACAGCCTCTCCCACCTCTTCATTCCACCATGCAGTTCCTTGCACCCCCTTTCGTCTTCTCTTCACCCCACACACCACCTCACATGCTGCACAGATTTCTTTTGTGAATATCTTCCACACACCTTTCACGTCCCCCATCTGCTCCAGTCCGTATTTACCCAGTCGCTCCTCCACTTCTCTCTTGTAGTCTGTCTTTTTCTCATCCTCTTGTAACCTTTCCACTCTCCTTGCATATACTGCTTCCTCCCGTCCTTCCCTTCTGCTATTTCTCCATTTCACTTGGTTCTTGATTCTCACCACCACCAAGCTGTGGTCAGAAAGTCCTCTCTCCGAACCTCAATATGCTCTTGCATCCATTACACACCTTCGCATCCTTTCATCCACACACTAAAGTTGTTTTTCTATAATGGAACTGGCACGTAACTCAGATACCAAGAGAGCAAGAGTTACAGTTTTTCAGTTTTATTTTTACTACCCCCAGCGGATTTTCTTCGGCTTAGGAGATACTTACTCTACTCTTTCCACCTTGACTTGACAACTTGAACCAAATTCTCGTTCTTTTGCAGCGTAGTTCACGAAACTCAGTGGTACAAAAAGAATGTTATGGCTCCACATCATTTCCATAGCATTAATTCGTGACCACCATCATATTCCAGTGTTCATCTATTGTTACAGCTCAGGATTCAATTTGGAGAGGTGGCAAATTTAGGCCAAGTTAGAGTCAAAAGGGTATAGGCGTAAAACTGCCATCACTCCATCTTGAATGTTGAGCTGTGAGAAGAGATTAGCACTAGAAAATGTTGCTTGTCACGAAGAAGTACGGGAAGGATGTAGAGCCGTAGTATTGTCTTATTCTGCTACTGAACTACTGGGAAATAAACGACAAAAAGACAAAGATCTCTCCCCAATTAAGTGTAGCTTAGTGGCAGATTAAGTACTACGGTTCATCATCCTTCGTGACTTCGTGACTAGCATCGTATCCTGGTGTTCATCTTTGTTCCATTAATATACCTATCTATCTGTCTGTCTGTCTACTTATTTTTTGCCAGATGTGTTAATCCTGTAAGGTTGCGTCCACACGTGTGTGCTTGAACAAGTGCTGGCAACATGTAAGCAACACAGTAACGAATACGCTGCAAACATGTTGGGAACAGCAGCGTCCAGATCTTATTGGCAACATCATTTAAGAGGAGCCTGTGGAGTCACGTGGAGAGACAGGATGACGAATGAGGATATAAAGGAGCGTTGTGGTGTGGATGTGGATGTGATAGGAAGCGTTATGAGGAACACACAGAGGTGGTTTGGCCATGTGGAGAGGATGGAGGGTGAAAGACTGACGAAGAGAGTGTATGTGAGTGAGGTGGAGGGGGGAAGAGGGAGGGGGAGGCCGAGGATGAGATGGAGGGATGGGGTGGAGAGGTATATGAGAGAGGGGGGTGTGAGTTGGGAGCAGGGCAGTGAAATGGCGGGGGAGAGGGCGACTTGGAGGCGATTTGTTTGTGGCCACCCCAAACGGGATTGAGGCGTCTGGCAATAGATAGATAGATAGATAGATGATGAAGTCTCCGCTGCCTGGTATGGAACACACTCCGTGACGTAGTAGTGGGCAAACGCAGTCGATATAGAGAGCTAAATCGAACCTGCATGAGTTTATATGAATGTTCGAATGGGTGTTTGAACATTATATTCTAATTCGATTCCATAGATGACAATGAATCTAGCACATGTTACTGCCTTCTCTTCCCTTGACTTGAGTGTTTGTAGGGGATAGTGAAGGATTCTTTGGAGGTTCCAGAACATATACGCGAACGTTTGGGAATGCTTGTTCGGCAGAGTTCACGTTCGTTCACCAAATGTAAATCCACCATTAGGAAAAAAAAAATGTATAGCTATGAAGAAATGTTAAGGAAATGAAATATGGATGTAGTAGTATGTGGAAATGTTGAGGAATTTATGTATAGATGTAGTATTATCTTATTTTGCCATTAATTACCAGGTAGGTAGCTAAAAAAAGGATGCAGCAAATGCCGCCAGGCTCACTCAAACAGATTAGCGTGAAGCTCCGCCATGACCCGAAGCTTCGAACCAAACAGAAAATTTTGACCTCGGGTACTTGAATCCCAAACTCCCCGCCATTTCAACCCAGGCCGTCTGTGTGTTCGATTAGGGGTGCGAGAGCTACTGAGTGCTCCTTGTGCTTCTTTTTCTCACCTATCTGAATTTTTGCGGAGTTTAAAATATCGTAGTTGTGGTGTCAAAGAAAACTGCTAACAAGATGGCCAGCCCCAAGTGTGTGCTGTGCCTACCCTTCGTCTTTTTGTTTTCATTTCTACTGTCAGCTGTTACCGGCTCTCCGCTCCCAGGTAAGAGACTTCGTAGTAACTGTTCCTTGGTTGTTAGTTAGGTTTCGGTGATTTGCAAGTGTTATTTATACATATTTTCTACTTCCCGTGAGGCTTCTATAGTCCTGCATCCATCCCATGACACTTCTTCATGACTAGCACCATATTGTAGTGTTAATCTGCTATCAGAACTCGGCATTCAACGTGCGGATGGCGAATTTAGGCCAAGTTAGAGTCTTGTCGTTTGGTTTTCTACAGAGGTATTGTTGCACCTTTCCTTAGCTGTTTATCCAGACTATCACTTCGTTCTCGAGGTTTCAAGTAAGTACCACTAATCACTCAGGCATCCCACCCTATAGTCACACCCGCCCCCCTTTCCTGACAGAAATCCACTCATTAATAATTTTAGTTTTGACCTAACTTTACACAATTTTTCTGCTCCCTTTTTATTCTTTTCCATTTTCTTTTTAAAATTTTCCCTTTTCATTTTCGCTATCCCCCTCTTTTTTTATCATTGTCTCTTTCCTTTCCCTCTTTTTCCCATTGTTTTTCCTTTTGTTCCCGTTTTTCCTTTTCGTCTTTTCAATTTCCCTCACTTTTCGTCGTCTCTAACATCTCTTCCACAGATCGCCTTACTCGCCATACGTACACACAAGGACGCCCTGTTACGGACAAGCCCCAGTGTTTGAACCCTGAGGAGTGCTGTACGTTTCCCCTGGGCTCAGAGGCCTTCTTCAACTGCTGCTTCAACCATGGCTGCTGCCCCTCTGACTGCTCCAAGGACAAGGATCAAGGTATGGTTTTCCTCTGTGTGTGTGTGTGTGTGTGTGTGTAATTCACCGGGTCGGTCAGGATCACTTGATGGTCGTGATCGTCAGCTTTTACCCTCCCGGAAGGGAGCTGAGAGCTCATATAGTCCGATCTAACGGCAAGGCTGTGACCTTCACACACGCACACACCCGTCCCCATGCTCAAGGGGGACAGTAACCACCCACTTCGTCAGTGAAACTTTTCGCAACCTGAGCGAGGCTCGAACTCCCGTCCACCAGTTGGCAAGCGAGAACGTTACCACTGCACCAGCGAGCGGTGTGTGTGTGTGTGTGTGTGTGTGTTCTTACCAAAGTGTTCCTGCCTAATTGTAGCTTTACACTAAGGGATGAGTCCAGCTCGTACTGTCCCGTGTCTTAAACCATTTTCATCATACATATCCTTAAATTTATGAATTGTTTTGGCACACACTCTTTCATTCGGTAGTGCATTCCACTGATCAATTGCCCTATTTGGGAAACTAAATTTCCTTACGTCTTTATCACCTCTCTTTTTATGCAGTTTTTTGCAGTGTCCTCTTGCTGATGCTTCCCCATAGGTTATATATTCATTTATGTCTATTTTCTCCTTCCCTGATATGCATTTATATAGCATAATCATATCTCCTCTTTTCCTTCCCTCCTGTAGTGTTGGTAGATTAAGTTTTTCTAGTCTTTCTTCGTAGCTTAGATCCCTTAAGCTTGGTACCCATCTTGTAGCGGCCCTTTGAACTTTTTCAGTCTTAGCTATGTGTTTTTTTAGATGAGGATTCCAGACTACTGATATCATATTCGAGGATTGGTCTGATGAATGTGTGTGAGAGAGAGAGAGAGAGAGAGAGTGAGTGGGTGTGTGTGTACAGTATGTGTGTATGGTCTATTCTCAGTTTTGGTTATTCTATCTAGCTACCTGTATCTATGCATGAATCTTTAATCAATGTAATTCATTTTTATTTATTTTTTAAGCCAAGAGTACAATTTCTACAGATGGTGATGGGTGTCAGCGTGGACTGGAATGCTGTCGTTTTAGAAGACTGACCCAAGAGTTTGCTCAGTGCTGCGATAAACACGGGTGCCTTCCCGACTGTTCCAATGTTTCCAAAGGTGAGAGAGGGATATGAAGGTTGGAGTTTCATTACCTATCTATCTGTCTATATTTTCCACAGGAGTTGCCAAGTGCTGGGTGATTGTAGAGAGTATGAAGGATAATCTGTGGAGTTGGAGAAATAGCAATATCACATCTGGTTAAAAATAAACGTAATTTAGAATTTTACATGCCTACTACACAGCGGCAAAGGACAATGTTTATGTTGCCTATGAGTCTAGAGAAACGTTTGTGTGCCTTCTTTCAGCCATATGATTTTGCAGTATTTATATTGGCTTTCCCTGCTGCCTAGGATGCTGCCTGAACGAGGTGGAGTATGGCTATGGGACAGTCGTAGCTGAGGTGGGCGAGGTGTGTGCGCGTCTGGTGTGTGGAGCAAGGCTTTCAAATTTCCCGCCCTTCATAACAGCAGAGGTTGTACTTGTTCGAAAGCCTTATTGTGGAGGTGAGTGGATAACATTATTATTATTATTATTATTATTATTATTATTATTATTTCTATTATTATTAGTGCCAGAAAACGAGTGCGATGAAGGAATGCGTGGAAGAAACTTAAGTAATGACGAAGGATGGATGGATGACCAAGTGGATGAATGAATGAATGAACAAGCTAATGGATGGATGAGTGGATAAATGTGCCAAATATTTAAATAATTCTAAAATCCACCTCCTCCACAGTGTCAGAGGACCAATGTGACGAAGCTCTGCAGTGCGTAGACGAGACGTGGGTAGTGAGGGAGGATGGCGAGGTGTGGCGGGAAGGAAGGTGCCGGGAGTGTAGGTGCCAGTCTGGTGTGGTGAACTGTGGCACTGTGAACCCCACCACACCATGCACCACACCACCACCACACCAGGGATGCACAAAATTACCACACCTCGACTCAAACTGCTGCCCCTTTTATAATTGTTCCATGTGAGTTTAACTGTATATATATTTTTTTGTCTTTTTGTATTTCTTTCTTTCAATGTCCGTCTTTGTGTATCATTGTCTGTCATTTTGTCTCTCATTTTCTGTCTTTTTGTCTCTTTCTATGGCTTTTTCTGTCTTTCTGTCTGTGAATGTGAGCGTCTGTCTGTTTCTCTATCCCTTCTGTTTACACTACTTCTGTCCACAGGGGATGTGTAGATTCGACAGGACTGAGACGGCGGGATGGAGAGGAGTGGCGCGTTCTGTCCACTCCTTGTACAATCTATCGCTGTGACGCTGGTGTGGTGAGCAGCAGGAGACAGGAATGTAGTGACACCCCCCCGCCCAGACCAGCAGGCTGTGCCAGGTTTACGCCACCAGGGCAGTGCTGTCCTCAATGGAACTGCAGGTGAGGTGGGATGGTGGTGGTGGTGGTTGTAGTGGTGGTGGTGGTTGTAGTGGTGGTAGTGGTGGTTGTAGTGGTGGTGGTGGTAGTGGTTGTAGTGTTGGTGGTGGTAGTGGTTGCAGTGTTGGTGGTGGTGGTAGTGGTGGTGGTGGTGGTAGTGGTTGTAGTGTTGGTGGTGGCAGTGGTTGCAGTGTTGGTGGTGGTGGTAGTGGTTGTAGTGGTGGTGGTGGTGGTGGTTGTAGTGGTGGTGGTGGTGGTGGTGGTGGTTGTAGTGTTGGTAGTAGTGGTTGTAGTGTTGGTAGTAGTTGTAGTTGTAGTGTTGGTGGTGGTAGTGGTTGCAGTGTTGGTGGTGGTAGTGGTTGCAGTGTTGGTAGTGGTTGTAGTGTTGGTGGTGGTGGTGGTTGTAGTGTTGGTGGTGGTGGTGGTTGTAGTGTTGGTGGTGGTAGTGGTTGTGGGGATAGGAATCTCACTAACACCCGTTCCTTACCGATTTATTCCTGATTCTGCGCAGATAATATACGCTGCGTATTATTCATGCAATCTGTGTCTGCTTTAAAAATATGAGGAAAAATGGGGATATTATAGGGTAGTTTCGAAAATAAATCGCTAAGGAAGAGGTGCTAGGGAGCTTTCTGAACCGACGACGTAAAAAAAAATATATATATATATAAAAGAACCAAAAATGAAGACTATTTATTTTCGAGAATAAATCGCTAAGGAAGACGTGCTAGGGAGCTTTCTTAACCGACGACGTTAAAAAAAAAATATAAGAACCAAATATGAGGACTGTGGTTTCGAGAATAAATCGCTAAGGAAGAGGTGCTAGGGGGTTTAAACAGGCGAAAATAGAGGCTTTACTGTCATGAGGAAGGCAAAGGAGTACAAGGGAAGGCAAAGGAGTACAAGGGAAGGCAAAGGAGGAGTACAAGGGAAGGCAAAGGAGGAGTACAAGGGAAGGCAAAGGAGGAGTACAAGGGAAGGCAAAGGAGGAGTACAAGGGAAGGCAAAGGAGGAGTACAAGGGAAGGCAATGGAGGAGTACAAGGGAAGGCAAAGGAGGAGTACAAGGGAAGGCAAACAGCAACAGACCTATAATTATCCTTTCGCTACTGTTAGAGAGGAGACCATGAGTGTTAGGTCACAGTTAGCCCTCAGATCGTCAGGACAACTCTACCACTGCCCCCACATGTGCTGGAATTGAGAATGGGAGGCTGAGAGTGTTAATATGGCGTTGTCTTCCTCGGGTGTGTGGAAAGAAAACAGCAACAGACTTATTTTCCCTTTCGCTGCTGTTAAGGACGAGTGTTGGGTCACCATTACCCCTCAAATCGTCAGGACAATTCTAGCACTCCTCCCACATATGCTGGATTTGAGAATGGGAGGCTGAGTGTGTTAGTTTTTTTCCTTCTTCCAGCGGGTGTGTGGATGCCAGCGGAGTGTGGCATAAGGAGGGCAGCGAGTGGCCTTTCCCCCACGTGCCCTGCGCCGTCTACTTCTGCGCAGGCGGGTTGATTGGGATGAGGGTGAAGATGTGTGACGACCTGCCCCCGCCACCGTCACGTCAAGGCTGCGTCACACACACACCCCCGGGGGAATGTTGCCCACAGTGGAATTGCACGTAAAGATTCACAACTCTCTCTTCCTGCGTTTTCCCCTTCTCCTTTCCTCTTCTCTCCTCTTCCCCCTCCTCTTCCCCCTCCTCCTCCCTCCTCTCTTTTCCCTCCTTCCTTCTCCCTCCTTCCTTCTCCCTCCTTCCTTCTCCCTCCTCCCTTCTCCCTCCTCCCTTCTCCCTCCTCCTTTTCCTCCTCCTCCTCCTCTCCTTTCCTTTCCCGACTTACCCCTCCACGATCACCTCAAGGGAGAAAAAAAATCTCTGAGTGGAAATACAAGTAAGGCTTCAGTCTGTGTCTTAAAATATCATCTTTCCTCCCGTTTGCGGCACACACACACACACACACACACACACATTCCTGTGAAGATACAATTAGGTAAGAACACGCGCGCACACACACACACACACACACACACACACACACACACACACACCAAAAAAACAGCAGAGGACAGGGCTTGTGTGCTGATTATACTGTAGGTGCAAGATCCAAGGACTATATAACCATTAGGCTGCCTTCTCTCCAGCCCACCCAATCAGACCCGTGAACTCTCCAGCCCACCCAATCAGACCCGTGAACTCTCCAGCCCACCCAGTCAGACCCGTGAACTCTCCAGCCCACCCAGTCAGACCCGTGAACTCTCCAGCCCACCCAGTCAGACCCGTGAACCCTCCAGCCCACCCAGTCAGACCCGTGAACCCTCCAGCCCACCCAGTCAGACCCGTGAACCGTCCAACCCACCCAATCACACCCGTGAACCCTCCAGCCCACCCAGTCAGACCCGTGAACCCTCCAGCCCACCCAGTCAGACCCGTGAACCCTCCAGCCCACCCAATCACACCCGTGAACCCTCCAGCCCACCCAATCACACCCGTGAACCCTCCAGCCCACCCAGTCAGACCCGTGAACCCTCCAGCCCACCCAGTCAGACCCGTGAACCCTCCAGCCCACCCAGTCAGACCCGTGAACCCTCCAGCCCACCCAGTCAGACCCGTGAACCGTCCAGCCCACCCAATCACACCCGTGAACCCTCCAGCCCACCCAGTCAGACCCGTGAACCCTCCAGCCCACCCAATCACACCCGTGAACCCTCCAGCCCACCCAATCACACCCGTGAACCCTCCAGCCCACCCAGTCAGACCCGTGAACCCTCCAGCCCACCCAGTTAGACCCGAGGACGCCCATTTGACCTGGCTACGCTACTGTCAACAGCTTACTCTTCCTGATATACCCCACTCCTGTCTCATCCTCGGTCACCCCCTCACCTCCACCTCACTCTCTCCTAGTTAGTCTCGTCCCCCATTGTCACATCATAGCTACATTTTCCTTATCATTTTACCAGCTTTAACCTTAACTGTCTCAATCTCGGTCTACCCCTCACCTTTTTCCTTATCTACCGTACTTTTCCAGCTTTAACCTTAACTCAATCTCATCCTCGTTCTACCGCTCTCCCTTTTCCTTATCTACCGTACTTTGCCAGCTTTAACCTTAACTCAGTCTCATCCTCGGTCTACCCCTCACCTTTTCTTTGTCCACAGCGGGTGCACAGACGCTATAGGAGTGTGGCACAAGGAGGGCAGTACGTGGCCCTCTCCGTTAGTCCCCTGCCTCACCAACGTGTGTGAGGATGGTGTGGTGAGGGTGAGGAAGGTGGCGTGTGGTGACCTGCCCCCGCCACCATCACCACACTGCGTCCCATATACACCACAGGGAGAGTGTTGCCCTAAGTGGAACTGCAGGTGAGATACTACACGACGCGTCACTTTAACTATATGAACTTCAACTATACGACGTTAACTATAAGAACTTCAGCTATACGACGTGTCACTTTAACTATACGACGTGTCACTTAGTATATTTGTCACTATAACTATACGACTTGTCACACTTAACTTCCTGAAATTAACCCCCCCACCACCACTACCTCCGGAACTGTCTCCCTCTGTCTGTATTTCCTATTATCTCCAAACTGTCTCCCTCTGTCTGTATTTCGCACTTCCTATGACTTCCAAACTGTCTCCCTCTGTCTGTATTTCGCACTTCCTATGACCTCCAAACTGTCTCCCTCTGTCTGTATTTCGCACTTCCTATGACCTCCAAACTGTCTCCCTCTGTCTGTATTTCGCACTTCCTATGACCTCCAGTCTTTCAAACGCAGTGTGTCCAGCCATCTCGAAATGAGCGGATCTTGAATTTGGCTCTCTTCTGTGTGTTTTTTGTTTTTTTCTTGGAAGGAACGGTTTGCGGGATCCTGGCCTTTGGTTCCTTCTTCTATTTATCTATCTATTGCCAGATGCCTTAATCCCGCAAGGGGTGGCCACAAACAAATCGCCTCCATGTTACCCTGTCCCCCGCCATTTCATTGCCCTGCTCCCAGCTCACACACCCCCTCTCACCTCCTCACTCATATCCCTCTCCACTCCATCCCTCCATCTCATCCTTGGCATAAAAAAGTACAATAGACAGATATTAATCGTAACCCCTTTCCTTCAGCGGTTGCACTGACCCTACTGGACAATGGCACGAGGAAGGCAGTGAGTGGTCATCTCCGCTACTTCCGTGCGCCATCAACTTTTGCGAGGAGGGGTTGATCAGGATGAAGAGTGTGGCGTGTGATGACCTGCCCCCACCACCATCACCACAAGGCTGCGTCCCGTACACCCCACAGGGAGAGTGCTGCCCTAAGTGGAACTGCAGGTGAGATACTATGCACTTCTTCGTGACTTTCATTGTACTCTATCGTAAGGACTTGCTTTCTATCACCTCAGTGTTGTGTGCCATATACTCCACACACACACACACACACACACACACACACACACACACACACACACACACACACACACACACACACACACACACACACACACACACACACACACACACACACACACAGATCCGTAAATGGAACTGCACGCGAGAAAATAAAATGGTCTAATAAGCATCTTTATTTAGTGATTGGTACTGTTAGAGAAAGAGACGCACACAGGGGGAGAGAGAGAGAGAGAGAGTTGTCCTAAATGGAACTGTACACGAGAAAGTATAACGGTCCAATATGCATCTTCATTGTTATTGACTGTTACTGTTTGCTTAAAATTGCTGTGTCTGGCGGATTGTCGACACGGGTAAGTAACTGCTTCTTTGGGGCCTTCCTTCAGGTACACTTGCCTCAAAAACTATTACTGTACATTTAAGGAGAGAGAATCTGCCCCCACAGGCAATGGGTTTGGCAAAATGTCTGATGAGTCTAACCTACGCTGGTAAACCTTCATCGAGGAGGATGCATTATAGTGCTTGCTTGTAATATTTTCCAGCCAGTTTTGTAAGTTTTCAGATGTTTATAGATTAATCTCCTTGGGACATCACAAGCTGCATGGATCATTTAGGTTTTAGAATATCGCCGCCTCCTTTGTGCGATAATTTTTGGAGCTCAGCGTAAACACACAGTACATACACCGTGCAGGGAAGAGGCGTCCAATTGTAGAAGACAAGGCCTCACCAAGGTCGGACCAGCGTCTTTTTCACATTGAGGTAAAGGGATATATGGGCAGATCTGGCTCCCGGATGGATGCTGCAGCTGCTCCACTCAGGTTGTACCACGCCAGTACGTGTAGGCTTCCCTTCAACACCTATTTTACAGACACACATTAGTCAGCATTACCAGTGTATGCTCTACGTTACTTTCCACTGCCCTAACACCTTTCATGCTGGTGTCTGTTTCATAACGCTGTGATTTCACATGTCACAGGTGGCTTTACATTAAGTGACAAGCCAGATGGTTTCCTGTAAGCCAAGAAACCATTTACAACGCTGGGTGGTAACCATATAACCAAACCATATGTGCTCCCTACGTGTTAACAAGTGGGTTGGTGGAGGGTTAGTGCCCCTCCCCTTAAAACAAATAACTCAGTCAAATGGCCACCCCTTACGTGATTATGGCGTCTGGCAATAAATAAATAGACGTGAAGGCTAACACATGTACAGTCGCGTCCAGCAGTCCGATACACATGTGGGCGTGTTTATTGTAGCGCTCACTGCTTTTGTAATATGGAATTTTTGCGCCTACTACCTGATACACTGAACATAATTGGACTAAGTAAGAAGTTAAATAGTTCAACATCCTACCAGCGCTGGACACGACAGTAGACAACAGGACGACATGTGTATCGGGACTCAGGAACGCGACTGTATCTTCTAGCAACAAACTCTCATCCCTTTTCTGTCCAACTCTCTAATGCAAGAATTAACCGTTACTCCCAGTCCTTCATTTATGCAACAGGTCAGCTCTGGAACTGTCTCCCTCTGTCTGTATTTCCTGCTATGATCTCCAGTCTGTCAAACGCAGTGTGTCCAGGCATCTCGAAATGATCAGATCTTGAATTTGGCTCTCTTGTATTTTGTTTTTTCTCTTGGAAGGAACAGTTATTGCGGGTTTGTGGCCTTTGGTTCCTTCTTCCTAGCATTAAAAAAAAAAAAAAAATTGCAGCGGGTGTGTGGATCCCAAAGGAGTGTGGCACAGGGAAGGCAGCGAGTGGCAGTCTGTCGTGGTGCCGTGTGTTATGTATTACTGTCAGTCTGGGAGGATAAGGATGAGGGTAACACACTGTGAAGACCTGCCCCCACCACCATCACCACAAGGCTGCGTCCCGTACACACCACAGGGAGAGTGTTGCCCTAAGTGGAACTGCACGTGAGTAAAAATTGATACGTTTGAGTTGGTTTGGTCATGCGGAGAGGATGTTATGTTTATTGTACCGTCTCACTCTTAGCAGCTTCATTTTCTGTAGTTCCTTACCAGCTTTATCATAGTCTAAAACTTTATCTTACTCTCCTTTTAAATTTATCAGCTTACTTTATTAGCTTTATTTTCTACAGTTCCTTACAAGCTTTATCCTAGTCATCAGCTTTATCTTACTGTGTCCTTTTTAAATTCATCAGCTCTGTCACGTATTTTAGCTTTGTCTCAGCGAATGCACAGACCCTAGTGGATCTTGGCTTTGCCCTGTTTGTCTTTATTGTCCCGTCTCACTTTATTAGCGTTATTTTCTGCAGTTCCTTATTTAAAAAGCCTCATCTTGTCTTACTGTCGCTTTTTAAATTCGTCAGCTGTATTTCACGTATTTTTTCTTTGTCTCAGCGGATGCACAGACCCTAGAGGAGTGTGGCACAGGGAGGGGAGTGAGTGGACGTCCCCTGGCTTACCCTGCTTGATATACTCCTGTGATGGCGGGGTGATCAGACTGAGGTTAAAGATCTGTCCAACCCTGCCGCCACCACCCCAAATGCAGGGCTGCGTACCCCACCCTCCACAGGGCGAGTGTTGTACTGTGTGGCAGTGTAGGTAAGTTATTTTGGTGATAGTGGAGGTGGTGGTGGTGTGGTAATCATGCAAATGATCGTGCAGATCGTGTAAATAATCGTCAATAATTGTGTAAATAATCGTGTCAATAATTGTGTAAATTGTGAAAATCATGAAAATTATCGTGTAAATAATCGAGTCAATAATCTTGTCAATAATCGTTCAACTAATCGTGCAATTAATCGTGTAAATAAACATTAAAATTATTGTGCAAATAATAGTGTAAGTCTTGCAAATAATCGTGCAAATAATCGTGTCAGTAATCGTGTAAATAATCATAACTGCGTGAATGTAAACAGTCGCCATCTTTAAATTCGTGGTCAGGACTGTAGTAAGGGGCAATGGTGTTTTATTAATTTTAGGAGGCTGAGAGTGTGATATAGGGAGGGGAGCTGGAAGGCTTGGTGGATGAGTTTGAGGGTGTAAGAAACGGAATCTAAAGGTGAATGTAGGGAAGAGTAAAGTGATGGTCTTTGAGAGAGGTGAAGTCAGTGAATGTACAGCGAGGTTGGATGAGGAGGATATGGAAAATTGTGAGTACGTTTAAGTACTTGGGTAGTGTGATGAGTAAGGATGGAGGTTTGGAGGATGAAGTGCTTGAAAGGGTACAGCAGGGAAGAAAGGTTGCTGGTTCCTTGAAAGCAGTGATAAGAAACAGGGAAGTGAGCATGGAAGTGAAAAAGTTACTACATGACAGTATTGTGATACCAACTCTAACGTACGGAAGTGAAGCTTGGACATTGTTGGAAGGACACAAGTTAAGAGTGAGAGCAGTGGAAATGAGTTATTTAAGAGGAGCCTGTGGAGTCACATGGAGAGACAGGCTGACGAATGAGGAAGTGAAGAAACGTTGTGGTGTGGATGTGGATGTGATAGGAAGCTTTAGGAGAAACACACTGAGGTGGTTTGGCCATGTGGAGCGGATGGAGAGTGAGAGACTGACGAGGGGAGTATGTGAGTGAGGTAGAAGGGGAGGAGAGGGAGGGAGAGGCCGAGGATGAGATGGAGGGATGGAGTGGAGAGGTATATGAGAGAAGGGGGTGTGAGCTGGGAGCAGGGCAGTGAAATGGCGGGGGACTGGGCGACGTGGAGGCGATTTGTTTGTGGCCACCCCTTACGGGATTAAGGCGTCTGGAAATAGTGTTAATGCTTTATATTTTGAGTGTGTCATGTACGAGTATACCTGTCCTCAGTGGGTGTGTGGACCCTAGTGGAGCATGGCATGAGGAGGGCAGCAGGTGGACCTCCCCTTTGGACCCATGTATAATCTACCTGTGTGAGGATGGGGTGATAAGGTTGATGGAGATGGCGTGTAAGGTCGCGCCACCACCGTCACCGCAGGGATGTGTCAAGTACAAACCCAAGGACGAGTGTTGCTATAAGTGGAACTGCACGTAAGATCTATACTTCTTCGACTTAGCCTGGCTCAACTCTTTATTCTTTACCTTCTCACAAAGTCCGTAATATGAGATGGTCTTTCCTATCTTTACCATGTTTTCTTTATTATCTTTACCACTCTCTCTTTACTAATTATCGATCTCCATGCCTAGCTGTAAATACGAAATAGTGATAGATTCGCCTCCAGACTACCTTACCTTCAACGCACGCACACGCACACACACACGAGAGAATGCGTGTGTGGGGAATTAAACCTTTGTAAACAGAATATGGAAGAGGACAGTATTGTATGTTGAGGGGTGAGTGTATGTTGGGAGTGAGTGTATGGTGGGGAGTGAATGTATGGTGGGGAGTGAATGTATGGCGGGGAGTGAATGTATGGCGGGGAGTGAATGTATGGCGGGGAGTGAATGTATGGTGGGGGAGTGAATGTATGGCGGGGGAGTGAATGTATGGTGGGGGAGTGAATGTATGGTGGGGGAGTGAATGTATGGTGGGGGAGTGAATGTATGGTGGGGGAGTGAATGTATGGTGGGGGTGTGAATGTATGATGGGGGGGTGAATGTATGATGGGGGGGTGAATGTATGATGGGGTGAATGTATGATGGGGGGGTGAATGTATGTTGGGGTGAGTGTACGTTTGAGTGTATGTATGTTTGGGGTGAATGTATGTGTTTGGGGTGAATGTATGTATGTTTGGGGTGAATGTATGTATGTTTGGGGTGAATGTATGTATGTTTGGGGTGAATGTATGTATGTTTGGGGTGAATGTATGTATGTTTGGGGTGAATGTATGTATGTTTGGGGTGAATGTATGTATGTTGGGGGTGAATGTATGTATGTTGGGGGTGAATGTATGTATGTTGGGGGTGAATGTATGTATGTTGGGGGTGAATGTATGTATGTTGGGGGTGAATGTATGTATGTTGGGGGTGAATGTATGTATGTTGGGGGTGGGTGGGTGTATGTTGGGGGTGGGTGGGTGTATGTTGGGGGTGGGTGGGTGTATGTTGGGGGGTGAGTGTATGTTGGGGGGTGAATGTATGTTGGGGGGTTAATGTATGTAGGGGTGAATGTATGTTGGGGATGAGTGTATGTTGGAGGGGTAATGTATGTTGGGGGTAGTGTATGTTGGGGGGGGGTGAGAGTATGTCTGAGAATGAGTGTTGATGAGGTTGTTTGGACAATTGAATTTTGAATATATAAATAATAACAACGGTGATAACGACAAACAACGGTGATAACGACTATTGTACGTATTAGGACGACTCTGCAGGAGCGGTATATTCAAATCGTGTATTTTTCCAGCGGGTGTATGGATGAAGAGGGTGTATGGCACGAGGAAGGTAGTGTATGGCAGGCAGACCCGGATGATCCCTGTATATTGAGTGAGTGCAAGGCCGGCAATATATCTGAGAAGGAAGTTACATGTGAGGAACTGCCACCGCCTTCCTCCAATCAAACCTGCATTGAGTGTACGCCAGATGGGGAATGCTGTCCACAGTGGAAGTGCAGGTGAGGGGTGGAAAGCCGATAAATACTCTCAACATCCTAGCTACTTAAAGAATTACAGGGGATCTATCTATCTATCTATCTATTGCCAGACGCCTTAATCCCGTAAGGGGTGGTCACTGACAAATATCCTCCATGTCGCCCTGTCCTCTACCATTTCACTGCCCCGCTCCCAGCTCACACCCCCTCTCTCATATACCTCTCCACTTCATCCCTCCCTCTCATCCTTGGCCTCTCCCTCCCTCTCCACCTCACACACTCTCCTCGTCAGTCTCACTCTCCATGCTCTCCACATGGCCAAACTGGGGATAGTCAACATAACACAGTGTTCTAGTGACAAAATAACTCCCACACCCAAGTCTCCACCTCGCACGAGTGTCTCTCATGCTGATTGGGAATGATTTGTAAACCAACACCAGTGAGAGCAAAAAATAATTCCTCATACAACTCTAGGATGGAATAGTGTAAACTGAAAGACTCTTGCAAAGACTAAGTTCAGACTAGGGTGGATGTGTAAGGATATGCAAAGGAATGCTTACTTCCAACCAGTGGCTATTTTTTTCTCTTATCCTTAAGTACGTCGCTTTTGATGATGAATTAGCGGTATCTAGTTTCGGTACCACTTACGCGGGGAGTGGGAGGGGAAGGCCATGGATGAGGTGGAGGGATGGAATGGAGAGGTCTATGAGAGAGGGTGGGGGGTGAGCTGGGAGCAGGGCAGTGAAATGGCATAGGACAGGGCGACATGGAGGCTGTTGTTTGTGGCCACCCCTTACGGGATTGAGGCATCTGGCAGTAGGTAGATAGATAGACATATATAAAATTCTCATCACCACCTCTGTTAGTAAGATGTCAGTACACGTGTGATGGTAATTCACTGTATATAAAAGTTGTACGGTATATAAAAGTTTAGCAAGAACGACATGCATTTTCGTCAAGTACAAAACAGAAATTGGCACTAATAAGCAGCAGCCAAAACAGAGCTTGTGGGTACGAATAAAAAGGATGCAGCTGTTGGCGCGGAGTGTAAATAACAATGTCACTGTTTGCACCAGGTGTGTGGACCTTAATGGTATGCAGCATTAGGAAGGCTTATCTCATCCCCACTTACTTCTTGCACCATTTACTTCTGTTTGCACTGCCTACTTAAGATTGTACTATTATTGTATCTGTTTGCACCATCTGCATCACTTTGTACTGGCTGTTTGTACCATCTGCTCATGTCTGCAGCGGGTGTGTGGAACCTGAAGGCATTTGGCACGAGGAAGGGTCAGAATGGTCATCGCCGCTTACCCCCTGCACCATATATATCTGTGACGGTGGACTGATACGGATGAGGAGACAGGAATGTGGGGACCTTGGCGACCCACCCAGACCTCAGGGATGCGTCCAGTCCACACCACCAGGCCAGTGTTGTCCTGTGTGGAACTGCACGTGAGGAATGGGCAGAGTTTTGTCATCCCTTTTTTTATCTAAGCCAATTATAAGTTTCCTTAAATCTTTCAGATACTGTTTCCATCATTAGGGTTTTTCATACACACAACATCTGTATAAAGCCTTCCATTTTATCACCCAGATCTTTTTCCAACCTAAGGCGGGTGAGGCAGGGTACAGAGAGTAATAAAATACTTACAGGAGGAACAGGAGGAGGAGGAGGAGAACAACGACGAGACGAGGAGAACGACGACGACAACAAGCAAGTCTGGCCAATTGAATGAGCCACCCGTGTGTTTACAATTCAAATCTCTGGAATCCTGGCTCCACCTTACAATCCTAAACATCCAATACACTTAGTCTGTTCGTTTATAAAGGCTCCTACATGCTTGTCTGAGTTTGCCTTGGTCACCTAATGCCGACTCTTCATTGTGTTCTATCTCTTGCAGCCTCTGGGGGGCGCGGTAGCACAGTGGTAGCGTGCCGGACTCGTAATCGGGGGATTGCGAGTTCGAGCCTCGCCCGGGCTGCCGTGCCGGGAGTGGTAGCTCGCTCCTGTAACCCTAGCGGGGCTATATAGTCCAATACAGGGCTTAGCTCGGGGGAACTCCATTTCTCCCATTTCTTGCAGCCTCTCTGTTCAGTCCTTCATCCCTGAGGTTACACTCTATAATCTCGTCCCAAATCATTTTCGGTCTGCCTCACTGCTGCACCCACAACATTAACACTCCTCACCCTCCGCACCCAGCTGTCATCTCCATTTTCTCCACAAACACAAATGATCTCTTTCTACCCTTTCTCATCACAACAATACATTCAAGTCCCATCTTACCCTCAACTCAAATCCATTACAATCCAACCTTCCACCCCCCCAGATCTGCCATTCAAGGATGCACTACACAGCCATTTACACACTTAGGCACTTCATACTATCTCAGCCAGAAAGTGAGCAAAAGAGATCTTGAAAGTATGAATAGGGGGAACTTGCAACAGAATGTAAATACAACTGAGAGGGGTCACACTTCAGTTGAACCTGGGGCTACAAATACTACGACTACTACTACTACTACTACTATTAGTCACTTGTGTTTGCATTACCTCTATCTGTTTGCACTACTGTTTGCAGCGGGTGTGTGGATGCTAAGGGGGTATGGCACGGGGAAGGAGAGGAGTGGACACTGCCATCGATGCCTTGCAACATTTACTTTTGTGATGACGGAGTGATACGTAAGAGGAGACTGGAATGTACTGACACGTCCCCACCCAGACCTCAGGGATGTGTTCAGTATACCCCACCAGGCGAGTGTTGTCCTCAGTGGAACTGCAGGTGAGCACAGTTATAATTATTGGTCCTCTTTAGCCATCCTGTGTTATTGCAAAACTCCTTTGGTTTGCTTGTAATACATTAATTGGTGTCAGCAGCCTGGGGTGTCTGTAGGCCACTGCTATGGCGTCCATTTATCTGGCTTTATAAATGCGGACAGAAGGTACAGTCAAAGACGCCACTACCTTCCCAAAGTCTGACGAATATATAGCGGAAAAATCGAACCATTTGCAAAAGGCACTAGTGGAGATGGGGTTGTCATTGGATTTCGCCACGTGTAAATTCTCTTTGGACGGAACTTGGGAGATACCGATAGTTGTCTTTGACTGTACTGAGCAATACGGGTTCAACCCTAATGCACAAGTGTTGCTGCATGGCAGTGCTTTGATAACAGTCCCAGTATTTGGAGGTAAAGTTTGAATCCTGGGGGAGCTGGCCACAGGGTGTGGAGGAGCTGGCCACAGGGTGTGGAGGAGCTGGCCACAGGGTGGGGAGGAGCTGGCCACAGGGTGGGGAGGAGCTGGCCACAGGGTGGGGAGGAGCTGGCCACAGGGTGGGGAGGAGCTGGCCACAGGGTGGGGAGGAGCTGGCCACAGGGTGGGGAGGAGCTGGCCACAGGGTGGGGAGGAGCTGGCCACAGGGTGGGGAGGAGCTGGTCACAGGGTGGGGAGGAGCTGGTCACAGGGTGGGGAGGAAGTTCTAACAGAATAAAAGTACTATTTGACTGCTTGTTGCAGAGATGTGGGTTCAAATCAGATATGTTGCAGGGAAGGAGAGTAGTCACTGCCATCGACGCCTTGTAGCATTAACTTTTTATACTCTCATGTGCACTGTTTACTCCTGTTTGCCGTAAGTACATCAGTTTGCACCACTGTCTGCAGTGGGTGTGTGGAACCTGAAGGCATTTGGCACGAGGAAGGGTCAGAATGGTCATCGCTGCTTACCCCCTGCACCATATATTACTGTGACGGTGGACTGATACGGATGAGGAGACAGGAATGTGGGGACCTTGGCGACCCACCCAGACCTCAGGGATGCGTCCAGTCCACACCACCAGGCCAGTGTTGTCCTGTGTGGAACTGCACGTGAGGAATAAGCAGATTATCATCTTTTGTTTATACCAGTATATTAGGTCCTTTAAGTCTCTCAGATATATCTGTTATTAGGGTTTTTTTCATACACATAGCATCTGTATAAAGCCTTCCATTCCACAGTCCTAACCTCCATTGTCCTGTCACTCAAGGACACACTTAGGAACTTCATGTTACCTGTCAGCCAGAAACTGACTGAAAGAGATCTTGAAGGCATGAACAGAGAGGAACTTATAGCGATGTAAATACAACTGAGACGGGCAGTTTTAGTCTGCAGTGTGCCGGGTTGACAATTCAGTTGAACCTGGGGCAAAACACTATTACTACTACTGTCACCTGTGTTTGCATTACCTCTATCTGTTTGCACTACTGTTTGCAGCGGGTGTGTGGATGCTAAAGGGGTATGGCACGGGGAAGGAGAGGAGTGGACACTGCCATCGATGCCTTGCAACATTTACTTTTGTGATGACGGAGTGATACGTAAGAGGAGACTGGAATGTACTGACACGTCCCCACCCAGACCTCAGGGATGTGTTCAGTATACCCCACCAGGCGAGTGTTGTCCTCAGTGGAACTGCAGGTGAGCACAGTTATAATTAATGGTCCTCTTTAGCCATCCTGTGTTATTGCAAAACTCCTTTGGTTTGCTTGTAATACATTAATTGGTGTCAACAGCCTGGGGTATCTCTAGGTGATGTCGCGTCCATTTATCAAGTTTTATAGGCAGAAGGTACAGAGGAATATGGGTTGGACGTCAATATAGTACTGAGAAACACGGGTTGTATACTAAAGCAGACGTAAGTCACTGCATGGCTATACTTTGACACCCATGCCTGTATTCGGAAGTGAAGTTTGAATCCTGTTCGAATGACAAGTCGAGCGAGCACTGACAATGAGTTGAGGAGCATATGGAGTTACATGGAGAGACAGACGTGCAAATTAAGGAGCGTTGTGGTGTTGTGGATGTACTAGAGTGCATGGTGTGGCCACAGGGTGTGGAGGAAGTTCTAACAGAATAAAAGTACTATTTGACTGCTTGTTGCAGAGATGTGGGTTCAAATCAGATATGTTGCAGGGAAGGAGAGTAGTCACTGCCATCGACGCCTTGTAGCATTAACTTTTTATACACTCATGTGCACTGTTTACTCCTGTTTGCCGTAAGTACATCAGTTTGCACCACTGTCTGCAGTGGGTGTGTGGAACCTGAAGGCATTTGGCACGAGGAAGGGTCAGAATGGTCATCGCCGCTTACCCCCTGCACCATATATTACTGTGACGGTGGACTGATACGGATGAGGAGACAGGAATGTGTGGACCTTGGCTTCCCACCCAGACCTCAGGGATGCGTCCAGTCCACACCACCAGGCCAGTGTTGTCCTGTGTGGAACTGCACGTGAGGAAACTCTTTATTGGACCTCTTTATCCATCTTATATTATTGGAAAATCCTTTGCTTTACTTATAACTTATTAATTCGTGTCTGTGCCCAAGGATGTCTCTAGGCCACTGTACTTGCGTCAATTTATCAGACTTCATATATGCAGGCAGAGGGTACAGAGAAATACAGGTTCTACTCTACTGCAGGAGTGAGTCGCCGCCATACTTTGATATCCATTCCACTATTCGGAAGTGAAGTTTGAATTCAGGTGAAGCTTGTAACAGAGTGTGGAGGAGATTATTATTATTATTATTATTATTATTATTATTATTGTTATTGTTATTATTATTATTGTTATTATTATTATTATTATTATTATTATTATTATTATTATTATTATTATTATAGGGCCTAAGCAAGCATGAGATACTGCTGGCTCTTACCTCAGCACACAGCAAGCACATCACACCAAGTTGCCGGGAATGAACTGCAGGTTATACGATCATGATAATCTTTGCCATCGCTATAATTATCGTTATTATTATAGAGTGAGAGACTGACGAGGAGAGTGAATGTGAGTGAGGTGGAAGGGGGGAGAGGGAGGGGGTGGCCGAGGATGAGATGAGGGGATGGAGTGGAGAGGTATATGAGAGAGGGGTGTGTGAGCTGAGAGTGGGGCAGTGAAATGGCGCGGGACAGGGCGACATGGAGTTGGTTTGTTTGTGGCCACCCCTTCCGGGATTAAGGCGTCTGGCAATAGATAGAGAGATAGATTATAGTTTATTATCGTTATAAATATGTGGGATCATTATAAATAGCAGTAAAATGTGGGAGAAATGTCCTTCCTCTGCTGCCATAAACACGCCCCACCAAGTTAGTGTTAGTCTTGAGTGGCGCTGAATGTATGTTTATGGAATGCTGTTTTGTGAGTTGGAGAGGGGGAAGACAGAGTGACATAGAGGCTTCGTTTGTGGCTACTCTTTCTGGGATGGATGGTTGGATGGTGGATGGATGGATGGATAGATAGATAGATGGATGGATGGATGGATGATGGATGGATGATGGATGATGGATGGATGGATGGATGGATAGATAGAAGGATGGATGGGGTGTCTCTTGAATCAGGTGACTTGTTCTTTAACACTTTCAATCACACTTTGAATTAACAATCTGGTGGTAGCTCAATCTAGCCACCGTCAACCCATTCCCTGAAGCCATCACAGACAGGAAAATGTGAGGTAGTCAGGATTCCGGGGACTTGAATGATGAGTGAATGTGGGGACGCTCATTGACTACAGTGACACTTCTCTCACTCATCTTTACTCCTTTCCTTGCTTTCATTCTATACCTTACCTTACCTGCTTGATATTTTTGCTTCAGTGGATGTGTGGATGGTTCGGGACAGTACCGTGAACCCAATAGTGAATGGACGGACGCAGACACACCTCCCTGCTCTATCAGCGTCTGTGAGGGTGGCCAGGTGGTAACGAGAGAGGCTTCCTGTCCACACCTTGACCCCAAACCAAACCTGCGTTGTTTTGTGCACACGAGTGAAGGCGACTGTTGTCCATCGTGGAATTGTAGGTGTGTAGTGGGATTGGTTTGTGTGTGTGTGTGTGTGTGTGTGTGTGTGTGTGTGTGTGTGTCTGTCTGTCTGTCTGTCTGTCTGTCTGTCTGTTTATCTATCAGTCTGTGTGTCTGTCTGTTTGTCTGTGTCTGTGTTTGTTTGTCTCTGTCTGTGTGTCTGTCTGTCTATCTGTCTGTGTGTGTCAGTCTGTTTGTCTATGCGTGTCTGTGTCTATGCCTATGCATGTCTCTGTGTCTATCCTTGTCTCTGCCATTCCTAACTTCTCTATCACAGTGGCTGCACAGACACCAAGGGGCACTACTATCCACTTGGCGCTGTGTGGGAGGATGGTTTGTGCGAGGATTATGAGTGCACGGAGAGGGGAATACAGACAACGAGGAAGATATGTGATCTGCCCCCTAAACCGCACGCAAACTGCCACAAGATACAGCTGGAGGGGCAGTGTTGTGAGGCGTGGAACTGCAGGTGAGAGGGAGGGAGGGAGGGAAGGTAGGTACGGAGTGAAGTACTGTAGGTGTGTAGGGAGGGAGGGAAGTAGGTAACTGAGAGGGAGGAAGGGAAGTAGGTAGGTAGGTAGGGAGTGAAGGACTGCAGGTAGGTAGGTAGGGAGGGAGGAAGGGAAGTAGGTAGGTAGGGAAGAAAGTACTGTAGATAGGGAGGGAAGGTAGGTAGGTAGGTAGGGAGTGAAGTATTGTAGGTAGGTAGGGAGGGAAGTAGGTAGGTAGGGAGGGAAGTAGGTAGGTAGGGAGGGAAGTAGGTAGGTAGGTAGGGAGTGAAGTATTGTAGGTAGGTAGGGAGGGAAGTAGGTAGGTAGGTAGGGAGGGAAGTAGGTAGGTAGGTGGGAAGATAGGCATGTATAGTTTTCATTTTTGGCCAATATTTTATTATCGTATTTTTTTTCGTGTCTGGTAGGGGAAAAAAATGCACCGTATCCATAGCACTTCTAGGATGAATCTATTGCATCTTCCCAAAATAATAATAATAATAATAATAATAATAATAAGAATCCATGAGTAGTTTTTCCATAAATCCTTTTTTTTTTCTTATATGTGTACTGGGATTGTTGTTGTTATTGTTGTTGGTTATTGTTGTTGTTGTTGTTATTATTATTATTTCCATCTTCTTCTGTCTTCCTTTCCTTCCATCTTCTTCTGTCTTCCTTTCCTTCCATCTTCTTCTGTCTTCCTTTCCTTCCATCTTCTTCTGTCTTCCTTTCCTTCCATCTTCTTCTGTCTTCCTTTCCTTCCATCTTCTTCTGTCTTCCTTTCCTTCCATCTTCTTCTGTCTTCCTTTCCTTCCATCTTCTTCTGTCTTCCTTTCCTTCCATCTTCTTCTGTCTTCCTTTCCTTCCATCTTCTTCTGTCTTCCTTTCCTTCATTCTTTCCTCGTCCTTCTGCCAACGGGTGACTTTACACTCCTTCTGTCTTTCTTTCCTTCATTGTTCTTCCTTCTACTTGTGGGTGACTCTACACTGAGTGACAAGCCAAATGGTTTCCTGTACACCAGGGTGGTAACCATATAACCATATTTCGGCACCTGGTGGTTTAGTGGGCAACTGCGGCGCTGCAGTCGGATTGAGTCAGTGAAGGTTTATATCCAAGGGGTGGTTGGGGTTTATTGCTCACGTAATGCCACTCAGGGATGAGTGAGGCTGGTCACTCTCATCTTAAATGTCGGGACCAACTGCCTAGCCCCGGACTCCTACGCTCCTCATGGGGCAACGTGGGATTGGATGATGGATAGATTATTATTATTATTATTATTATTATTATTATTATTATTTAGTAATATTAATTATTACTATTATTGAAGGCTGTAAATATCTTGCCTCTGAAGTATACTAAGGGTGAAAATCCAATGCAGCAAGAGTGCATGTGTGGACCGTAATGGAGCGGTGTATGACGAGGGCAGCGAGTGGCCAGGCCAAGCCCCCTGCAGGGTCAACTACTGCCAGGAGGGGGTGATCAGCGTGAAGCCCCTGCCCTGTGACCCCCTGCCTGACCCCCCACGTGACCCAGGCTGCAGGAAGGTCACCAGGGAGGGGGCGTGCTGTCCTGCTTGGGTGTGCACGTGAGTTATTTATAATTCTGATGCATTGTTGTTTTCATGTTACTGTAGTTCCTTCATTACCAACCCGTGTGTGTGTGTGTGTGTGTGTGTCTGTCTGTCTGTGTCTGTGTCTGTCTGTGTCTGTGTCTGTGTCTGTCTGTCTGTGTCTGTGTCTGTGTCTGTCTGTCTGTGTCTCTGTCTGTCTGTCTGTCTGTCTGTCTGTCTGTGTCTCTGTCTGTCTGTCTGTCTGTCTGTCTGTCTGTGTCTCTGTCTGTCTGTCTGTCTGTGTCTCTGTCTGTCTGTCTGTCTGTCTGTGTCTGTCTCTGTCTGTCTGTCTGTCTGTGTCTGTCTGTCTGTCTGTCTGTCTGTGTCTGTCTGTCTGTCTGTCTGTCTGTGTCTCTGTCTGTCTGTCTGTCTGTCTGTCTGTCTGTGTCTCTGTCTGTCTGTCTGTCTGTCTGTCTGTCTGTGTCTCTGTCTGTCTGTCTGTCTGTCTGTGTCTCTGTCTGTCTGTCTGTCTGTCTGTCTGTGTCTCTGTCTGTCTGTCTGTCTGTCTGTCTGTGTCTCTGTCTGTCTGTCTGTCTGTCTGTGTCTCTGTCTGTCTGTCTGTCTGTCTGTGTCTCTGTCTGTCTGTCTGTCTGTGTCTCTGTCTGTCTGTCTGTCTGTGTCTGTGTCTCTGTCTGTCTGTCTGTCTGTGTCTGTGTGTCTGTCTGTCTGTCTGTCTGTGTCTGTGTCTCTGTCTGTCTGTGTGTCTGTCTGTGTCTGTGTCTCTGTCTGTCTGTGTGTCTGTCTGTCTGTCTGTCTGTCTGTCTGTGTCTCTGTCTGTCTGTCTGTCTGTCTGTGTCTCTGTCTGTCTGTCTGTCTGTCTGTGTCTCTGTCTGTCTGTCTGTCTGTCTGTGTCTCTGTCTGTCTGTCTGTCTGTGTCTCTGTGTCTCTGTCTGTCTGTCTGTCTGTGTCTCTGTGTCTCTGTCTGTCTGTCTGTCTGTGTCTCTGTCTGTCTGTCTGTCTGTGTCTCTGTCTGTCTGTCTCTCTCTCTCTCTCTCTCTCTCTCTCTCTCTCTCTCTCTCTCTCTCTATCGGTTTGTCTGTGTCTGTCTGTGTCTGTATGTATGTCTGTGTCTGTGTGGTGGTGGTGGTGGTACTGACTGACTGACGTGATGCCGAATATGACGATGTGCCAACGACTCTGTAACTTCGGTGACTGTGACGATGATGGTGGTGCTGATAACTGTGACAATGACCAGCGATAAATGACAGTAATTTGACACCTGGCTATAACGAACAATAACGATCACTACAATAACATCACAACCACAGCGGATGTGAGGGCGAATTCGGCTGGCACGAAATCGGGGACGAGTGGCGGGCCGAACCGTGCAAGAGGCGGGAGTGTGTGGAGGACGGCAAGGTGATAGAGAGCGAGGAGGTCTGTTCACCGCCTCCGGATCCATACTGTACCTCATACACCCCGACAGGTCACTGCTGTCCAAAGTTTGATTGCGGGTGAGAATTCATTATTATTATTATTATTATTAATTATTATTATTGATTTGTTATTGTTGTTGGTTGTTGTTGTTGTTGTTATTATTATTATTGTTTTAGATAATTTGCGACCATTCTTCTTCCCCCATTTTCTTTCTGTACTATGCAACTTGTCCTACAATTGCCATTTCTCCATCTTGCATGATTAGTAACAATGGACTAGCGCTAGAATATGATGCTAGTCACGAAGATGTGCTTTGGAGAGGATGTACAACCACAGTACTGTCTTTTTCTGCCAATTAGCTTCGTAAAATAAGCTACAAAAGGACGAAAATCTGGGCCACGCTAAGGTGAAGAGATTATAGGCCAAGTTAGCATGGAGAGTATGACAATTTTAGGCCAAGTTAGCGCAAAATATAGTGACAATATTTCTCTTTTTCAGGGCTACCGATAGTCCTTCCTACGAGTACGAGGAAGACACATGCACGGACGCTGACGGCCAGAAGAGGAAGGCGGGAGAGGAGTGGTACCATCCTGAGAAGCGGTGCATCGTCTTTAAATGTGAAGGCGGTGGTTTGGTGTTCTCCTATAACACTTGTACAGATTATTCCTGAACATGGTTATAATTCATCTGTAGTTTGTTCCTTATCTATAGTTTGTTCAGTGTAAGTTGGTAAAATTGACCTATCCTGGTGGACACTATATAGTTTGTATGTGTACGTAGAGGCTGTGTGTTCTCTGCAGTAACTGCACACACACACACACACACACACACACACACACACACACACACACACACACTGAACTAACACGTGTACAGTTCGAATTATACACACCCATACTCCGCTCATACTAACCTAGCAAAACTGAGTCATCATGGTGAACACTGCATATAAAGTGATCACAGGGACTTGCTCTATATAAAAAATGCAGCCTCGCTCGGACATGAACAGCATAATTTAAAAGTAGCCGTTATACATGCGATCATTCAAATAAATTTCAGTATTCAGATGTTTTTACTCTTGGCCTAAAATCTGCCATCTCTTCCTCTTGATTACTACGCTGTATCAAAAAACACGAATATGATGCTAGTCACGAAGAAGCGTTTCGGAGAGGATGCAGAGCCGTATTATCGTCTTACGTCTTTGGGTTACGGGATATAAACTGAAAAGTAACAATGAATGAACAAGGTATACATATGATTATACATGGTTATACATTATCAAACTATACATGCACAGCTGTCATCTAAATCCATACACGCTTATAGTCAGTTCATTTAACTTGGCAAAACGGTGCTGTTAGACTCCAAACAATGTAATACGGTATCTAAAGTTGACATTTTAACATGGGTTTTTGTGGCATTGTTATTGTTCTATTGTTATTTTCTTATTGTTCTGTTGTTATTTTCATCTTAGTCTGTGTATTAAGTCTGTTTTATGTGTTCGCTTCACTATAGTTTTTTCACATTAACTTGGCCTAGATTTTCGTCCTTTTGCAGCTCATTTCCCGTAGCTCAGTGGCAGAAGACACACTAGGCAGCCCTGTATCCTTTCTACAGCACTTATTCGTGACTAGCATGATAGTATAACATTAATCTGTTACAACTACATTCGTAACTAAAAGATGGCATCACTAAGCCTACTTAAAGCAAGCGAAGCCTAGTTCCACCTTATTTTGAACTACACTGACGAGAGTTTAACACATGCTAGTCACGAAGAAGTGCTATAGAAAGGATATAAAGCCATACTGTTTTTTGAAATTGAGCTTTAATGGACAAGAACGAAAATCTCTGCCAAGTGGAAGTGAACAGAATGGAAAGTGTGAATTTTTAAAGAAGTATGTATATTAATGAAAATAATGAGTAATTGTTGTTTCATATGCCTGAGGGTTTTTCTGAGTGGGATATATCTTCCTTAGCTATTTATTTTGCGTATTATACCCTGATTTTCCGTTCTCTCTCCCTTGGCCTGATATTGCCACCTCGCAATCTTCATTACTACATGAACCTACATCACCCAAATCAGTTTACATGTGACTGAACTGGGCCATTTCCACAACTTAAACGTTGTCGTGGCTGCATTGAATTTGATGTCTTAGTGATGGGGGAGGAAGGAGTCTCCTTGGTTTTTAATCAAATTGTCATCTAATCTTACTAGGCAACTGAGCAGAACGAGGACGTGATATTTGTCAGGTTAAGACATCTCGCGCAATTTTAAACTATTTTCTCGCCTTTTTAACTTGGTCCAGGTTTTGTTAACATATTATTTACTTGAAATCATCAAATATATGATTGGCCTTTCAAAGAAAAGTCACTTGTGAATAGAATTGATAAACGCAGTATAACCGTCCTTCATACAAGATAGATCGTGAGGGCGCGTGGTCCGCCATGGTTCGGGAATGGATTGTGGGTTGTGTGATTTTAATCGGAATTATTTGCGTTGCTGCGTTTGATATTTGCGTTAGTTTGTGTGCGTGCGCGTTGGCAAAGACCTGGGGGACTTCATGTGGTGACTGGTGGTGTCTTGTGCAGTGTGGTGGTGGTGGTCGAGGTAAGTAGGAATGTGTACTTTTGCCTGGGTAAACGTTTGATAGCCGAGTGATGTGGAGAGGCGAGGATGTGATGGAGGGATGGGGTGGAGAGATGTATGAGGGCAGTGGGTGTGAGTTGGAGGGAGGGCAACCTAATATCTGCGGACGGGTTACTTGGAGGCGATATTTTGGTGAATTTTGAGTTGTTGGCGTCTTCATATAATAGGAGCTCGTTTGCTGATTGATGGCCACTTTCTTGAGTAATATTTTCGTATTTTTCCTATCCCCATTTTTTTATATATATATATTTTTTGTTTCTGTTCCTCTTGCTGGTTTTCTTTTGTTAATATCATTCCTCACTTGTACGATTGTCAAAAGTTTTCCGTTACTAGTTATAATTCCATATTTTCTTTCCTCTGTAATTCACCTGTTATATCTTTATATGTTCACAATTAAATATATGAATCTGATTTTCATATTCTTTTTTGGCCTAAGATGAATATTGAATTATTTTTATGCTTTAATATTTTCATTTACTTCCGTCATTCTGGTCCATGACAAGTAATATTCTATCATTTTCAGAATTTAGTTTATATAAGTACCTATTTCCTGATCGGCTGTATCTTTTGTTTTACTTCTCTCATTTCTTCCACAGTTTCTTCATTATTCTCTATGCAATTTATATTTTACTATTTCTTACTTCACTTTTTCCTATTCTCACCAGATTTTTAGTTTTATTTATGATTCCCTGTATTTCTTTGATATATTCTTTCATTTTCCTCACAATAACTTTTCATTTCTACCTCTCTTGCTTTCTCAGTTATTCAGGGTTATGATATTACAATTTCTCCTTATTTGTGCTCAGTTTTCATTCCATTTGTTTCATATAACAGTGGACATTTTGTTCTTGGCACCTTCAGCAACTTAAGTACTGTGTGTGTTATTTAATTCCTTTTATCTCCTGTTCTTTCGCCTTCATCCACCTTTCGCTCAATTATTGCCACTGATGTCTCATGTTATACACTTTCAATCCTATTTTTATCCTTGTCATTCACTTCATTCTTGTTTATTATGTTCGTACTTTCATTTGCTGCTATTCTCGCCTTGTTTATTTTTTTTTTTAAGTTCTCTTGTTTTCCTTGGGTTTGTATTATTTTTCTTAGGTATTTGTGATGTCTTTTTTCGTATTTCTTCTTTGTTAATTTCAAGGTCTATTCTGTTTCTAACCAGTGATGTTTTAGTTTTTTGTTCATTCAGTTTTAATCTTTTTCTATCTATCTATCTATCTATAGCCCGACGCCCTAATCCCGCAAAGGGTGGCCGCAGACAAAACGCCTCCAAGTCACTCTGTCACCCACCTTTTGACTCCCCTCCCCCCAACTCACCCCCCTCTCCCTCATATACCTCTCAACTCCATCCCTCCACCTCATTCTCGGTCTACCTCTCCCTCTCCCTCCCTCCACCTCACCTACATACACCCTCTTAGTCAGTCTTTCATTCTCCATTCTCTTCACATGTCCAAACCACCTCAGTGTATTTCTCCTAATCTTCTCAACCACATCCACATCCACCCCACAACGTTCCTTCACTTCTTCATTCGTCAACCTGACCCTCCACGTCACTCCACATGCTCCTCTCAAGTAACTCATTTCCACTGCTCTCACTCTTGACTTGTTCCCCTCTTGCAAGGTCCACGCCTCGCTTCCATACGTCAGGGTAGGGATCACAATACCATCATGCAGTGACTTCTTAACTTCCATACTCACCTCCCTATTTCTCATCACTGCTTTAGAAATACTTCTGTGGTGTTTATGACTTCTTGTATGTTTTCTATGGTTTCTGTGGCTATGTCCTGAAATATTTGCAGACTCAAATTCCCATTCTGCTGTTTTCCATTCTTTTTCCTTTGCCACATATCATTCTACTTAATGTGTTATGGAGCTTATTTTTCCTCCTAACACAGAACCCTGTCTTATCATTTCTTTTGCATATACTTCTTTGCATTCACCAAATTGTTATAGGCATTACAATAATACAGTTTCTGAATTTATTTTGTATATTAACCTTCAGTTTATTTTCCTTTTGTTCCTTTTAGCCACAGTTCTTTCATAAATTTTAATATTTTATCAAAGCATTTGGATATATCAAAAAATACTGCTGTCATGTCTTGTTTCATCAGTTGTGCAGCCTCTGTATTTCTTATTATAAAGTGATGTTCTCTTGCCAATTTCCCTTTCCACGTTCCACTCTGGTTTTATACGTACCAGTGTTTTGGGGACAGTTTTCCGTTTCGGACACCCACGGAATCGGGAAATTTCCTTCTGACAGGTCATAGATCGCGCCACCTACTTTCACTTCCCAATTTAAGTAGTTGTCGCATATGAACCTCGAGGTAACTTTTTCAATCCAACCATCACCTGTAGAGGGGGAACAGATAGGTGATGGCGGCACGCGGATAGATGCACAGGCAGACCAGTCGGATTGGGGCAGGAAGATTATTTTTTCCCTTCTGCCTCCTTGATATGCACTTAGTGTCACGGCGATGTAGGTTTGTATTACGTAAGCAGTCACTCGCCCATTTATATGTATTTGACTGTACATAGATCAGTCTGTTCCTGTAGGCTCAGCGGTAGATTTTTACGAGTTGTCAATACACCCCCCAGGTTGTGCAGTATATTTTTCTGGACCTACCCTAACCTAACCAGCTATAGCGGAATGCCTACCTTAGAGTTAGGTATCATACTATGCGTTTATGGTGGTACTATCCCTGAACTGCAACTTGTAAAATAATACCAGCTCAGCGATACATGTTTTTCATGGTGTGCAAACAAATTACGTTCCTGTGCATTTTTTAGTAAATACACATGCCACTTGGGGTAGCAATTATGTGAGGAAACGCCCTGTAACTGCCTTATGTTACAGGAATTTCTAATGTTACCGCGGTCCTCATTACAGGCCATATTTAAAAACTTTATTGTGCTCAAGTATCCTCGATCCACTTTAAGCCCCCCACATAAATTGCGTGTCGGATTCAAGTCGGATGTAGGATCTTGCATTTGGCTCTGTTATCTTGTTTTTGCTTTTGGTCTTACAGCATCTGGCCTTTGGTTCCTTCTGCCATACGTTAAAAAAGTTACCCAGCCAATCACAGCGTAGATTTATGTTGAGTTTAAAGAGGATTATACCCATCTTCAAAATGCGAACAGGCAGCTTAATTTATCATCAAAAACAAATGCTCATATTGGTGTAGGGCAGGGAGAGGCTGCTGTAGTTTTGAGCAGTACACTGAGTGAAGATAGGACGGCTTTAGTGGTAAAATAAAGAATAAGCATACCCGGTACATAATAATAATTTCATAAACCAAACAAATAAATACCTCCTTAATATTTTTCATGACCCAGTTCCAACATATGACACTGGCAAGGGCATTAATATTACCCAGTCAGCAGCTAACCCAAGTACTGTACAGCCTTTGGTAACCTCTTATGTTTGACAGTTGTTTTATTTTCTGGCTTGGGACGATTTTATTCAGTTTAAGGGAGATTTTCAGAGCTGCAGGGGTTAGTTCTATCTATCCTGCCATACACCTTAATCCCGTAAGGGGTGGCCACAAACAAATCGCCTCCATGTTGCCCTGTCCCCCACCATTTCTCTGCCCACCCCCCAGCTCACCCCTCCTATACCTGTCCACCCCATCCTCCTCATCCAGTTAAGGATGTGTCTTTTAGATCAGATAATGAAGGTAATGGAGAGAGTTTTAGAAGGTATGATTAGAGAAAGAGTGAATATTGATGAGATGCAGTTTGGGTTTATGCCAGGTAGGGGGACCACTGATGCCATATTCATTGTTCAACAGCTTCAGGAAAAATATATTGGTAGGAGAAGGGATCTTTATTTTGTTTTTGTTGATTTGGAAAAGGCCTTTGACAGAGTCCCTAGAGAGGTGGTGAAGTGGGCAATGAGAAAGCTTGGCTTGGAGGAGTGGCTGGTTAGGGTGGTTATGGCCATGTATGTGGGTGTTCACACCCAGGTGAGAGTGAATGGAGATTTGAGTGATGAGTTTTCCGTGAATGTTGGTGTGCATCAGGGGTCAGTCTTGAGTCCCATGTTGTTTATCATGGTACTTGAAGCCCTTTCACGTGACTTTAGAAACGGACTCCCGTGGGAGTTGTTGTATGCTGATGATTTGGTGTTGATTGCAGAGAATGAAAGGGAGGCGGAGGAAAGGTTTAGGAAGTGGAGAGATGGTATGGGGCAAAAGGGTTTAAGGGTAAATGCAGATAAAACAAAAGTGATGATATCTAGGGTTGGTGGCGGTACTGTCAAAGACGAGGGAGAGTGGCCATGTGCAGTTTGCCACAAGGGCGTGGGAAGTAATTCCATCTTGTGCAGTGTGTGTGATAAATGGGTGCATAAGAGATGTAGTGGTATCAGAGGTAGACTGCGAGATAATGCTGATTTTATGTGTACGGCGTGCCAGGGTGAGCAGGTGGAGATCGTCAGACGTGAAAGGATTGAACTTGCTGGTGAATCTCTTGAGTGTGTGGAAGAGTTTTGTTACTGTATTTGGGAGACATGTTGTGTGCTGGAAGTGGGGCTGGAGCTAGCTCTGTGGCTAGGGTGAGAAGTGGTTGGAAGAAGTTCAGGGAGCTCTTGCCTCTCCTGACATTGAGAGGGCTCTCCCTACGTGCTAAGGGGTCTTTGTATGCAGCATGTGTTAGGAGTGTAATGCTGTATGGCAGTGAGACCTGGGCAGTGAAGGAGGAAGACATTCGCCAGCTCAGACGTACAGAAATGACAATGATTAGGTGGATGTGCAGTGCGTCCCTGCATCCAAGGCCTGGAGGGGCTGGGTTTACAATGGAAGAGTTGAGAGGTAGGATGGGACTGGAGTGTATTGGTGTTGTGATGAGGAGAGGTAGATTGAGGTGGTTTGGACATGTGGAGAGGATGGGGGATGATAGTTGGGTGAGGAAGGTGAGAAGTGTTAATATTGGGGGTGGGGTTATGAGGGGTAGACCGAGAAAGACATGGGACGAGGTCATTAAGTGTGACCTCAGGGTTAAGGGACTGAACAGAGAGGCTGCAATGGATCGTGCAGCGTGGAGAGCCGCCATTAGGTGACCAAGGCCGACACATGCAAGCATGTTGGAGCCTTTAAAAACGAAAACGTTCCATCTGTAGTAAGGTAGACTATATTAATAAAACTCTAAGTCAGCATGAGCTTGACATTGTGTGCTTGACTGAAACCTGTTTGTATGAGTCTGATATTAACATTATTCATAGTGCTTTGCCAAAAACACGTTGTATTATAAGTACAGTATTCTCAGTCCTGCTGCTGACTCTCTGGGAGGAGGCATAGCACTCATCTACTGGGCAGCACTTGCAAACATTTCTCTCATAGGCTCAGACCTGACCCCATCTTCACTTGAATATATGGACGTACAGTAGTAATAAATTTCCATCAGAATACCATTAGAATTGCAATTGTCTGTCGAACAGGTCATCCAGGCACAGATTGAGGTTTTATGGAGGAGTTTGGGCAGTTTCTTGAAGGGTTCTCTCTTAAATCTGGAGGACTTCTTGTTTGTGGTGATTTCAATTATTGGGTTGACAGTCCAGAGTCAAAACCATTTTCTTTGAATTCCTTGAGTTGATCACCCAGAATAATTTTTGCAATCATGTGAGTGATCCAACTCATGTCTTGACTTGATCTTGTCCTTTGTTGGTTGCAGGCGCGTATCTGATGTGGAGGTTGACTCGGTTGACCCCCATCATCTCTGATCATGCTCTGATCACTCTTAGTTTTGATGTCCCAAAATCCCCTTCATATAAAAGGTCATCAGGTTCAAAAATTACAGGAATATTGACTGCCATTTGATGTCTTGAAATTGGTTAGTGTTTTATCTACATTGATTCTTCAAATCTTTGTTTTGATGAATTGGTTGATATATATAACAATGAGTTCAGGTCAGTTTTTGTTCATTATTGCCCAGAGATAGTAAAAACAATCATTGTACATGATAATTCTCCGTGGTATGGTCCATCCATTAATTCTTTGCGTAGACTACATGGAAAAGCAGAATGTGAGGGGACCTTGCAGTGGACCAAATTAACTCGTTTGCGTTATGTTTTTGCGAGAAGAGCAGTCATTCACTCTGTAAATGCCCAAAAGGCTAGGTATTATCAAAATAAAGTTGATTCATGTAGTGGTGATAAAAAAAAACTGTCTGCAGTTGTGAACAGTTTGGTTGGTCGGAGGAATGTAATTGTTAAACCAACTTTTGTATCTTATGCCCAGTTGGCTGATGATTTTGCTTCATTTTTTACAACTGTCTGGTATGATATCTCGCTTAAGAAATTATTTAGACGACAGTTTTTATAGTGAAGTGTACTCGTTGACCTTCAAACACGGTGCACCGGGGGTCATTTGCTTTCAGCATTTCATGCATTGGATGTAAACAGAGTCAAATGTTACATCAGAGAAATTAACAAAACATTTTGCCCACTCGATTCGTGTAACATGTCACAACTGCCTGATGTGTATGAGCACGCAGCAGACTTTATCTGCCACATAATAGATAGATGCTTAGAAAGTGATTTTGTGCAGTCTGACAAACGTGCTTTGTTTGGGCCCCTAATCAAGAAACCTGGCCTTGATGTTGAGAGCATGACAAATAATTGTCCAGTCCCTAACTTGTCTTTCTTATCCAAGATTATTGAGCGGGCCATACTCGATCAACTCTTAACACTTCTGGAACACAACAGAGTTGTTCCTGTTGTTCAGTCAGCATACAGAAAATATCATGCAGCTGAAATTGCACCAGCAAGGATTCAGAGTGACTTGGTGGCAAACACATGTAGTGGGATGTCCTCTCTCCTAGTTCTGTTGGATCTGTCTGCAGTTTTTGATACAGTAGATCATAAACTATTGTTGGATGATCTGTATTTTTATGACGTTCATAGTGCTGTTTTGCTCCTTAAGTCGTATCTGACTGACATCTCTCAGAGATTGGTGGTTGTTGTAGTAGTTGTTGTTCCCTAGGCAGTCTGGCCGAACAGCCCCGAGTCCCTAAGGAAGGCCACGGCTGAGCCCGGGCTTTCCCACAGCGCTCTCGAGGAGTGTACTGTATGTTGTGTTGTTGGTGCAGGTTATTGTGTGCAATGCAGTCTTCCATAATGTGCTTAAGTATGGGGTGTTGCGTTGCATCCTGGACAGGCATCAGCGATGGAGTCATCCAGCCTCTTCTGATAACTCAAGGGGGCTGGATGATGCCCACATCACAGCCTGGTCAGGTGGACCCTGTCCTCACGAGGGAGATAGGATTCAGAAGGTTGGATATCAGGATGCTGTGCATGCAGCTGTGTGTTGTCTTTGTGACTGAATGGAGTGGCAAGTGATTTGAGTATGGATATGCTTCTGGAAACTGGTCTGAGGTGGGGGCGAGGGGGTAGAGATGACAGTATTTGTGTATGAGATCTTGTGCTGGGTGTTGTTTTGATGTTCCTTGGTGTATGTGGATGTTTTGCCATGTAGTGTAGTGGATGGTGTGGGTTTGTGGAGGCTGCGAAGAGAATTTGGGTGCCTCATGTCTAGATGATCCTTGATTTTGAGGACTCTGGTTTCTTGATGTAAGTGGTCTGTGGGTGTAGTAGCTGTGCAGCCTGTGATTATTTTTAGGGCCTTGTTCTGTATGGTCTGTAGAGTGTTGTAGTGTGTTTTAGTGAAGTTAGAAGCTTAAGCAGGGCGTGCATAATTCATCACTGAATGTATATATTGATGTATACTGTGGTGGTGGTTTCTTTGTTGTGTCCAAATGTTGTATGGGCAAGTGACCTCAAGGCATTGAGTCTTGGTGTTAATTTATTTTTAATGTTTGTGATGCGTTGTTTAAATGACATTGATGTATTGTCTGTTACACCAAGGATTTTGTGGGGGGAGGGGAGTGTTTTTTATGGTGAGGTGTGGGATGTGACTGTGTTCTGCTGTCCAGTTTGTGAGAAGGGTCACTGTAGATTTGGCTGGGGCTATTTTGAGCCTGTTTGTGGTGAACCATTCGTGTAGTGTGTTGAGGTAAGGTTGGAGGATGTGTGCAGCTGTGTTTGCATTTTGGTGTGTACATGTGTTATGTCATCTGCATAAGAAGCTATGTGTATTTGTGGTGTGTGTGGTGTGGGTATGTCGTGCATGTATAGGTTAAAGAGATTAGGGGACAAATATTCCTGGGGGATGCCATTTGTGAAGTTTCTGATGTTCAGTGACTGACTGGCAAATGTTACGTATGCACATCTGCTTGCTAAATAGTTTGCCAGCCATCTTTTTGTGTTATTGTGCATGTTTGTGTTGAATATATTGTTTGTGTGTCGAGTGCTAGTGAATTCCCAATGGAAGAACTGGCGCTTTTAAGAAACAAAAAATCAGATTACCGTATTATTATTATTATTATTATTATTATTAATCATCATCATCATCCAATCCTACATCGCCCCATGAGGAGCGTAGGAGCCCAGGGCTAGGCAAGTTGGTCCTGACATTTAAGATGAGAGTGACCAGCATCATTCATCCCTGAGTGGCATTACGTGAGCAATAAACCCCAACCACCCCTTGGATATAAACCTTCACCGGCTCAATCCGATTGGAACACCGTAATTGCTCACTAAACCACCAGGCACCAAAATTTGGTTATATGGTTACCACCCAGCGTAGTAAATGGTTTCCTGGTGTACAGGAAACCATTCGGCTTGTCACTCAGTGTAGAGTCACCCATAGGCAGAAGGAAGAGGAAAGAATGAAGGAAAGGAAGACAGAAGAGGGAGTGTAAAGTCACCCGTAGGCAGAAGCATGAATTATTATTATTACTATTGAGAGGTTGTTTCCTGGGGTTAAGGTCACCCTGTCATTGGGTATAGCTAGAAGTCTGGTATTAACATAGGTCGTCGGAATCGTGTTATACTATGCATGTTGGAGCCATAGGTTAATGAGAGAGAGGGGGGGACGGTGGTACGGGGGAGGGGGGAGTGTAAGGGACAGAAGGAGGGGGAGATAAGTTGGAGAGGAACAACGGTAGGGGGAGAGGAGAGAGTGGAAGGGAGGAACAGGGAGGGGTAGGGGAGGAGAGAGGGAGGGGGGGATAAGTTGGGGAAGGTATAAGAGCAGGGGAGAGGAGAGGAGAGGGAGAGGAGGGAAGGGCCAGGGGGGGTAGGGGAGGGGGGATAAGTTGGGGGAGGTATAAGAGCAGGGGAGAGGAGAGGAGAGAGAGAGGAGGGAAGGGGCAGAGGGGGGATAGAGGAGGAAAGAGAGTGACAGGGAGGGGTAGGGAAGACTAATTTAGCACCTAGAGTATACTGTATTTTCAAACGGCCTCTCACATCCTAGGTTCTTTTAGGAATATTGTGATCTGAGCAAATCTGTCATCGTAATACATAAACCTTGGCCAGTAAAATATATCTATACATAATGGGAAGGATGTTTAGCCTATGGTATCCTAATTTTTCTGCAGGCAAGATAGGTTATAATTAGACACAACCTAAATATTCCTTAAAAATCGCGGGGCCTCTCCAAAATAAAGTGGTCCTCGGTATGAAGGGGTACAAAAAGACCAGTTCAATCTCTTCACCACAAGCACGATTTTTCTTTTTGTTTTTCTGGATAATTTCGATCTTTTTTGGATCGATATAGCTGTGTATATTTATGTATGTGAAGCTTACGATTTATGTTAGGTGTGTTTGTGTGTAAAATATCGAAATGTTCTGAAAACTAGCTGGAGAGATCGGACAAACGAGAGGGGGAAAGGGGAGGAGGAATGAGGGGGTGTTGGAGGAGAGACGGTTGGAGGGGAGGGAGGATGGATGGTGGATGGAGGAATTGTGCTTTTCAAGGAGAAGGAAGAGATGGAAAGGAAGGAAAGGGAAGGAGGAGAAGGAAAAGAGAGAGAGGTGGAGGAAAGACGGGCTGTGATGGGAGGGAGGTGGTGGAGGGGGGGGGAGAACTAGTGGGGGGATGGAGGAGGGAGGAGTGCGGGGGGTAGGTGGAATGTGCCGACTGCCGGCTTCTGTTGGTCAGTCTGGCTTGAGCAGTGACGTGTGAAGGAGATACGAGTTTGGTAAGACATTTTTTCCCTTTTTCTCCCCATTAATTGCTGTGTTGTTGATGATAGTGATTTTAATTTGAATTGTAATCCCTGCTGAGTATTTTTAAAGCTCACATAGGTATTTGAAATCGAAATAAAAAAACGATAACAGCTGGGTGAGGAGTTTAGGGTGAGTTGTGAGAGTTTAGATTAGTGTGTATGTGTGGATTTTGGGTTGTGTGTGTAGATTTTGGGTTCTGTGTGTAGATTTTGGGGTGTATGTGTGTGGATTTTGGGGTGTATATGTATGGATTTTGGTGTGTGTGTATGTGTGGATTTTGGGGTGTATGTTTGTGTGGATTTTGGGGTGTAGGTGTGTGGATTTTGGTTGTGTGTGTGTGGATTTTGGAGGTATATGGAATTTTGGTTTTCATTCTATAATATTTTGTGGTCATTGTTTCTGGTATTCTTAATGTAATTGCTTATAAGGATTTTCATTTTCAGGGGTGTGTTGGGGGGAGGGCAGGCTGTTAGCGAAGAAAGCGACATGGAGGGAAAGTAATTTGCGGACATTCTGGCGCCGATGCGTTTAGGGCTACCACAACCACCACCACAACCATCACTTTGGAGGGGACATCAAATTGGATACTGATTTTGTGAGTATGCTAAAGCCATTATTATTATTATTATTATTTTTACAACTACTACATCCACCACCACCATCACCTTTGTTGTGTGGTAGCAAGCTGAACTGGGTACTAAAAAGGCTAGTACTCTTAAATGCATTCCAGCTACTTAATCACTTAGATGCCACTCTGTTGAAATAACCATTGCTAGGCTTAGTGGAGTTACTATTAATCAGCTTATATACTTTTCTTTAAATCTTGCCGTGCTTCTAGCTTCTGATAATTGCCAGTGGGTTGTAGAACTTACCTCGAGGAATGTTAATCAGGATGCACTAAAACTTTTACTTAAATATGGTACCTGAGGAAGCTAAAGTTGCAAGAATGTAGCCGACTTTTAAAAACTCACTTATACTGAGTGGAGTTATCAGCATGTGTAGCAGTTAAATTGGCAGCATAAACATATCCCTGAATATGATCGTCACCCCTTCTGCCTGGTTACATGTTTAATTTCCATTTTGTTTTAATAATAAGCTTTGGAGACCTGGAACACATCAAATATTACCAGTACAGTATTACCCTGTCACTAAAGAGAGTATCCCCAGTGCTGGATAAAACCATTGGATGTTAGGAATGAATTACAACGTGACAGGAAGCTCGCAAACACCGGTTCCTTAGCTATTTATTCTAGGGACAGCAGTGTTGACAGTAAAGCCTTGTCTTTTATACAGATTCGTTTTTCCTACATTCCATTGGTACTTTCAACTTCACAAATTATTTTATTTTTACTATTTCCAGGTTTTCATATGTATTTTGATTTTGGAGATACAGCCTTCATTATCCCTTACCACATTTTCCTTAGTGATTTATTGTGCTTATATACTCTTGTCATATGTCCTTCAAACATCAGAGCCATAGGTCCTTCCTGGGTTGTTAAATGCTTGGTGCAGACATGGGGTAATTGTAATCAGTTGTAATCGATTACAGACTTTTGTGTAATCATAAACGATTACTTAGGCATTTTTTTCAAAGTAATTGCAATCCTAATCAATTACTCGTATTGTAATCGTAATCATGGTTACTTTTACAATTACAAATCAAGAATAAAATACTGTTGTTAAGTGACAGTCAAATATAACCATAAAAGTGCATAAGTAATATGAAAACCAAAGTGAATTGTAGGTTATCACTTAGAAGCTTCCATATAATATCCTACCTAAGCTAGAATAATATCACCTGGGAATATCTCGGTTGGTAGAAAAGTTAATGGAATGAAAGGGTCAAGGATAAAGTGAAGAAAAGTGTTGGTGCTTGAATTATTAAAACACGTTTGTACTTGGGTCTGGTTAGTACTTGGATGGGTGACCGCCTGGGAACACCAGATGCTGTTGGCATCCCTACGTGTCATGTGGGGTTGGTGGAGGATTAGTGCCCCTCCCTGTAAAACAATTAACTCTAAGCCCTTGGCCACCCTGTCTGGGATACATGGCGTCTGGCAATGAATGAATGTACCGCAAATTGGCACAAAATGAAGGAAAAACTTACTGGCCATAGCACTGTACAGTATCTTTTTGTTCCAGAGTAAGTCGCCATAGGTTCTGCACAGCTTAACCCTATGTTCTTCCTTACGCAAGCAGTTCTTATGAAAATGATTTGCATGTAAGGTGTATATCCCTAGAAAATATCGGTTTATATTACTGGATGATGATTTTGCTTTTAAAAACTAACCAGCTATTTACTTAATCAAGATCAAGTATAAAAAAAATGTGCTTATATAGTGCATAACAATACATGTAATCATGAGTGTAACCATGATTTCTTATGTAATCGCCCCATGCCTGGCCTGGTGGTAGCAAGAATAAAACCAAAAAATAAATCACTAAGGAAGAGGTGCTAGGGGAGTTGGGGAATTAGAATATCTAAGTGTGAATTAATCCCTATGACTTTCTCTCTGACTGTGACTGTTTTCCTTCTGCATGTGAGTTTTTCCTTCTGGCCGGGACTCTAAATAATTTTCCTTTTACTAGTGACTATGAATAACTGTCTTGCAGTGACTTCCCGTGTGGAGTTGGGGGAGGAATTAATACTTCCCCAGTGTCCCAGCTTGTCATAAGAGGTCACTAAAAGGGTCGTTTTTGTCTAATCTTCCTTCTAACTCTCTTCTCACCTGTCCCACCTCTTATTTCTCCTCTTTACTCTCCCACCTCTTATTTCTCCTCTTTACTCTCCCACCTCTTATTTCTCCTCTTCTCTACCGCCTCACCTCTTGACGTTTCCGTATTTCTTCAGGCCTTTATTTTCCCTCTACTATCAGGTTAGATAATTGATTTTGACGGATAGATTAAGGACCTCTCATTGACACACATTTCTCCCTTCCTCCCTGTGTTTTAACGACAGACCATTTCATCACCAAGCGTCTTCATGGCCAGAGCTGCTTCCATGCCTCTGTTGGTTTGTTTTAGGCCTCGTTTTTCCCCTTGTTTTTTATGGTTTTTTATATATTTTGGCTTTTAATGCTTGTGTTTGGCAGCATATGGCCTCTGCTGTTGTGCTGCCATGTCACATTTTCATTTTGTCACTACTTTCATGCCAGTCTTAGTGTGGTAAAGAGTACATATTATATAGATAGATAAATAGATAGATAGAGAGACAGATAGAAGCAGGAAGTCATGTAGCTAATTTGACTTGGTGGTTCATTATTCCATCCTTCGTACTGCCAGTGACTTTCAAATGCAGTGGCCAGGCATATTTCAGTGATTGGAGCTTGACTTTCTTCAGTTCTTGCTTGGAAAGTTGTATATATTTATTTTTTTAATTGTTTTTGCTTTCACATGTTCTCCAGACTCTAAAAAGCTGTTTCTAGGATTACTTCAATAGATATATAGATAGTTTTAGCACAGTTTTTGTGTGGAAAGATTTATTTATTTATTTTCCAAACTGTTCTCACTTTCTCATGTACTCCTCACTTTAAAAACCTGCCCCAGGGATTACTTCAGTAAATATAGAGAGGTAGTTTAAGCACACAGGGTATGGGGATTATCTTTAGGTGTACGAGCAGTGTTGACGGTTTTTGCCTTCGTTAAAAATTTGGCTGTCATTGTCGTCGTCGTCATCTATGTTGTTTAGTGAATTAAGCTGCCCCCATTGGCTGATTCCAAATCTGAGTGTACTGTATTTACTGCTATTCATTATTTACTATAGATGCCAGGTGGTGTAGTGGTATTGAGGTGGTCCAGACAGATGTGGTTTGGAATATTAGGTGTTTTCACTTGTGGCAAAGCTGACAGGCCTACAAGTGATACACTTTATTTCTCCCAAGGAGCTTAAGTATCTGGTCTTGGAAAGTTATGAGTGATTTTATTAAATAGTCGTAATGGAAATCATGTAATAACTGCATGGGTTTAGGGGAGGCGCGGCGGCCCACTCCAGTACCTTCAGCATGTCTAGTAGTGGACAGGGAAGGTAGTGTCGCTTGGCTCTCTGTGGGGTTTTTTCCTTATCTATTTTGGGGGTACCACACCCAAAATATGGCCCCTTTTTTCTGCCACTGCAGATTCTTCAGAGACTGTGAAGTGAAGGATGTCTTAAGTGTTATTCTTATAAAATTATTAGATTTTACTCTATACCCCTATGGTAAGTTTTGCCATTTTTCGTGTTTTTCAGGAGTAACCCCTGAAGAAGTAGGTGTTCTTTTAATAGAGTTATTTGGGGCTTCAGATTAAAGTAGAAAGGTTAAATTTTGTGTGTATTTCTTCAGCTCCATTAAAGTTTGATTATAAATGTGCTTTTTCATTTTTACAAAAATGGGTTTGTCAGACCCAATGATTGTCGTGAAGCGGTATGTACTGAACCAGTGCTCCAAAGGGTTAATATGCTGACTTGCATCAACTGGCGCATTGTCCAACTAATAGGTGATTTTCAGTTTTGGCAAGGAGGAGGCATTTTAGCAACCTATGAAATACAAAGTTGCTTAGCTTGAAAATTTTGAGTTGCTTTGACATGTCAGCTGTTACGTCAGCTGATTATTTAGCAGTTTTCAATTTTGGCCCCGAGGAGGCATTTTAATATCACATTCTTGGAGATTCAGAGAGAAACTTAAAAATTGTCCACTATAGTTATACCACAGCTCTGTGAAGGTAGTGTGTACGTGTGTAGGTGTGGAATGTAAACTTGTGATTTAGATGATCCAGTTGGCAGGTGTTTGAATACTATTCATTACCTGTGTTTAGGTGCCGGGTGGCCTAGAGGGTTTGGGTGTCGGGTGGTTTTGGTGGATTCAGGTGCCTGGTGACTTTTGGCTTGTGGATGGTGGTTCAGTGGATTTGGGTGGTGGGCCAGTGGGTGTGTGTGTCTGGTGATTTTAGTGGGGTCAGGTGCCTGGTGACTTACAGGGTTGGGTGGTGGATGGTGGTGCAGTGAGTTTGGGTGCCTGGTGATCCTCTGCATGGGTGTCTGGTGCCACAGCAACCACATTTTAGTGTTTGTTTTGGGAGAGTGAGAGACTGACAAGGAGTGTGTGTGTGTGTGATGTGGAGGGTGGGAGAGGCCAGGGATGAGGTGGAGGGATGGAGTGGAGAGGTATATGAGAGAGGGGTGTGTGAGCTGGTAGCAAGGCAATGAAATGGCAGGGGACAGGACGACATGGAGGCGATTTGTTTGTGGCCACCTCTTGCGGGATTAAGGAGTTTAACAATAGATAAGTAGATAGTTTTGGGAGTGGTTCAGTTCCATCAAATAAAAACCAACTAATGTCTTTGTATATTTGCAGGAGGTAAGTGGACTAATAAAAAGATGGTTGAAGATGGTATCAAGATGGCACAATCAAGCCAGCTGTGTCAAGGAAAATGCTGTGTATTCTATGAAGTTTGGTAATGTGTTAAAACTGCATCTCTCTCTTTGCTTTAACTTGGCCAAAAAATGCTATGCTAGTCACGAAGAAGTGCTATGGGAAGGATTTAACTTAGCCTAAAATTACGATAGTTGGATATAAAGTGTAAAATTACCATGCTAGTCACGAAGAAGTGCTGTGGGAAGGGTTTAACTTTGGTCTGAAATTATCATCTTTGAATTTTGTGTTTAGCTATGTTAGATTATTACTGTATTGATGCTAGTCACAAAGAAGTGCTGTGGAAATGATGTAGAGCCATTGTTGCATTTTTTTGGTACTAAGCTGCTAAAGGATGAATCTTGGCCAAGTTAAAGTGAAAGAACTGTAGTTTTGTATACATAGTGTCCTCATTTATGTGCTAGTCACAAAGAAGTGTTGTGGAAAGTTTGTGAAAAAGCTATATAATTGTATATACATTTTTTAAATCCAAGTATGCGTCATCATTTTGTTGGCAGGCTGGTTTGTATGGTAGTCATGAGGTGCTGAATTATTTTGTACGCAGTCTGATCTGAGCATTAACATGGTGGTCTGCTGGCTGAATTTGCTCTTGGTAATCTGTTATCTTTTGGGAGGATAAGATATATAGTTAGTAACCAAGGAGACCCCTGTAGTCCACCATTATCCTTGAGGAGGATAGGGAGAGAATTGATGGATGCTTTGTTAAATGAAATTCTTAATTGAGGGACTAGTTGTTGATAACCCCAGTCTGTCTGGCCAAGCAGACCCATCAACCACAGGCCAGCAACAGCCCCTTCCAGGGGCACCCCATGCAATGAACCCAAATATTCTTGCAGTTAGCAGTGCCCTGCAGTAGCCAGGCGTGGGGAATAATGTGGAGGTTTGGATCCTTGGTGGATGCTGCATTTGCATCTGAACCCACTTAACAGGGGCATCATAGTAGGGTCCACATCACCCCATTATCTGGTTATATGGTTACCACCCAGCATCATAAATGGCTTCCTGGGTTGCAGGAATCATTAGGTTTGGCACCTGGTGTAGAAGCACCTGAAGTGAAAAAAGGAGAAGCAAAAGTGACAGGAAGGAAAGGGAGTATGGAGAGGAGACAGAAACAATAGTTGACGTAAGAAGTAGGCAGTAGTACAGTGCAACCTTGAAACTTTGAACCTTGAAAGGTTGGAAACGGAAGTTCGAATACCACTATTTATGAAATCTTAATTTTTATTTCCTAAAATTAGTTCACAAATTATGCAAACTGTATCATAATAAATTGCCAGCAACACATGTGGTTCTGATGAACTTAATACACAGTGCGAGGTGGTGGACTATGACTGTCTGTAGTTAGACACCATGTTCCCTTAAGGAGTGGCCGTTTGACAGTCAGTTTTACGGGGAGGGGCTCTAACCCTCCGCCAACCACTTGGTGACATGTAGAGAACTCCTGTGAGTTGGTTATATGGTTACTACCCAGCATTGTAAATGGTTTCCTGGCTTACCGGAAACCATGAGGCTTGGCACTCGATGTAAAGCCACCTGAAAAAGAAATTGTAATATAAAATGACGGGAAACATGGGAGAAAGAGAAAGAAAGGATGACACAGTGAAAAATACAAAATTAATAAAGGTGAAGCAGTAGGCAGCACTACATGGAGTGGATGATAGTTGCTGAAAGATTAAATATTAATATACGGTACTGTAGTTCTTTTGCATTAATAAATGACTGGAAAATTATTGTCCCGTACAGGTTGTTGTTGTTAAATATGAATACAGCTGTAAATTGTTTTGGAACATAATGGGCAAACACAAGAGAAAAGTTCAAGAAAAATAATTCATGGTTTGTAGTGAGTATTTTACTGATTGTCATTACCTTCAGTTGAGATAAGAGGTAGTGTGATAAAAATTGGAAAGCTGGATGCCTGAAGCCAGCTAGTCAGGCCATATTACACTGCTCATGTCAGAAGCATGTGTAAACCATGAGAATTGGGAAAGATAGCCAGAGAAAGGGTCTTATCAAAAGTTCAGATTTTTCAAAAGTTTGATTAGTTTGTAAACACAAGGATTTTGAATTAGGTTGCACTGTATATCAATTCAGCGAATGATTGTAACCATCACCTACCACCAGAGGAAGTAGTAACCAGGGAGACATGAAAGCAAGGCTCCTCTCCCTGTAAAGTCTGTTGCTATACCACACTGATATAACTAGCAACCATAACCAAGGAGACTGTGCCACCTCATGAAGGCAACTCTCCATTGCCTAAAGAAATTGCCATTGTTATAGCATGTTTTCAAACCCGACATCCGTATTCCTTTTTGTCTCAGTTGATGGCAGTGTGTAGTCAGACTGGAGGGTTGATATGACAACAAAAGTGATATTCAGGGCTGGTGGTGGTACTGGCAAAGCAGAGGGAGGGTGGCCATGTGAGATATGCCCCAGGGTTGTGGGAAGTAATTGCATCTTGTTCAGTGTTTGTGATGAGTTCATAAGAGATGTAGTGGTACTAGTGGTAGATTGAAAAATGCTGATTTGGTGTGTGCAGTTTGTTGGGGGAGAGCATACAGAGCTTCAGGCATGAAAGGATTGATCTTGGTGGTGAGTGTCGACTGTGTGAAGTTTTGGTATATGGTGGACATGTTAAGTGCTGGAGGTGGGAATGGGGTTAGCTCTGTGGCTTGGGTAAGGAGTGGTTGGAGGAAGTTCAGGAGCTGTTGCCTTTCCTGATAATGAGAGGACCTTTCCTCAGTGCAAGGTGCCAAGGGATCTTTGTATGCGGCATGTGTTAGGAGTGTAATGGTGTATGGTAGTGAGACCTGGACAGAGAGAGTATTCATAGTCATGGACATAGAAATTAATAGATTTGTCTAGTGCATCTTTGAACGACAGGGTTTGGGGGGGGGGGGTGTTAGGATTGTAATTGAAGAGTTTAGAGGAAGGATGGGGTATTGGTGTAGTGATAAGGAGGGGTAAATTGAGATGGGTTGGACATGTAAAGAGGATGGAGGATGACAGGTGTGGAGGGTGAGATGTGTGAATGTTAAGGGTAGAGTTGTGAGAGGCAGACCCAAAAAAAGACCTGGGATGAAGTAATAGTGAGATCCCAGGGATAAGGGACTGAAAAGGGAGACTGCCAGAGATTGAATAGCATGGAGAGTTGCCATTGAGGGACCAAGGCTGATGCATGCAAGCACGTTGGAGCCTTTGTAAGCGATACGAAACTAAACAAGGTAACTAAGGAGAGTAATTCATACCTCATAACTAAGAATCGAACAATGCCTCCCCCTCCTCCCTTTTTTTAATAGATCTATCAGTTGAAAAATGTACCTGTGAAGCTTTGTCAGGGTACAACATTTTCATAACCACTTGTATGGAGGGAATACTGTTAGTTTAGGCCATACCTGTGACTAAATGAGGACATCTGTATATGCATTGCGTGTATTTGTGGATGTGGGAGCATCTCTTGGCCAGTCAGTCATGCCCTTTGATTTTCCAGCAGTTCTTCATTCCTGTAGATCTTAGTGTATTGCGGCCCTCATGATCCCACATCCATTACTTATATATTTATTTGTGCCAACCATAAAATATTTTCTTTATACCAATAAATGATTGTTTTATATAAATGTTTTAATATTTTATCTGATGGAGTGCACTATTTTATTTAAATGTTTTAATATGTTATCTAAAGGAGTATACTTTGTCACCTTTAAGACTTTTGTGATATGAAAAGCCAGTTATTTGACAGGGCAGTAGTAGAATTTTTGGTATTTTGGAGGTACGGTAGTAAATTGTAATTTTTTAAGGTCTCGTCAGTTGTTTAGCCAATGAGTGAAGTATTTTAGCAACTCTTAATCAAAATACTAAACACACAAACCCAAGAACTGCAGCTTGGAAAAAAAAATCCATGTTCCTGGTGCAGACAAAATTTTAAACTTCTCAACATTTTGCTTAGTGACACATAATGATGCAGTGCCAGTTTTTTTTCCTTCTGACCACAACCGTTGCATCTTGATCCCATTTGTCGCTACGTCAATACTGCTTCTCTGCTTGCATCCCTTCACCACTATGACGGGTGCATAGCACCTCTCTAGCAGTAAACTCTCATAACTTTTCTGCCCAGCACTGCAGTGCAAGAGTTAACTGTTACTCCCCAGTCTTTCATATATGCAACAGGGCCAACTCCGGAACTGCCTTCTGATTCATTTATTGCTGCCTATGACCCTCCAGTCTTGTAAATGCTTTGTGTCCACACATTTTGAAAATAACAGATCTTGAATTTGGCTTGGCTTTTTATTTTTTGTTGGAGGGAAAAATCTTTCATAGTGCTTTGTAGCATTTGGTTCCTTCTTCCTTGGGAAAAAATAAATAAATTGTTCTGGGAACAACTTTGCATAAAAATTAGCTGCTATAGTATTCATATGTTATGTTTGACTTAGGCAAAGACCGGTTGCATTTGGTATGAATGGCTGGGTAGGCCAGGATCAGCGTACTGATGTTATATAATTATACTTGCCTACTTACACCAGACCATGAGCGATAAACTTCAGCCCGTCCTGGTTAAGATGCGTGTCTTGCTGTTTATTATATGATCAGGAAATTAATAAGGGGTGTAAACTGTGGGGGCTTTTCATAAGAACATTAGCCAACCATTTTTTCCCCTCAAGGTTTTTTAAGGGAAGAAAGTCTTAAAGGTGAGAAGTGTTACTACTTGGTAATATATAACTTGTGGCCTTATTATCCCTGGAGTGAAGGTGTTTTATTTTTTTGAAGGCTGTTCTGTTAGTTTTATTGTGTTTGCTGTCCACGAGTCTGGTCTGAAATGATTGTTCATTCTGTTGCCTTTTGCTCCCAAAATTAGAATTTGGAGATCGAGGATGAAATAGAGGGATGGAGAGAAGAGAGAGCATTAACTAGGATAGTATATGTGACTGAGGTGGAGGAGGAGACCAAGGGTGAGATGGAGGAATAGAGTAGAGAGGTATAGGAGAGAGGATTGGATTGAGAGAGATTAGGAGAGTATGTGAGTGAGGTGGAGGGGGGGAGGGGGCTGAGGATGAGATAGAGGGATGGAGTGGAGAGGTACCTGAGGTGGGGTGTAAGCTGGGGGAATGGAGAGTAGGAGACTAACAAGGAGAGTAAATGTGATTGAGGTGGAAGGGGGGGGGGGTCAAAGGATAAGATAGAGGGATGGAGTGGAGACGTGTTTGAGAGGGGGGGGTGTCATTTGCGGGGAAGGGGGGGGCAGCAAAATGGCAGGGGACAAGGAGGCAATTTGTACCCTCACAGCATTAAGGAGTTTGGCTATAGGTATAGATAGAGAGCATGTCCACACCTTCACGGGTATAGCAATATGGCCATGAGTTATATATTGTAAGTGATTTAGTTGCCGAGATTATACTCTAAACTTTAACTTGGGCTAAAATTGTAACCTTTCCAGACAGAATTGTGAGTTGTAATAGTCTTAAAACATGATGCTAGTCACAAACATACTAAGAAAAGGATTTAGAGCAATAGCATTGGCTTTTATGCCTCTAGTTACTGTATGTGAACCAGCTGGAAAAGAAAGAAAAAAACTGGGCCAAGTAACAGTAAAAGTGTAAGATTGTTAGGATCAGTGCAGTGTGATTTTGTTGGATATTTAACATGCACCACAACCAGTGCAGGTTGTATTTTTTAACCCCTTCAGTACCGTGGTCTTTTTTCAGTTTATTGTTGCTGCATCCCAGATGATTTTAAGATCTATTCTTGCTGTTGCCACACTATTTTATTCAGCATAGGAACGAGTTCTTGTAACATCCCTACCTTGTCCTGCCCTGCCTTACCCCTTTCCATTATATGGCACCTCATTGCTGTACCCAGCAATGCCCTGTCCTTCCCTTTCAGTATGAAGTCACCCTCTTGCCATGCCCTACTCCATTATGTCACCCCTTTGCTGTTCCCAGCCATGACCCACCAGTATAGAGTCCCCCCAGTGCCATGCCCTCCCCCTCCAGTATGTTGCCTCCTAAGGTTAATAGAATCGTGTGGTGTCAGCAGGAATAAAATGTCCTTGTACTGAAGGTGTTAATTGTCCCCGCTCAGTCCTTTGATATATGCCATATTGACAAATAATCTTACATTGTTACTGAAACTATGGCATGTCAGATGAGTAGGGTGCGTGTTCTTGTGTACGAAAATATTATGTATTGATCTTTAACATGCATTAATCCAAACACAGGCTGCATGGTTGCACAGGGTGTTTATCAATGCATGTTAACACAGCCCTTTTCATCACTTTGTATATATGCCATGTATACTTGTATAGCTCTGCTCATGTTTAGCTGGGCAGAGCAATACAAGACATGGCATATACAAAGTGATGAGCAGGGCACGCTCTTGGAAGCATCTTGGGGAAGGGCGCCGAACCTATCTCGATAAATGGGCCAAGAAAATACTGACTGGCAACCCTCACACCTTGGGGTTGCCAGTCCTTATTTCTCTGGCCCATTTATCGAGATAGGTTTTTTTTCACACTTCCTCACTCTTGTGTATATATATACTGTGGAAATAAAACCAATATATTATTAATGTCTTTACTATATACCTTTTATTTACATATATTTTTTTTTATGTATATTATATTGTGGACTTTAAAAAAATATCAGAATAAGACCAAGACATATATGAATAGTACGATGGAGACATCACTTCGTACTATTCATATATGTCTTGGTATTGTTCTGATATTTTTTCAAAGTCCACATTATGGACACATCACTATATATGTATACTATATAGAGAGAAGCCGATTGTTAACGGACTTTGAAAAATTGTTTACCTTGTGAAAATACCTCAGAACAGATTATACATGACTTATGGACTTAGTCAAATATCAACTTCAGAAAATATGAAAGCAAACTGCATGAATGGCAGAGATGGAAATACAATAAATGAAATATAAAAAAAAAAAAAAAAAATTACATAAATGGCAAGCCAAAGGAAGGAATAAGACAAGAGCAGGGGAAGTACCAGGGCAGAGGAAGGACAGCAGGACATAGAAGGGATGGAAGAGCACGAACAGCACAGCAGGGAGGACAGGGCAGGGCAGGTCAGAGGCAGGAGACAGAAGGACAGTATAAGAGAGGACAGGAACAGCACGACAAGACATAGCAAGGCAGGTAAATGATGGCACAGCAGGACAGGGTTGGAAGAACAGAGGTGGCAGGGCAGGGGATATATGGCTGTGTATTGCAAGGGTGCAGAGCATGGCAGGTCGGGCATACAAGACAAGGATGCAAGTGTAGTAGGGAAAGGAACAAGGCAGTGTAGGGCAAGGCAGAACAGACGACTGCGAAGGGAATGGGAGGGAAAATCGAAGGACAGGCAAAAGCAGAGCAGGGTGGTGGTAGGGTGGGGTGCAGGGTGGTGGTGGTGGTGGTGGTGGTAGGGTGGGGTGCAGGGTGGTGGTGGTGGTGGTGGTGGTGGTAGGGTGGGGTGCAGGGTGGTGGTGGTGGTGGTGGTAGGGTGGGGTGCAGGGTGGTGGTGGTGGTGGTGGTGGTAGGGTGGGGTGCAGGGTGGTGGTGGTGGTGGTAGGGTGGGGTGCAGGGTGGTGGTGGTGGTGGTAGGGTGGGGTGCAGGGTGGTGGGGGTGGGGGTGGTGGTAGGGTGGGGTGCAGGGTGGTGGGGGTGGTGGGGGTGGTGGTAGGGTGGGGTGCAGGGTAGTGGGGGTGGTGGTAGTGGTAGGGTGGGGTGCAGGGTGGTGGTGGTGGTGGTGGTAGGGTGGGGTGCAGGGTGGTGGTGGTGGTGGTGGTGGTGGTGGTGGTAGGGTGGGGTGCAGGGTGGTGGTGGTGGTGGTGGTGGTAGAGTGGGGTGGTGGTGGTGGTGGTGGTGGTGGTAGGGTGGGGTGCAGGGTGGTGGTGGTGGTGGTGGTGGTAGGGTGGGGTGCAGGGTGGTGGTGGTGGTGGTGGTGGTAGGGTGGGGTGCAGGGTGGTGGTGGTGGTGGTGGTAGGGTGGGGTGCAGGGTGGTGGTGGTGGTGGTGGTAGGGTAGGGTGGTGGTGGTGGTGGTGGTAGGGTAGGGTGGTGGTGGTAGGGTAGGGTGGTGGTGGTGGTGGTAGGGTGGGGTGCAGGGTGGTGGTGGTGGTAGGGTGGGGTGCAGGGTGGTGGTAGGGTAGGGTGGGGTGCAGGGTGGTGGTAGGGTAGGGTGGGGTTCAGGGTGGTGGTGGTGGTAGGGTAGGGTGGGGTGCAGGGTGGTGGTGGTGATGGTGGTAGGGTAGGGTGGGGTGCAGGGTGGTGGTGGTGGTAGGGTAGGGTGGGGTGGTGGTGGTAGGGTGGGGTGCAGGGTGGTGGTGGTAGGGTAGGGTGGGGTGCAGGGTGGTGGTGGTGGTGGTAGGGTGGGGTGCAGGGTGGTGGTAGGGTGGGGTGCAGGGTGGTGGTGGTGGTAGGGTAGGGTGGGGTGCAGGGTGGTGGTGGTGGGGGTGGTGATAGTGTAGGGTGGGGTGCAGGGTAGTGGGGGTGGTGATAGTGTAGGGTGGGGTGCAGGGTAGTGGGGGTGGTGGTAGGGTAGGGTGGGGTGCAGGGTGGTGGTGGTGGTAGGGTAGGGTGGGGTGCAGGGTGGTGGTGGTGGTAGAGTAGGGTGGGGTGCAGGGTGGTGGTGGTGGTAGGGTAGGGTGGGGTGCAGGGTGGTGGTGGTGGTAGGGTAGGGTGGGGTGCAGGGTGGTGGTGGTGGTGGTGGTGGTGGTAGGGTAGGGTGGGGTGCAGGGTGGTGGTGGTGGTAGGGTAGGGTGGGGTGCAGGGTGGTGGTAGTGGTAGGGTAGGGTGGGGTGCAGGGTGGTGGTGGTGGTAGGGTAGGGTGGGGTGCAGGGTGGTGGTAGTGGTAGGGTAGGGTGGGGTGCAGGGTGGTGGTGGTGGTGGTAGGGTGGGGTGCAGGGTGGTGGTGGTGGAGGTAGGGTGGGGTGCAGGGTGGTGGTGGTGGAGGTAGGGTGGGGTGCAGGGTGGTGGTGGTGGTGGCAGGGTGGAGGTAGGGTGGGGTGCAGGGTGGTGGTGGTGGTAGGGTGGGGTGCAGGGTGGTGGTGGTGGTAGAGTAGGGTGGGGTGCAGGGTGGTGGTGGTGGTAGGGTAGGGTGGGGTGCAGGGTGGTGGTGGTGGTAGGGTAGGGTGGGGTGCAGGGTGGTGGTGGTGATGGTAGGGTGGGGTGCAGGGTGGTGGTGGTAGGGTAGGGTGGGGTGCAGGGTGGTGGTGGTGGTGGTAGGGTAGGGTGGGGTGCAGGGTGGTGGTAGTGGTAGGGTAGGGTGGGGTGCAGGGTGGTGGTGGTGGTGATGGTAGGGTGGGGTGCAGGGTGGTGGTGGTGGTGGTGGTGGTGGTGGTGGTGGTGGTGGTGGTGGTAGGGTGGGGTGCAGGGTGGTGGTGGTGGTGGTGGTGATGGTAGAGTGGGGTGCAGGGTGGTGGTGGTGATGGTAGAGTGGGGTGCAGGGTGGTGGTGGTGATGGTAGGGTGGGGTGCAGGGTGGTGGTGGTGGAGGTAGGGTGGGGTGCAGGGTGGTGGTGGTGGAGGTAGGGTGGGGTGCAGGGTGGTGGTGGTGGAGGTAGGGTGGGGTGCAGGGTGGTGGTGGTGGAGGTAGGGTGGGGTGCAGGGTGGTGGTGGTAGTGGAAGTAGGGTGGGGTGCAGGGTGGTGGTGGTGGTGGAGGTAGGGTGGGGTGCAGGGTGGTGGTGGTGGTGGAGGTAGGGTGGGGTGCAGGGTGGTGGTGGTGGTGGAGGTAGGGTGGGGTGCTGGGAGGAGGTGGTGGTGGAGGTAGGGTGGGGTGCAGGGTGGTGGTGGTGGTGGAGGTAGGGTGGGGTGCAGGGTGGTGGTGGTGGAGGTAGGGTGGGGTGCAGGGTGGTGGTGGTGGTGGAGGTAGGGTGGGGTGCAGGGTGGTGGTGGTGGTGGTGGAGGTAGGGTGGGGTGCAGGGTGGTGGTGGTGGTGGTGGAGGTAGGGTGGGGTGCAGGGTGGTGGTGGTGGAGGTAGGGTGGTGGTGGTGGTGGAGGTAGGGTGGTGGTGGTGGTGGAGGTAGGGTGGTGGTGGTGGTGGTGGAGGTAGGGTGGTGGTGGAGGTAGGGTGGTGGTGGTGGTAGGGTGGTGGTGGTGGTGGTGGTGGTAGGGTGGGGTGCAGGGTGGTGGTGGTGGTAGGGTGGGTTGCAGGGTGGTGGTGGTGGTGGAGGTAGGGTGGTTGTGGTGGTGGTGGTAGTAGGGTGGGGTGCAGGGTGGTGGTGGTGGTAGGGTGGGGTGCAGGGTGGTGGTGGTGGTAGGGATGGTTTCAGGGTGGTGGTGGTGGTAGGGTGGGTTGCAGGGTGATGGTGGTAGGGTGGGTTGCAGGGTGGTGGTGGTGGTGGTAGGGTGGGGTGCAGGGTGGTGGTGGTGGTGGTAGGGTGGGGTGCAGGGTGGTGGTGGTGGTGGTAGGGTGGGGTGGGGTGCAGGGAGGTGGTGGTGGTTGGGTGGGTTGCAGGGTGGTTGTGGTGGTGGTGGTTGGGTGGGGTTGCAGGGTGGTGGTGGTGGTGGTAGGGTGGGGTTGCAGGAGGTGGTGGTGGTGGTAGGGTGGGGTTGCAGGGTGGTGGTGGTAGGGTGGTAGGGTGGGGTGCAGGGTGGTGGTGGTGGTGGTGGGGTGCAGGGTGGTGGTGGTAGGGTGGTAGGGTGGGGTGCAGTGGTGGTGGTTGGGGGGGGTGCTGGGTGGTGGTGGTAGGGTGGGGTGCAGGGTGGGGTGCAGGGTGGTGGTGGTGGTGGTGGTAGGGTGGGGTGGGATGGGGTGCAGGGAGGTGGTGGTGGTGGTGGTAGGGTGGGATGGGGTGCAGGGAGGTGGTGGTGGTGGTAGGGTGGGGTGGGGTGCAGGGAGGTGGTGGTGGTAGGGTGGGGTGCAGTGTGGTGGTGGTGGTGGTGGGGTGCAGGGAGGTGGTGGTGGTGGTGGTAGGGTGGGGTGCAGGGAGGTGGTGGTGGTGGTAGGGTGGGTTCCAGGGGGGTGGTAGGGTGGGGTGCAGGGAGGTGGTGGTGGTGGTGGTAGGGTGGGGTGCAGGGAGGTGGTGGTGGTGGTGGTGGTGGGTGGGGTGGGGTGCAGGGAGGTGGTGGTGGTGGTAGGGTGGGGTGGGGTGCAGGGAGGTGGTGGTGGTGGTAGGGTGGGGTGGGTTGCAGGGAGGTGGTGGTGGTAGGGTGGGTTGCAGGGTGGTGGTGGTGGTAGGGTGGGATGGGGTGCAGGGTGGTGGTGGTGGTGGTAGGGTGGGGTGGGGTGCAGGGGAGTGGTGGTGGTGGTTGGGTGGGTTGCAGGGGGGGTGGTGGTAGGGTGGGTTGCAGGGGGGTGGTGGCAGAGGTTGCAGGGGTGATATGGTGAGGAGGAGGAGGAGGAAGGAAGGAAGAGGAAGAACAAGGAGGAGGAGAAGAAGAGAGAGTGGATGGAGGGAGGGAGCCTACTACAAAACAAATAAAATATTAAAACACAGAGAATAACACTCGAATGTTTTCATTTGTAATATAATGCCAACAAAAGGTACCATTAATTTATGTCAGAAAATGCCTGTTAGTCAAATAATAATATTAATTAAAAAATGTGGCACCCATATCAGTAATTCCTCTTTATGATACTTATCACTAAGCACGTCTTCTCTACTAATGTATCAGTAAAAAATACAAGCACTTTTCACATAATAGACTTCTTAACTAATCTCACAAGTGTGCTGTGAAAGATCAACATTAATTTATCTTTAAAATATTGCTGATTTAGACTTAGCATTAATAAACATCTCAATACTTAGCTACTGTCTTGAATATCATCCTTAAATAATTCAGAAAAAGCCCCTCTTGCTGGGACCTACCCTAACTTCAACCAATGTTCACTTATCAGCAATTTCCAGTATTATATCAATTATTACATGAGGAATTACTTTTTGTTGGCATTATACACAAACGAAACTCACAATTTACACATTCAGTTTGTAATAGTGTGGAAAATGTGCGTTTAGGTCTAACATTATGTTTAAATATACTTTAATCTTGGCATATAACTTTGAGGTGCCACAATAACTGAAATTCTGGGTGCAAGATGGGCCTGTAGAAGCACTCCAATATTTTTGTATCGTTCGTATTATATCGTTTATAAAGGCTCCAACATGCTTGTGTTGGCCTTAGTCACCTAATGGCGGCTTGATCACTGCCAGCCTACCTATTCAGTTCCTTCCTTATCCCTGAGGTCACACACTATGACCTCACTCCAGGCCTTTTTCAGTCTGCATCTCAGAACTCTACCTCTGACATTCACACACTTCACCTTCCGCACCCAATTGTTATAAAAATTTGGTGCTGGGGAGACACTCTCATATGGTGGCACTGATTTAACCAGGCCACGTCCAGTGAAAAGGGACACGCTCACTCACTGACCATTAAGCCCCTGGATTCCAATCTCTATCTCACAGGGCCAACTATGTGCACATACTTTTCTCAACTTCGTAATTATCTACTCCATGACTCCCATTCCACACCAACACCAATGAAACAACAGCTGGTGTTCTCGATGCAAACGATCCCTCGTGGCTAAACACACAGACACAGGACAACCAATGAAGTCTCAATCATTCAAGAAAAAACAAGAACACATAAACATCAGAAGAACCACCACACCCAAACAAGGCCTCCACACAGACTTATGAGGCTGCCTCCTCCCCCCAGCCTCATTAGGTACTTCTTCACAGTAAGTCAACCTATTTTTACCTAACACAAGTGGACCAATACCACAAATCTTAGTGAACCTGAGTCACAAGACAGGAATAAGTCTCCTTGGTTACTATATACATTGACCCTCGAATCTGGCTCCACTCTGTCAGAGGAAGCTTGCATTATGGCCATTCAAACCACCAAGGAAGTTGTACCAGCTTTGACCTCTGACCCAAATTAATTAAAAAGCATCCTCCATCCTAATGAAATGTCACTATTATTTTGTTTTTGTTTTTTGCCATTTTTATTAAGTACCGGTATATGCTTTTATAAATATTTAATCCTGCACATACTACCTTGCCACTACAGCCATTCAAAGCCCACAACACTACATGCATTGCCTCAACAACGTCCCTCTTCCTCCTCTACCCAACACTACACCTCCCTCTTCCTCCTCTACCCAACACTACACCTCCCTCTTCCTCCTCTACCCAACACTACACCTCCCTCTTCCTCCTCTACCCAACACTACACCTCCCTCTTCCTCCTCTACCCTACACTTCCCTTCCCTCTTCTTCCTCTATCCTATTACACTTCCCCTCTTCCTCCTCTGCCCTACACTACACTTCCCTCTTCTTCCTCTACCCAACACCACACCTCATAATTTTATTCCCTATCTAAACGACCTCCATCCTAAAGGGTCTGTGTTGTGAAAAGCATATTATTTTTCACAGCACAGGTTACCAGCCCCGACCATCCGCCAGTGACTGTGGTCGTCAGCCATCTTTTTTTATTTATTTATTTTTTTTTACCTTTATAAAACCTTATTTACAAACATACTTCATATTGTAGAGAAGCTAAAACAAATATCTGTGCATACGAAATGAAGGATTTTTTTTCTTCTTTTTTTATGCAATGATGAAGGAACTGAAGGCCAGAGCCTGTATGATTGTTCCCTCAAAAAAAGCCCAAATTCATGATACGTTCGAGATACCTGGACACACTGCCTTAAGACTGGAGATTTAGGGTGATAATTTCTGGGCCATCAAGCTTAATGTTCTAAACAGCTTTGCGATATTATTCACACTAAAATGTTTTACGATGACTTGTGAAAGCATGACGATCCATTTCAGCTGTGGCTTATATTTTCCAATATATAGTAACCACTGTCTCTAAAATGTATAGGTATTGTCTGTGTGTACAATTTCTTCCTGTATTAATATGGCCTCCACAAAAAGTGTCAATACTTTGACATGTGACACTGCCACAAGGGAGCTCATAACCTTCAGTGGGATGTTTTGTGAATCAGGTTCCTCGTTTATGATTCTGTGGCATTCAGTGTCAGGGCAATCTGTATGCACTACACAGGGCCATATAAATCCACTGTCACTTATTACTCTTCTTTCCATTTCAGGTGGCTTAATATTGAGTGACAAGCCAAATGGTTTCTTGTTTGCCAGGACCATTTACAGAGATGGGTGGTAACCATATAACCAACCCATAGGTGTTCCCTTCGTGTCAGCCAGTGGGTTGGCGGAGGGTTAGTGCCCCTCCCCATAAAATAAGCAACTCAAAGACAAAGGACCATCCCTTTTAGGATTATGCTATCTGGCTATAGATAGACTATATAAGCCAAATATTAGCTAGAACTGTCTCCCTATACTGAGACAGCAATCACATAACACTGTTCTTATATGGCAACACTAAACTGAGGTGGGTGACATCATGCCTATCAAGGCTGAGATGTGGGCACCATCCAGCCCTCTTAAGCTACCAGAAGAGGCTGGATGACTCCGTCGCTGATGCCTGTCCAGGATGCAACACAGCACCCCATACTATTAAGCACATTATGGAAGACTGCATTGCACACAATAACCTGCACCAACAACACAACATACACTCTTTGAGAGCTCTGTGGGAAAGTCCGGTCTCGGCCATGGCCTTCCTAAGGGACTCGGGGCTGTTCAGCCAGACTGCCTAAGGAACAACTACTACTACTACTACCCTCCAGAGATATCACTTGTCACATTTAGAAGTTTGGAAACACTCTCCTGCACAGATATTTGTTTTAGCTACTGTGTATAGCCACTACCCAGCAACTACACCCATTCAATACCTACACAAGTGCTTCAAAAACATCTATTCTCATCCTACACCCAACACTGAATTTCACAAAGATACATATTTTTTCTCCCCCCCTAAAAACGACCCCCATTCCGAAGGAACTGCGCTGTGAAAAGCATATGGAATTTCACAGTACAGGTCATTGGCTCCGACCACCTGCACTACCAGTACGTGCATTCCGCCAATGGCTGTGGTCACCATCCACTTTTTTTTTAATATATTCTTTATTATTTCAGACTGTACATAGTCACGACCTACACATACAAGGCCACTACAGCCATCCAAAAATCTCCAGCCATACAGGAACCTTCAAAAACCATCACTAGACACCCACCCTGCACAAACAACCCCTACCCAAACAAACACAAGTATACCTATGCTCTCTCTCTCTCTCTCCTCAAGTTGGTCTAAAAATGGCTTATGCTCTCCCATGAAAGCCGAGTTGTAAGAATACAGTACACAGGCACTAAACTCTGATGCCTGTCATGATGAAATGTTATATAGAAAGAATGTCGCTCTATAATAATTCCTTTTCCTGTCACTGAGCAATGTGAAAAATAACTGAAAAGCATGGAAATCTACACCAAGTTAGAGTGAAATGAGTATAGCCAGACTCCAATACAGTCATCATCTTTGCTTAAATGCTAACACCTAATAGTAACTCATAAACAATGCACTATGCCCACAGTGTAATGCCTCCCACCACACCACATTCACCACATGTACCTCACTACTGCACCACAACACACTCACCACGTGTACCACAGTGTGATGCTTCCTCCCACCACACCACACTCACCACAATGTACAATCCTTCAACATACATCTTTGGGGCTGCCGGGATTTCTGTACTCAAAAGTGGGATTACAAGCCAAGATTTACTAACATGTAGCAAATACTCTTCAAAGTTGCATAATCTTGATCTAATGGGTTTATCACCTACTGAAAAAGGAATGAAATATATGAATTAGTTTTTTGCTATATGGGAAAGTAGGGGGAAAGACCGTCAGTACAGGTGATAGCAGAGTTAGAAGCCTGTAATGATTTTTAGCACTAGGCTAGGGTTTCTCTCTCTCTCTATTTCCAGTTACCACCACTTGAGGTAGGAGCCAAGAACAAAGAATGAACAAGGATTAAAATGGGAAAGCAATCAGTACCATGCCTAGTGAGGTGGACTAATCATTAACAGCATCATCATCATAACCAATTTTTTCAATCATTCTGACCATTTTTTTTCTCTTTCAAGCAATCATTGCCACCATCCTGTCTATTTTCTTTTTATATACATGGATGAAATGTATAGGGCCCACAGAGCAAAGAGGAAACCCATGAGAGGGGGAAACTAGCCAACTTCAAGCACACTGAAATGGCACAGACACTTTCACTCACCATTCACAGCCCAGAATCTTACACACACACACACAACCATGGGGACATCACACACCCTTGCTCACTCCAACACTGATATTAAACCACCGTCATTTACATACTTCACTAACATCTCTCCAGAATCACAAACCACCACAACCTACCCCAACAAATACCATCATAAACACAAAAGGAGACCCACAGACAAAGTAAAAGCAACAAAGCAGGAGAAATATCAACAGCACAACCCAAGAATAGCATAAAAATCACTAACACCAACTCAAAAAATCCATACACAAAGACGAGGCATCAAAGTGTGAGAAACAGAAGCAGCATATGATGTGAACAGCCTTAGGAATATTACTCTGCCTCACAGACATAACAGTATTAACTCGTGAAATGTAAAAACAATTGGCTGTGATGTTAGAGAGCTTACAACTTCATACAACACTGTCTAATACACCACAAACTCTGCTCAACACATAATACTGCTGATTTCTGAGACACCCTGGGTTAAAAGATGATAGGGACGTGACAGGCAAATTAGTTCCTGCAGATGCACAAGAAAATATGGCAAAGATGTGATTTAAAACAGTATATCAAAATAGTTCTGGCCATTGTGACACCATAGCATCTTTCCATATAGTAATAAAATTTTTAACAGCTCCATTTCCCCATATAAAGAGCTGAAGATGACATTACAAAGGCCCATTTCCCCATATAAACAGCTCAAGATGACATTACAAAATCAAAGTTCCCCACACTATTACAAACAACAGACATGTACCAATAACACACATTATGATTCAACACATACATAACTTTAGCCTGTTTGTGTTCATCTGACAAAACCGGGCAACTTTTATAACTTCACTACTAAATCATGGGTTCATAAAATTCAATAGGTCTTAGTGATGAGCCTCCTTGGTTACTAGTCAAATTAACTCCAGTCTGACTTGGCCATCAACCAAGCTAAGAGGTTATGAATATGTCAGGTGAATATAAACTGACTAGAGTATAAATCAACAGAAATAAAGAGGTGCCAAAAAACTCACCCACATCAATATATAAATAAACAGTCACAGGAAAAAATTATAATGAAAATAGTAAACCGTATTAATGACAAATGTTCGTATATATGAAGGGAAACATCTCATTATTTTCTGACATAAATGAAGGGAATCAACTGGGATGTGTAATGAAGGCAATCAACTTGGAATGACTGTTATTCTTGGATATCAATGAAGGGAATCAACTCAAGATGCTCGTTAATCTTCGACATGCATGGAGTTAGCTAAGGGTGCTCGTTAGGTTGTAATTTCATAGTGCTATTTAGGGCAATATTTTTTTCCCTTACTACAGAAGAGGAGAATGTGAAGGCCGCAAGAAAAAATAATCAAAAGAGAGCCAAATTCAAGGTCTGTTAATTTTGAGATTCTGCACACATTGCAATTAAAAGACTGGAGGTCACAGGCAGAGGGAAATACAAACAGAAGGAGACAGTTCCATGGTTGACCTGTTGCCAATTAAAATCTTCCAAACAAGGACTATCGATACATATTGTTTCAGCATAATTTCTCCTGTGGCAGACTGTGCAATACATCAATATGACATGGCAATAATAATAATGCAAATATAACAAGATAATGTACATAAAAACAGGCATACAAATATAACAGCCAATATAAATACTTCAGGAAGGATAATATACACAAAACACCCATTTTTACTGTTTGGTAAAAAAACACTATGGCTTTTTACAGAGTCCTTTTATTTGCCACATTTATTTATGATATTTTGGGCTGATAATACCTGCTGTTGTGGTGGTCCAAGGATCATTTTTTTCTTCTAACACTCAGAATTATTGCTACAGAAACTAAATGCTGGAATTTAATGAAGGAAGAGAGGTAATAGGAGCTTTTGGATAAGGGTCGGGCTGAAACATTATCCTTACTACAGAGATTATCCTCTAATAATCTTTTCAAACATGTGTGTGCATCTTTCAGTGGTCTACTTTGGAAAATGACATGCATATATCCTTAGCAAAATTTCTCAGTTCATTTACCCACACGTTATTCAAGAAGTTAGATATTCAGCACACACAGATAAGCTACACAAACACCTGACACTGTTTTACTTAGTCAGGGAGCTAATACTGTATTGGGAAAAATGCTGAAATTGACGCTATATTGGTTCAGAGAAGTGGTTTGGTTACAGCACCACTACAGAGGAATACAGGACCACGGCAACAGCAGCCCACAATTTACTGAACCATAATACAGGGTTGTCCATATATCTGGCGTGTTGGCGGCTCAGTCTGCTGGTGTGGGGACTGCAGATACGTTAACGACTTTCAGAAATAGCTATTCAACTGGGGATCAAATTACCGTCTTTCCCTAGTAAATGCTAGTTGAAACAAGACTAATTGGTGCTAGTCATGAAGAAGTGCTATGGAATGGATGTTAAGCCACGGTGCTATCTTATGTTGCCAGTGAGGTAGGGGAAATGAATCTGCATAAAGACTAAAATATCATGTCTCTGTGTGTCATGTTTTTGTGTCATGTCTTTGTGTCACGTCTTCTTGTGTCTTGTTTTTGTGAGTTATGTTTTCTGTGTCGTCTGTGTGTGTCATGTCCCTATGGTTATTCATGTTTCCTTGTGTCATATTTTTGTGTCATGTCTCCTTGTGTCATGTTTGTGTGTGTGTGTGTCATGCCTCTGTGTATCATCTCCGTGTGTCATGTCTCTATGGTTAATCAATTTGTCTATGGATGGAGCTATAAGAGAGATAATAGGCAGGTAAGTAAATAAACTGGAGTGTGTAATGAGAGAGGGTAAGGTGCAAAAACTTCCTGAACTGTTGCTTGTTGATGATATTGTATTGTTAAGTGAGGAGGAATGTGAACTACAAGGCTTGGTGAAGGAGTTTGGGCGTGTATGTAGGAAACAATGTAAAATGGAATGTACAGTATATATGAGTAAAGTTATGGCGAAGGAGACTGGGGATGCGTGTGTAGAAAACGGAATCTAAAAGTGAATGTATAAGTGAGTAGAGCTATGGTCTTTGAGGGAAATGAAGTAACAGAATACACAGTGAGATTAGATGCTGAGGAAATGGTGAATGAGGGTGCATCCAAGTACTTAACGTTATAAATGAGTCTAGGGGTGTATGTACGAAAAAGAATCCAAAAGTGAAAGTATATACGAGTCAAGTTATGGTCTTTTAGGGAAATGAAGTCACAGAATACACAGTGCGATTGGATGGTGAGGAAATGGTGAATGAGAGTGCATCCACGTACTTAAGTAGTGTGAGTAGTGTGATAGTACTTAAGTATTGTGAGTAGTGTGATGAGTAGGGATGGAAGGCAGTGCTTGAAAGGGTACAGCAGGGTAGAATGGTTGCTGGATCACTGAAAGCTGTGATAAGGAAGAGGGGAAGTAAGCATGGAAGTGAAGTAAGGAGTGTGTGGATTTTTATGAAGACAGACAGACATACAAATGAGGAAGTAAACTGCTGTTAAGAAAAATACTTTGAGAAGATTTGGCCATGTTGGGAGGAAGGAGAAGGAGAGACTGACTAGAAGAGTATGTGAGTGAAGTGGAGGAGGGACCAATGACGAGATGGAGCGATGAAGTGGAGAGATATATGAGGGAGTGGAGTGGAAGTGAGCATGGAAGTGAAGCTCAGATCCTGTTGGAAGGACACAAGTCATGAGTGAGAGCAGTGGAAATAAAGTGAGGAATGTGTGGAGTTTTATGGACAGAGAGAGAGACAAATGAGGAAGAAGCATTGTGGTGCTGTTAGGAGAAATACTCTGAGAGGGTATGGCCAAGTAGAGAGGATGCAGAATGAGAGACTGACTAGAAGAGTGTATATAAGTGAGGTGGAGGGGGAAACTAAGGCCAATATGGAAGAATGGATTGGAGAGAGACAAGGGAGGGAGGTGTGAGTTGGAGGGAGGGCAGTCAAATGGCAGAAGACAGAGTGACATGGAGTTAATTTGTCTGTGGCCATCCCTTATGGGATTGAGGTGTCTGGCAATACACAGATAAAAGCCGGAGGACAAACATTTCTGCTTTCTAAAATGAGTAAAACTTTAAGCAATTACTGGAAGCAAATGCAAGAGGAGATATTTGATTACTCGATTAAAAAAAACAATGCAAACAACAGATGCAAACAAGCAATCAATATATAGCAAGCAAGGGTTATGGGAAACACAAATGATGTAGTGAAGAGATGGTAAAGCTGACTGAACCTTCCCCACATCAATCATCATCATTATAATCATCATCATAATCATCAGCCATTATTATTATACTCATCATTGTAATCATCATCATCATCCTACCCTCTTCTTCCCACCTAAGGCTGGGGTAAGGTATGATGCAGAAAGCCAGGACCAAACCCATGGCACCAGACATATATGAACCACCCTGTATCTGTAAGCATCTGTGGCATATAACCAGGACCTACTGCATCTGTTCGTGATGTACAGGCATGTGCAAAAGTATGCACACAATACTCTGCCAGCACTAACTTGTATTTCACATTCATCATTCTTCCTCATATGACATGCGAGTAATATTTCCTTCCCCTATCTGTTTACTGCTGCTTGGAACAGACACCTCCATATGGCAATGATCAGATATTGAAGCCGTCAGGTTATACTAACACCCTTCAATTAACTTTAAAATCCCCCTAAAGGAGGATGGTGGACTATGAGTGAATGGTAACTTTGGTGTGCTGTTGTTACCACATAAAATATTTCACACAGCACCTTCCATTGCTAAAGCTGGCAGAGAAGTGTCTACATACTTGTGCTCATGCTCAAGACAGAAGTCTTTCATAGCCTACGACAGCGTACGGCTGGCCAGTTGTCTATAACCTTAGTCGCTTTACTTGAATCTGGTAAAGATGTCTACATTTAGAGCTGACAGCAGAATGTAATGAAACCAGTTGTTTGATACGACTATGAATCAAAGTGGACATCAGGTGACTACACTGAGTGACAAGCCAAGTCACTTCTTGCTACCCAGGATATAAGTTACTACACTTAGTGGTAGCGTACAACTAGACAGACACGGGGGTGTAAGGAGTTAAGACATCCACCTGGATGCGGCCCTATAAGATATTACATCAGTCAGTAGCTAGTCCCAGGCCTCTTGCAAAAAGAGGAAACAAAAAATTGGTGAATGAATGAGTGGCTGTGAATGTGTGGTCCAGCATCTCATAGATGTGACCAGAGTGTGCAGCGTCCGGCTTGCACTATCCACTTAAGAGCGTATGCCCAATCCCTGAAGCATTGCCTAGGCCGTAAAAATAAAGGAACAAAAGAACCATCAACACAACCCCCTCATAGAGCATTCCGCCCCCTTACTGTACGGGCACAACGTGGTTATTACAAGCAAGGGCTGCGTGCATGTTTGCTTATATAATCCTCCACCTGTGTGCCACTTATCCTTCCAACATATGCAATGAAGACCCCTTCTCTTTATCAAAAATTAGAACTCCAGAGCCCCCACATACCCATGTTGTAACCGATATACATCATGGCACACAATGGTGGGTTGTGTGTGCTGTCAAAGTACCCACCCACCCACTTATTCCCCAATCCCCGAAAACCCCACCAGTAGCAAAGGGACCTGGGGCCGCGCTACACGACAGTAAAATACCAATTAATTCAGCAGGAAATTTTTAAAGTTTATTTGAATGATAAAGACTTTTTGTTCATTTACTGTCAGCATAAAACTTTAAATCTCCTCAGTCTGATTTGGTGCTTATAGTTTACATGCATACCGGTACTTAGCGTTCAAACTTCCTGCATAGCTAATACTTTCCTGCCACACACACAGCAATGGCAGGGTTAATTACAGACATGGGGGAATCGATAGGGCCAAGGTTTGTAAACAATGAGTAACGCCGACATCGGCAGGGTCGACTGGCGTGGGTGATTGAAATGGAAAACACAGCAGCAATCTCAAAACGTTCGTGGAATAATCTCAAACAGATAAAAAGGGGAAACGAGTGAAAAAGGATATTGGTAAGTGGAAGTTTTTGGTAAATTGCTCATCTTATTTAGGGGCTTACAATATATATCAGCAGAATATCTTAATCCATTAAATTAATCCAGTATGCTAATCTGAAATGTATGATTTGAAACAACTGGACAAACCACAGGCTATAAAAATGTTTGCACTGCACATCTAGTAATATACCTTAACAAATAATAATAATAATAATAATAATCCCATGCATAATTAACTGGTGTGTCTTTTATGTGGCTTGAGAGGCTTGCTAAGTAATGATGTTAGTAAATCACCACAGCCACAAAAAAGACAAGCCACTTTCATTCATCTAACATCAGACATTGTTCAACTGAGAGATAGACTGTACAATAACATGGGCAACACATCTCTATCTATCCATCACAAAATTCTTGCACTCTATCTATCTAACTAACACTTATCTTGCAATCTATCCACACTGTGTATCTGTGTAATGTTTATCTATCTGTGTACTGGTCTATCTAGCAATCTGTCTACTATCTATGTGTATCTGTAATGTTTCTCTATTTGTGTACCTGTCTATCTATCTGTCTATCAACTTGAAATAATGCTAAGCTGAGGCAACAGCTTAGGAAGGAGACATGCTAATCACGAAGAAGTGCAAAGGAAAGGGTTCAAAACTATCTGCTACTGATATAGGTGGGGAATTAACATACTGTACTCTTGTTACTCTAACCTGGCATAAAATAAGTATCTCAGCAACTGTAAGAATGCTAGTCATGAAGAAGTGCAATGGGATGGATGTAGACGTGTAGTATTGTGTTACAGGAAAAAAACTGGGGAAAGTTAAGGTGCAAGAACTATGATAACTATGCACAAACTAATATAAATAAATGTTAAAAATAAAGATCATTATTATCCGTAGACCCCCCAGCATCACCCTCAGTTGAATAAAAGCGTCTGGTGTTAGAGGGAATAAAGAGGAATAAAGACGGCATAAAGAGGAACAAAGACAGTTGCTCTCCCACTTACAAACATCGGAACTACGAACTATTTTGTGACGAAAGACTGACCAGCTTGAGATTGTATTAAGCTTTGTGGTATTGCTCTTAACTTGCCAGCTTTGTAGTGCCAGGGATTGACTCCTGGTACTGCATCAGCCTATCCTATCATCATCATCATCATCGCTATTGTCATCATCGTCGTCGTCAATTAGCGAGTAAATTGAGTAAGGTACCTAAATTAAGTTAACTGGTCTTGTATACGCTAATGGTGGAATGATCTTGTTATGGAGCCTAGCACTGCCACTCAGAACAATTATCATCATTAGTAAGCATTATCATTATCATTAGCCATTATCATCATCATCATTAGACATTATTATTATTATCATTAAGCATTATTATTATCATCATTAGGCATTATCATCATCATTATCACCCCTAACTCCTTTTCCCAAGGCTGGGATGAGGAACTATCAAAATCTTGTAAGAGAGCAACTGTTATACTGTCCACCTCAACTTGGCTTAAAAGTGATTTGTAAAGGACACACAGCCACAGTAATGCTATCCTTGTCTTACTCTGCTTTAGGTGTTAGGCAGCCAAAGACAAAACTCCGCCAAGTCAAGGTGGACCAACCAAAAATATTCTAACTCACATTTCTGAAGGGTGGTGGTGGCTGTAGTAGTAGTAGTAGTAGTAGTAGTAGATATTTGCAGACAGATGGCCTAGGATAACCTCTACAGGGCATCTGAGGTATTTCCCCAGAGGTTAGAGGTCACTGTGTAAGAAGCCAGCAGTATTGTCACCCATCACAGCATTGTCACTCATCGCAGCATCGTCTCCCAATCACAGCATTGTCACTCATCGCAGCATCGTCTCCCATCGCAGCATCGTCTCCCATCGCAGCATCGTCTCCCATCGCAGCATCGTCTCACATCACATCACCATCACCAGTCGCAGCATCTCCAATCACAGCATCACTAACCCCAACAGCAGCACCAACAACAACAGCAGCAGCAGCAACAGGAACAGCACGTGCAGCCCCTGAAAAGATGGCAAGTGTTTAGGAGGTAATCTCAGGTGTGTTGATGATTTAACCCTTTGTCTGTGGAGGAAGTCAATACAGATATTAATAAAGCCCTACTGTATTTCTTTAATTAACCCCTAGTGTATTGGAGGTGGAGGCCAAGGATGAGATAGAGGGATGGAGAGGGGAGGTATATGAGAGAGGGGGGTGTGAGTTGGGAGCAGGGCAGTGAAATGGTGGGGGACAGGGTGACATGGAGGCGATTTGTTTGCGGCCAGCCCTTACGGGATCAAGGCGTCTGGCGATAGATAGATGGTACTGGTGCTGGAGTGGCATTAATGGGATGGGGGAAGGGTTGCCTGATCATTTTTACAATCCTCAATGCCATCGCTATCCCAGAACAGGAAAATGGACTACAGAAGGGTAACTCAGCCTGCAGTCCACTGGGTTAATGTTCTGATAAGCCTGGGGTTACAACTACTACAATTACGGTACACATGACCTAAGATGACCTGATCCATTTTACAAGGTCAGCTGTCTGGCTCAATTCCCTGGTTCTAGTCCCTCACGTATTTCCTAATTCCCAGAAAGGAAGATGGTGGACTGCAGCAGAACAACACAATGCTATGGCTCTGCATTATTTACTTAACTCTCCATGATTAGCGTTATTCCGGTGTTAATCTTCTGCCTTTCACCAGGAAACCATTTACTACACTGAGTGGTAACCATATAACCAAATTATGGAGCCTGGTGGTTTAGTGGGTAATTAGGGAGCCCCAATGGGAATGAGCCTGCGTAGGCTTATATCTAGGGGGTGGTTGGGGTTTATTACTCATGTAATGACACTCAGGGATGAGAGAGGCTGGTCACTCTCATCTTAACCCTCTCAGGTGCAGGTAATTTGAGTCGTTAGATGGTTTTAACAACCTGTAAAGCACATCAAAACATGAATCGGGTAAAAAAACATGCCAAAATATTACACACATCGACAGGAAACTTGTGTCCTTTGTTTGACACGATGTTCATCACGGTGCGTTGTACAGGATGATATTTAATGACTCGATTGGAGTCCGTGCATGAAAGGGATTAAATGTCAGAACCAACTTGTCTAGCCCTGGGCAACGCTGGATTAGATGATGAATGAATGAATGATAATCTTTCGTTACATTTCAGCACTGACTATGGAGAGATGGCAGTTTAGACAGATAGACAGAAACAGGGTTGTAGACAGATATAATTCCTCACACTGATAGTGGTCTGCTGATATGAACACAATAGTCTAGTGATGGCAAGTACCGTATAAACAACAGGGCAGCAGCACAGCAGTCCCTAGGCAACATAAAAGATGCCAGAGAAAAAAATAAAAATAAAAAAATAAAAAATAAAATCCTACACATTTTCCCTCACTTGCTATGATGAGGTAAGGTAAAAAATAAATAAATAAATAAATAAATAATAATAATCATAAAAAAAAAATTCTACACTTTTTCCCCACCCTGATATCATGAGGTTTGGTTAAAAAATAAATATTAATAAATAATAATAATCCACCCATCATCCAATCCTATGTCGCCTCATGAGCAGCGTAGGAGCCCTGGGCTAGGCATGTTGGTCCTGACATTTAATTAAGATGAGAGTGACCAGCCTCACTCATCCCTGAGTGGCATTACATGAGCAATAAACCCCAACCATCCCTTGGATATAAACTCTTCACCGGCTCAATCAAATTGGAGCGCCCTAATTACCCACTAAACCACCAGGTGCCAAAATTTGGTTATATGGTTACCACCCAGCGTAGTAAATGGTTTCCTGGTGTACAGGAAACCATTTGGCTTGTCACTCAGTGTAGTCACCCATAGGTAGAAGGAAGAAGAAAGAATGAAGGAAAGAAAGACAGAAGAGGAAGGAAGAGAGGAAAGCACAGTTCCCAAAAGCAGCACTACATCAAGTAAGTTGATGGTGAGTGCCCCCACCTACCACTAAATAGGTGGGGGAGCTCACCATCCACTCACTCGATGTAGTGCTGCTATCAGGTGTCTGCCCTTTCCTCTCCTCCATCCTTCTTTCCTTCCATCCTCTTGTCTTTCTTTCCTTCATTCTTTCCTTGTCCTTCTGCCTACGGGTAACTTTACACTCCCTCTTCTGTCTTTCCTTCATTCTTTCCTCTTCCTTCTACCTATGGGTGACTCTACACTGAGTGACAAGCCAAATGGTTTCCTGTGCACCGGGAAACTATTTACTACGCTGGGTGGTAACCATATAACCAAATTCTGGCGGCTGGTGATTTAGTGGGTAATTATTGCCCTCCAATCGGATTGAGCTGGTGAAGGTTTATATCCAAGGGAAGGTTGGGGTTGATTGCTTATGTAATGCCACTCAGGGATGAGTGAGGCTGGTCACTCTCATCTTAAATGTTGGGACCAACTGCCTATGCTCCTCATGGGGCAATGTAGGATTGGATAATGGATGGATAATAATACTGTAGTAATAATAATAATAATGTAATAATAATAAAAATAATACCGTAGTAATAAATAATAATAATAATAATAATATAACAGTCTACATCTACCAGACTTACATGCTGGGTGCACCTGGAGTGACAAGAGCAAAATGTCACTATATTCTAAACTAATCTGCCTTTCAATACAAAGAATTATAGAAATCAGACCATATCACACTCCTGGGGTTGCTTTTGCTGTTGATCAACCCTGGTCAGTCTACATGAGCAGACCCATCAACTGCAGGCAAGCAACTGTCCCTGTAGGGTTTTGCCGTTCTCTGAGTTGGTATTCCCTATAGTCACGGCGCACGACTCTGAGGTTGTCATTATTGTACCCTGGCAAGCTACCATTCAAAAGTGCGTCCTATATCGTATCATATTATATACGAATCACATTATTATGCACGAGTATATTATACATGAATATTATTAAACACGAATACACTATACACGAATATTATTATACACGAACATATTATACACAAATATTATTATACATGAATATTATTATACACGAACATATTATGCAGGAATCTCATGCGTCTCATACATGAAATCAGACACACTATTGAATGGTAGGTTGCCAGAGCACGATAATAACAACCTCAGAGTCCCTCGTCACGACTATAGTCGCTGACGTCACCCCGCCACATTAAGATCCAGGAAATGGTGTGAAGATTTGGTTCCTGGATGGACACCACATTTGCATCTCTCCACCCAGTTAACAGGGGCACTAGAGTTGGCTCCACTTCAGCCCATAAAATGGTTACCGGTATATGGTTACTATCCAGAGCTGTTAATGTTTTCCTGGGTTACAAGAAACCATAACGCTTGTCACTCAGTATAGAGCCACCTGGTATGAAATCCTCTCCACATGCCCATCTCAATCTACCTCTCATCACAACACCAATACACTCCAGTCCCATCCTTCCTCTCCACATGCCCAAACCATCTCAGTCTACCCCTTCTCATCATAACACCAATACACTCCAGTCCCATCCTTCCTCTCCACATGCCCAAACCATCGCAGTCTACCTCTCCTCATCACAACACCAATACACTCCAGTCCCATCCTTCCTCTCCACATGCCCAAACCATCTCAGTCTACCCCTTCTCATCATAACACCAATACACTCCAGTCCCATCCTTCCTCTCCACATGCCCAAACCATCGCAGTCTACCTCTCCTCATCACAACACCAATACACTCCAGTCCCATCCTTCCTCTCCACATGCCCAAACCATCTCAGTCTACCCCTTCTCATCACAACACCAATACACTCCAGTCCCATCCTTCCTCTCCACATGCCCAAACCATCGCAGTCTACCTCTCCTCATCACAACACCAATACACTCCAGTCCCATCCTTCCTCTCAACTCTTCCATCATAAACCCAGCCCCCCCAGGCCTCACACTCAGGGACGCACTGCACATCCGCCTAATCATTGTCATTTCTATACGTATGAGTCTGTGAATATCCTCGTCCTATACTGCCCAGGACTCACTACCATACAGCATTACACTCCTGACACATGCCCACGACGAATAAAATCTCCTGTAGCTGCACATATCACAATACAAACCTGCCTTATTAACTTATGGTATTTTGCTTAAGATGCCTTCATGAGGTAGCACTGGTGAGAGTGAGTGGTGGAGCTGCCCAGTTATTTAAACATCCCCCAACACCTTCCCTATCCCATGCAAGAAGGAAGATTACAGTGATATTCATCCTTGGTTTGTATAAATCCACCAACTGTGGGGAAAAAATAAAACACTGACACAAAGGAGGGCTGCCTTCACCTGGTAGCAACAATATACAACCTCCCTCAACCCCCTATTCTAAAAAAGGCGGATGGTGGACTGCAGAAAAATAGCAGCACCAATAAAAAACCTCCCTCAACCCCCCATTCCAAAAAAGGAGGATGGTGTAGTGGAGGAGAAGGGCAACATCAGCCTACAGACACCCGATTCCTATCCAGTTGGGCCTGATGCCATAATGAGAACAAAGAGGCATCACATTCACACACTTACCACAGAGCTGAGGCAGGTGGTGAGGTGAATTTCCACAACATTCTCAATTTTGCTGGGGATTCATCTTGTCCCTTTCCCCTTCTCCACAACATTCTCAATTTGGCTGGGGATTCTTCTCCTTCTCACTTCCCCCTCTCAAGCACCTGAAAAATATGACACTTTAGTCCTTTCCTTCTGAACCTTGATTTAGTGTACCTGGTGATAAAAGTATTTGGTAGCATCAAGAACAATATCATTTGGGGACAACAAGTATTTTTTTATGCAAGGAAGGAGCCCAAGGCTACAAGCCCACACGGTTCCTCCAACAAAAAATAAAAACAAGATAAAGGGCCAAATTTAAGACCTGTTCATTTCAAGCTGCCTGGACACACTGCATTTAAAACATGGAGATCATAGGCAGTAGGATATACAAAGACAGTTCCACAGTTGGCCTGCTGCAATGGTTAACACTATTCCAGGCTGATGACGCACCGACGCGTCACTTGTCGGAGTGATATTTCATGGCTCAAATACATGGCACAACAATGTAATGAACACAGGCAACAAAGCTTCATTACACTGGACACTCACCCCCAGCCCAGGAACAGGTAGAAAAGTTATGCAAGGCTGGTCCAGGAATGTGTTAACTCCTGCATGTGAGTTTACATATTAAAGAGTGAATACAATGTCACCATATGCTGAACTAAACTGCCTTCCAATACAAAGAAATCAGTCTTGACCACTTTCAGGACCACACCCAGCACTTTGAATGTGTGTGATAGTGATTGTTTGTTAATATACTGTTCACTCTCCTAGGCTGAGTTTACTACCACCCCCACTGTGAGCCTGAACAGTACAGTAAACTCTCAATTATCCATCATAACAGAGACAAAGGCCTGCCGGATACTGTCAAAATCCCGGATTATGCAGAAGTTCCCCCTGGGGACCCCTAAACCCCCAACACTAACACTTATCCACTATATAACCCCTACAAAATGCTTTAACATAAAAAAACAGCTTACAGACATTCCTATTAATAAAATACCGTTAAGTACATTCAGCATAACCCCCTTCTTTTTGTGTATTTATTTTTCTTTTTTTGTGATCATGACTGGATGTAAGATAACAACAACCATCATGCCAGATAATAATGTACTTTTGGCCAGCAGAAAGGGAACTTCATGCTGGATAATGTCAGAGATTTTATGCTTACTGCTGGATACCATTTTAATTCGGCCACTGGCTACGCCAAACAATGTCGTATGCTGGATAAGACAGTGCAGGATAATTGGGTTTACTGTAGAGGAGTATCAATAAAATGCATATATAAATGCTAAAATTCCTGCATATTATCAGCAACTGTGCAAGGGTAAAGAAGGCACAGAGGGGTCTCCATCACCTAGGATTTATCTCCTAGAGCAGGGCCTCACCTCTGAATCCATCAAAGCCATCAGAAACCTCACACACTGCACCATCATTGTTGGCAGAAAGCAGCTCAGGTGCACGATAACAATGTGTTTTAGCCAAAAAATGCTCGATAACAGCAGGAGTGCCGATACTCATTTTGCAGTTATAACAAAATCTGGCTACCATGTAAAAATGAAATATTACTCACACGTGTGGCTCATCAAGGAAGTCGCGGTCCATGACTGCAAACAGGACTGGAGTCTGGTGTTGGCAGCTGACCTGTGTTGCCATCATGTGTGTGGACACAACCACACTCTTCGATGACAATGCACACATAGCTCCATCACAGTATAATCTGAAATGATATACCCACTGTAGCTACAAATAAAAACATCATAAAACAATTATCTGCAAAAGCAAAGGGAAATTTTAAGTTGAGATACAGAAGGAATAACTCCATTGTGGATAAATAAATTCATTCATCCATCCATCTATATATTATTAAATCACTGGTGTCTGTTTGCAAAAATTTGACTAATAGGCTTTCCATCACAAAATGTTTGCAAATACCAGTAATCCCTCCATTATCAGACACAACAGAGACAAAGGCATGTCTGGACAGTGGATGACTGGATTAGCCTATGGACTTTTCCTCTGGTCCCCCATCATACATACCCTGACTATGAAAGCCATTGTAAAAGGCCACCACAGTACACTGCACAACACTTGTTCCTGGTGTTTTACACTACTCTGGACAAGCAGACCTACAAACCACAGACAAGCAATTACCATGGTCAAGCAGACCCATCACCCACAGACAAACAATTACCACTGCTGGGCCATACCCTGCAGTGACATGAAAAAAACATGAAAACCAACCCTGCTGGACGAAAATATTCACTCAGCCATAATTTCCATCCCGATGCAGGCATTTCGTCCGGATATAATGTATGACTCTGTATGAATAATAGTTTTGAACATCCAGACCACAGCATCTGGATAATGGATTGTTCGCACAATGGACGTCCGATAATCAAAGGATTACTTCGGTTTTCATATCATTCATGAGCCCAAAATGACCAATGAAGAAAACATTGTTATCACAGTTTCATGTCATAATTTCTAACTATTTTGTGCAATCACATCGTGCACAATTACCAAACGTTTTATTTTTCTGACACTCCCAGGGGCAGGATTTACCCTAACCCTAATGCAAATAGAAACTGGTCGATATCTATTACTGTTCTCAAGAATGAAACGAACAAATGATTTTGGCATATTTTCAAGTAGTGATTTCCAACAATTTTGCACTGTTGCATTATGCAAGATTTCCAATAATTTCACAGCATCAAACTCAGCACAATTTCCAACAATTCCACACAACCGCAGTGTGCACGATCAATAAAATTTGGGGGTACAGTAATTCTCAATCAAACAGGAGCAGCAATTCCACCTATAACAAACTCACGGTCTCAAACTAAGCATTTCTGATACATGCATATGCAACACAGACTGTTAGCAGTTGAATTATGACTGCAAGAAAATATGGGAAAGACAAAATATATCTATTTTGGGGTAGTTAAGGAAGCAGCCAGGTCGCCCGCAGCAATATTTGCCAATGGTCTCCCAAACTGGCTGCGCCGTTCACTAACAATCGCTTTGACTGGAAGCATTGGTGTATACCGTGTCAAAACAATGGGAAACTTAATGATTTAACCAAACCTAACCTAACCAAACTTAATCCAACCTAACCTCACGCGTATGACAGCCAACTTTCAAATTTAAAAAAATGTGCATTAGGAACATTAAATATGGCCGGCTACTGGCAGACATCGGTGCAATATTTAAGCAATCCAAATGCTCACTTATAGTTTTCAGAAGTAAGTTAATAAAAATGTCCAGTAGCCGTGGTAATCCAGGAACAATAACAAATAACCAGCAAAAGACTCATCTCAATAGAAAATAAGGAAAAGCCGTGCCTGTTTGGTAAAGAACTATAATTTTTGTTTTGTATATTTCTGCCACTACCCAACATGAGTGTAGAGGCTTGAAGAACGTAAAGAAAAACATGTAAAGGAGAGCAGAAAGATAATAAATGAACTGTGGAAACTACAAAAAAAAGATAAGTGATCAGCACACAGCATAAACAATGACTGAAAAGGATAAGGTGTGGGGCGGCGATACAATGGCTACACTGCACCTACTACTACTGCTACATCATTCACTCTTGCCTGTAGAGGATAACCATGCACTTACCAATCAGCATCATCAGCTTTTATTATATTATTATTATTTTTTTTAAGGAACCACAGGACCCAAAGGCATTCAATCCCAACCACCAGCCTTCAACCTCAATCACCCCTAAGATTTCACCCTTCCTCTCCAATGACGTATCTCTTATTTTGCTCCTGAACCTGATTAATGGAGGAATATTAACCAGTCATTTAGATGTGTGATGACTTGCAGGCCAAAGCTGTCCTGCCATCCACCATCCTTCTTTTGGGGGTCAGGGAGGGGACTGGGACGTATATATAATTGTGCTGATCCATATCGTGATAATATCAGTGTTAAAATAAAAAGGCGTCCCTCTCCTGCATTAAAAATATACGTACGGACTTATAGAGACGTAAGCTTACCTGCCTTGAGCCTAGAATTCCTATCATCCAGTTCTCCACACATCACACCAAAATAACACAGCTAAATAACACCAGTTTATTCCCCAGAATGTCTATCATGGATATAAGTACTCACACCAGCTTTAAATGGACTAAAACGGGGATTAAAGTCGGTAAATAAGAGACACTTTACCTGCAGCCATGACGATAAGGACGCGGGGAGGCAAGGACGTAAACACGCGAGTTTCATAAAATCTTCAATTATCTAATTATAACTTAATAACAAAATTGTATTATTGCAATTATTCGGAAAAATTATGTCATCTTTTCAGCTAATTCTTTATGCAATATTTAATGATATAATGTATGGGTACTGAATGAATTACACCCACCGAGTTCTATGAAATGAAGGGGCCTCTTCCACATCGAGCCTGTTACTTACGGTCGCCATGTTGAAACACCAGCATTACATAGTTTTTTATTTCCCTGCCTCAATGCTGCTTCACTGTATACGTATATATCACAATACAAAAATATATAAAAAGTATGATTTTTTTCTCTGCCTAGCCCTACGAATTATATGGCATACATTTAACCAAGAATATGAATAAAACATCATAGGTTACGTCACTGCAAAACATATTTTTCTTTTTCGTTTTTCTTATGATATCCTTAACCTAATCTGTTTAATTATGATAATATGATAAACTGAAGTCGATGAAACGTGTACATATATAAAAATTATGAATAATTTGCCATCATAAAGTACATAGGCACATTCTATAGTGTCATATTGTCTATATCTAACTATCCATATATCTATCAATTTATCCATGTCCGTCTACCCAACTATCCATCGCTCTCTCTCTTTCTCTCTCTCTCATACTACTACAGCTACTGACTCAGGCGTGCTCACGTTAATTGCCTATTAAAAGAAGTACAGGTAACAGGTGGTGGGGCTAATTAAGATAGGTGTTTGAGCAAGTTAGGTCATGTAGAGAGGAAGGAGTATGTGAGACTGACTAGGAGAGTGTATGTGGCTGAGGTGGAGGGGGGAGGAGGGGGAGCTGGAGATCAAGGACGAGGTGGAGACGTATATGAAAGAAGTGTGTGAGCTGGAGAGAGAACAGTCTAAGGGAGGAAAAGGTGACACTGAGGTGACAGGTGTGAGTTAATGGGTGTATATCTTGGCCATATAGATTTACACGTTACTCATTCAAACTGAAGTAGGTGTTAAAGGACAGTATAGTGAACGTGCCTACAAATGAGAAGAAGGACACATAAGTCATTCTCAGATTTAAGGATTATAAGGGCCTTTTAACATTGAGCCAATGCTGAAACAAAAGGAGAGAGAGAGAGAGAGAGAGACACACACACACACAAGTAAAATGAAGTAAAGTATACAACATGTAAAAAGATGTGGCAAACAAGGCCACATATCGACAAGGTTATTCCCTCCAAGAAAAAATAAAAACAAGATAACAGACAGCCAAATTTAAGACCCGTTCATTTCAAGCTGCCTGGACACACTGCATTTAAAACATATGGAGATCATAGGCAGTAGGATATACAAAGACAGTTCCACAGTTGGCTTGCTGCAATGGTTAACACTATTGCAGGCCGATGACGCACCAACGCGTCATTTGTCGGAGTGATTTTTCATGGCTCAAATACACGGCACAACAACAGGCAACAAAGCTTCATTACATTGGGTAGAAAAGTTATGCAAGACTGGCCCGGGAAAGTGTTAACTCCTGCATCAGAGTTTACATATTAAAGAGTGAAAACAATGTCACCATATGCTGAATTAAACTGCCTTTCAATACAGAGAAAGAAATCAGACGACCACGTTCAGGACCAGACCCAGCACTTTGCAAAAAAGGAGAGAGGGTGCTTCCTGGCAGATTTACTCCTTAATGCACTGAAGGCATTAAAAAAATAACAATTATTCATTTATTTTACTTGTTTTAACCATAGGAGAACAATACTATAGGTAAGTAAAATACACACCTCCACCGCCACCGGACCACCCACCCCGCCAGCCCCCACCCCACTGCCGAGCCGCAGCCCCATCACCACCCCAGGAGGACACCACGGCGGCCAGGTCAGTGTGCGACTGACCCAGAGCGAGAAGGGCACCGGGGCGCCCCTACCTTGAGTCCCTCTTCCTCTCAACCGACCCAACGACAACAATGCACAAATGAGAGACGACCTTACGAACGGAGCAGCCTTCACCAGGTTCGGGGTAGGACTGTTCCAGGTACAGTCCCAAACAACACCATGGTAACGGCCACAGTACGTGCCGGGGAGGGAGCGGCCACTGTACGCCCATCAGTTGTTGCCCCCTGTAGCGCTGCCACAATGGCCACAGTACGTGTGGGGGAAGGAGCGGCCACAGTACGCCCTTCAGCTACAGCCACTTCTGGAGGCAGCCTCGGAGCGTTAGCTATTGAGCGCGCTCCGACTGGCAAAGGAAGGAGGAGTGGAGCTGCTACAATGGCCACAGTACGTGTCAGGGAAGGAGCGGCCACAGTACGCCCCTCATCCACTACCTCCTCCTACTACGGGAGTAACACTGTGGTAACGGCCACAGTACGTACCGAGGAGGAAGCGGCCACAGTAAGCCCCTCAGTTACTTCCTGTCAGGCAGGCAGAGCCGCGACAATGGCCACAGTACGTGTCAGGGAGGGAGCAGCCACAGTATGCCCCTCAGTTACTTCCCGTCAGGCAGGCAGAGCCGCGACAACGGCCACAGTACGTGTCGGGGCGAAAGCAGCCACAGTACGCCCCTCATCTGCCTCTTTCTCCTTCGGGAGCAGCGCCGCCACAATGGCCACAGTACGTGTGGGGGAAGGAGCGGCCACAGTACGCCCTTCAGCTGCTACATGTAGGGACTGCGAAACCGCCACAACGGCCACAGTACATGTGGGGGAAGAAGCAGCCACAGTACGCCCTTCATTCATAGTCTCCAGGGTTCTCCCGGAGAAGGTCCCTTGCGTGGCCGGCTCACTACCCCTTGGTTGCGTGGGATGCCCTTCCCTCTCTCCCTCCAGGTGTGGTTCCCCGGAGGTGCTGCCGTTCCAAGAGTGGTGGAGTGGTCCTGTCCCGGTCCTGTGGCCAACCCCTGGACGACACCGGCCTGACAGACGCCCAGCCAAGGAGGCGCCGCAGTCCACTCCTGACGGCGCCCTGCTCTGTAGGCAACCGCAGCACCCAGACTCCCAGGGCCAGTCAGCAGGCCCCAGAGCAGAACCGCTGGCCCCACTCTCCCACGGCCCTCTGCCCGGAGTAAGAGGCAGCAGGCCCCCCTACTGAAGCTGTTTGGCCCCAGCCCCAAGGGCCACCTACCAGGTCGAGGCCCCCAGACAGGAGGGCCTCCCTGCACCCCACCGACGAGGCCCCCAGACAGGAGGGCCTCCCTGCACCCCACCGAAGAACCAGGGGCATAGTGGTGACTTCAACGCACCTCCTAAGTCGCGCCTAAGTAGCAAAAGAGACAGTGACAGTGAGACCATGAGAACATAATATAAAGTGACGGACAGTGTATATCAATACAAGGGCAGAAATCAAGGGTCAGTAAGCACAGATTGTAAGAGAATTGTGATATACAGTATAGAAAATACCGTGACTATACCAGTGGCGCCCCGAAAAAGACTAAGTCCAACCAGCAGAGGCAAAACTAGTGAAATAGTGTCACCGCGGCTAAGTGACAATTCCGTGTGCCGCGGCTCACACCATATCAAGTGTATAGTAATATCGACCCAACTGACCCTTTATTCCATTCCCATGTAGTGCATCCAGCTGAGTATATTAAATGACAGTTATGCCTAAAAACTGACACCTATGCCGTGCTCTAGTGACTGACAATATCTGTATAAGTGACCACTATTATATCCTGCCCTCAACATCACTGTTGTGTTTGTGCTCTTTGTATCTGAAACCAAACTCAGTCACCCTGTCCATTCTGTATCCAGTGTCTCTTTGTTTTTGTATTGTAAGGTATGTTGAATTAAGACAATAGATGTGTTAAGGTGTACTGCTGAGTTTTTATGCCCTGTTCCTTCCAGTCCGGAAAAAGGACCCCGTTCAGTCGCGGGCATTTTTAGGACGAGAGGTTGGACTAAAAACACCCCGCATAACAGTAAGTGCAAGTGTAATAAGGTCATATTGTAGTGCACCTATGCGCCAAAAACACCACATTTTGGACACGTGACGACAGCCAGCGTGGCCCATACGCAGCTTCCCACCAAAACCACCCAAGCGACACTTTGGTGGCCATAGGTGCCAGACCCAATCAAATGGCGACATTACTTGCCCGGGAAGTCGAGGACACACCTGCTCATTAGTCCAGCGGCCAACCACCTCTTGACCCGGCTTTGGCAGCATGCGCACAAAAAGGTGCCAAAGCGGTCACTTGCTTGCTTTTCCACTCCTGACTCCGACAAAGAAACAGCTCCACCAACACACACACACTACCGAGAATACTTGCCCCTACTCTCTCATTAATTGCAAAGGTACCTTATTCCACCTCAAATGTTCTGTAATTTTCCCCTGTGAACTAATGGTGATTGTGTGTGATAGTGACTGTGTTAATATACTGTTCACTCTCCAAGGCTGAGTTTACTGCCATCCCCACGGTGAGTTTGATTAGTAGTAAAGCAGCAATAACCCGTATATATAAATGCTAAAATCCCTGTATAAAGCCAACAACTGTGCAAGGGTAAAGAAGGCACAGAGAGGTCTCCATCACCTGGGATTTAACTCCTAGAGCAGGGCTTCATCTCTGAAGCCATTACAGCCATCAGAAACCTTACAAATTGCACCATCACTGTTAGCAGAAACCAGCTCAGGTGCACAATAATGATGTGTTTTAGCTGAAAAATGCTCAATAAAAGCTGAAGTGCCGATTTTCACTTTGCAATGATAACAAAATCCAGCTACCATGAAAAAATGAAATACCTATGCTCCTCATGAGGCAATGTAGGATTGGATGATGATGATGGATGGACTCACACGTGTGACTCATCAGGAGAGTTGAGGTCCATGACTGCAAACAGGAATGAAGTTCGGTGTTGGCAGCTGACTTGTGATCCATCGTGTGTGGAAGCAACCACACTCTTCGATGACACTGCACACACACCTCCAGCATGGTATAATCTGAAATTATATACCCACTATAGCTACAAATAAAAACATCGTAAAACAAATATCTGCAGAAGCAAAGGGAAATTTTAAGACGTAATGGGGTGTATAAACGACCGTGTTGCCTAGAGGCAGAGCGGGGATCCTCTCTTTAGCTCAGTGGTAACGTGCGCGTGTATCAAGCGCGAGGATCCGGGATCAAATCTTGGCCAGGACAGTGATTAATTTGTTAAGTTTCATTTCAGTTATTACATTGGTTGGCAGCGGTGTGGGATGTGAGGCAGGGCTTGGTTGGCAATGTGATGTTGGTCCTTGGTTAGCTGACAGCGTCCCTGTCCTCATCCCAGGGATGGGCTGTATTGGTGTGGTCCAGAGCCTCCCCATGGTGGCCTCCAATGCTTACGCTACCTTGTGTGTTCCAAACTCACCAAATTAACCACCAGGGGGAGAAAAGACGGGTGTACTGGGGTGTATAAAAGCCCGCGTTGCCTAGAGGCAGAGCGGGGATCCTCTCTTTGGCTGAGTGGTAACGTGCGTGCGTATCAAGCGTGAGGGCCCGAGTTCAAATGACAGTCAGACCAGTGATTAATTTGTTAAGTTTCACTTCAGTTATTACATTGTGATATTAAGGAAGTAACTCCACTGTGGATAAATAAATTCATTCATCCATACATTTTTAAATCACTAGTGCCTGTCAGCAAAAGTTTGACCAACAGGCTTTCCATCACAAAAGGTTTGCAAATACCAGTAATCCCTCTGTAATCTGACACAAATCCCTCTGTTATCCGACACAATAGAGGCAAAGGCATGTCTGGACAGTGGATCCATCTGGATAATGGACTTCTCCCCTGCCCCCCCATCGTACATACCATAACTTTGAAAGCCATTGTAAAAGGCCACGACAGTATATATATTGTACAGGGTGACCCAGAAAAACTTCACACATTTCAAAGGTAAATGAAAAAAAATTGTTGAAGATAATCAAAATATTATTTTCACACATGAAAAAACTCACAAGGGGCTGGAAGAGCATTGCAAGTGCTGAGGGAAATGTTTCCGGATTGGGTCATCTCGTTGCGTGGCGATGTTGGGTGGCCGGCCCGTTCCCCTGACCTCGCCCCTTGTGATTTTTTTCTGTGGGGCTGCCTTACATCACGAGTGTATACTCATTGACCCCAAACTCTTGAAGCCCTTAAGGTTGCTATTCAGCAGGAGATAGCCGTTGTTGAACCCGACATGACCCGTCGAGCCATGGCAGCCTTCGAAATTGCCTCTAAGCGTGTATGGACAATGACGGCCACCATTTGGAGGATGTCATCTTTAAAACATGATGAATATAAACTGTATTGAATGAAGTTTCATGTGTGAAAATTATATTTTGATTATCTTTAATCATTTTTTTTTTTTTCCATATACCTCTGAAATGTGGGAGGTTTTTCTGGGTCACCCTGCACAACACTTGTTCCTGGTGCTTTACACTACTCTGGTCAAGCAGACCTATAAACCACAGCCAAGCAATTACCATGGTCAAGCAGACCCATCACCCACAGACAATCAATTGCCACTACTGGGCCATACTCTGCTGTGACGTGAGAAATACATGAAAACTGACCCTGCCAGATGAATATGTTTGCTCGGCCATAATTTCCACCGGGACACAAGCATTTTGTCTGGATAATATGGAAAACTGTATGACTTATGGCTTCAAACAGCCACACCACAGCACCTGGACAATGGATTGGTTGGATAACAGACGTCCGGATAATCAAGGGATTACTGTATCTCTTGTTTCATAACATCAATGAGCCCAAAATGACCAATGCAGAAAAAATTATTTTCGCAGTTTCATGTGTCATGATTTCTAACTATTTTGTGGAATTGCATCATGCACAATTATCAAACGTTTTATTTTTCTGACACTCCCAGGGGCAGGATTTACCCTAACCCTACTGCAAATAGAAACTGGTCGATATCTATTACTGTTCTCAAGAATGAAACGAACAAATGATTTTGGCATATTTTCAAATACTGATTTCCAACAATTTTGCACTGTTGCATTATGCAAGATTTCCAATAATTTCACAGCATCAAACTCAGCACAATTTCCAACAATTCCACACAGTCGCACTATGCACGATTAATAATATTTGGGGGTAATTCTTTACCAAACAAGTGCGGTTATTCCACCTATATTATAACCAACTCACGGTCTCAAGCTAAGTAATTTTGGTACATGCATATGCAACACAGACAGTTTGCTGTTCAATTGTGACTGCAAGAAAAGACTGGAAAAAGGCAAAATATACCTAGTTTGGGGTAGTTATAGAAGGAACCAAGTCGCCCACAGCAATGTTTACCAACGGTCTCCCCAGTTGGCCACGTCATGTACCAACCATCGTTCTGACTAGACGCATCCGTGTATCCCATGTCAAAGCAATGGGAAACTTAATGATTAACCAAACCTAACCTAACCAAACCAAACCTAATCCAACCAAACCTCACTTGCGTCTGACAGCCAACTTTCAAATTTAAAAAAATGTGTTAGCAACCTTGAATATGGCTGGCTATCGGCAGACATCAACGCAATATTTACGCAATCCAAATCCTCATCTATAGTACCCCTGGGGGTAGGGGGGTTTTCAAGAATACTCCCCCAGTATCCCTGCTTGTCATATGAGGCGACTAAAAGGGTTGGCGGTGGGTTAATGCCCCACCCCAGGAAAACAGCTAACTAAACGGACGAACAAGAAGCCTCGGACAAGGACTGACCAAAAGATGACGACCAAGGACCGGACAAAGGACATCGTATAGATTGCGACATGGAATGCAAGGGGTGCAAATGATGAGGTGAAAGAGATCATCCAGGTGATTGAGGGTGCGAAAGTGGATGTATATGGAATAACTATGTATATGGAATAACTGAAACTAAATGGAGAGGAGAGTGTGAAAGAATGGGAGTATGGATGGGGTATATGTGCACGAGTAGGTGAGAATGAGAGGATAAAAGAAGGAGTGTGTATTGTTGTAAGTAAAAGATGGAAGAAGAACATAAGAGAGTATGGATCAGTTGGCTCAAAGACTATGTGGGTAAGATTGAAAGTTGGAATACAAATGTGAGCGATTGTGTGCGTGTATGCGCCAACGCAAGATTGTGCAAGCAGAGTGAGAGAAGAGTTCTGGACAACTGGAAGTGTGCATAGAAAAGTTTGGAAGGAATGAGTGTTTTTGATTGGTGATATGAATGGTAAAGTAGGGAATGTGAAGGTGGATGGAATAGTTGGTGAGTGGGGTGTGCCTGCTGAGATAGATGAGAATAGCAGTGCATTAGTGGACATTTGTGCTGGGAGGGGGTTGGTGATAGCCAATACCCTCTTCAGGCACAAAATGATCCACAGGTACACATGGCGAGTGATGAGAAGGGTGGGTGGTGAACTGAATGAAAGGAAGGCAATGATTGATTATGTGTGTGTGGATGAAAGGATGCGAAGATGTGTAATGAATGCAAGAGCTTATACAGGTTGGGGGAGTGGACTTCCTGACCACTACTTGGTGGTGGCCAGAATCAAGATCCAAGTAAGATGGAGAAATAGAAGAAGGGAAGGACGGGATGAAGGAGTAGTTGCAAGGAGAGTGGAAAGGTTACAAGAGGATGAGAAAAAGGCAGAATATACGAGAGACGTGAAGGAATGATTGGGTAAATATGAATTGGAGCAGATGGGGGCTGTGGAAAGTGTGTGTAAGATATCCACAGAAGAAATATGTGCAGTATGTGATGTGGTGTGTGGAGTGAAGAGAAGACAGAAGGGGGTGCAAGGAACAGCATGATGGAATGAAGAGGTGAGACAGGCTGTGGCAGAAAAGAAGAAAGCATACAATGAGTGGATGAGAAATAGGGGGATGGAGGCAGTTGGAGGCGGAAGAGAGAGTTATAGGTAGAAAGGAAGAAAGAGGTGAAAAGATTAGTCAGAGAGAATAAGAAGAGAGTGGATGAGGAATTTGGAGGGAATTTGAGTGTAAAGTGGAGGGACTGTAAGAAAATGTCCTGGAAAGAGGTGAAGAGAGTAAGACAGGGTAGCAGTGAAGTCAGCAGGGGAGTGAAAGATAAAAATGGTAGATTACTAGTGAAGGGAGAAAAAGTGAGCAGATGGAGAGAACACTTTAAGGAATTGTTGAACATACAGGATGGAAGTAATGCGAGTATAAGTGGCTGGGGAAGGAGGGAGGTGTGAAGATAGGAAGAAATTAGTAGGACAGAAGTTGTGGAAGCAATGAAGAAAGTCAAATTGGGGAAAGCCCCAGGAATTGATGAAGTGTGTGGTAAAATGCTGAAGCTTGGGGGAGAGATAGTAGTAGAATGGATGTGGAAGATGTGCAGATTGGCCTGGGAGGAAGGTAGAGTCCCAGAGGATTGCAAGTCAGGTATAATTATTCCTTTGTACAAAGGAAAAGGGGAAAAAGAAGTGTGTGGTAATCATAAGGGCATTTGTCTTCTTAGTGTAATAGGAAAAGTGTATGGTAGGATACTTATAGACAGAGTTAGAGAAAGAACAGAGAAATTAGTTGGAGAAGAACAGGGAGGCTTTAGGAAGGGAAGAGGTTGTGCAGATCAGATATTCATTTTTAGATCTTTAGTGGAAAAGTTTCTAGAGAAGGGAAAGAAGTTATATGCGGCCTTCATGGATTTGGAGAAAGCATATGACAGGGTGGATAGACAAGGATTGTGGAAAGTATTAAGAATATATGGAGTAGATGGGAAGTTGTTGAATGCTGTGAAGAATATGTATGATTGTGCTAAGGATGCAGTGCGTGTGGATGGTGAACTGAGTGAATTTTTCTCTTTGAAGGTTGGATTGAAACAGGGACGTGTCATGTCTCCATGGCTGTTCAATCTGTACATGGATGGGGTAATAAGAGATACAAGGTAGGGTAGTGGTTGTTGGAGTGGCCCTGGTGAGAGAGGATAGTGTTTGGAAACTCCCTGTACTGTTGTTTGGAGATGATATTGTGTTGTTATGTGAAGACGAAGGGGAGCTGCAAGGCTTGGTGGATGAGTTTGGGAGAGTGTGTAAGAAACGGAATCTAAAGGTGAATGTAGGGAAGAGTAAAGTGATGGTCTTTGAGAGAGGTGAAGTCAGTGAATGTACAGCGAGGTTGGATGGTGAGGAAATGAAAAATGTGAGTACGTTTAAGTACTTGGGGACTGTGATGAGTAAGGATGGAAGTTTGGAGGGTGAAGTGCTTGAAAGTGTACAACAAGGAAGAAAGGTTGCTGGTTCCTTGAAAGCAGTGATAAGAAACAGGGAAGTGAGCATGGAAGTGAAAAAGTTACTGCATGTCAGTATTGTGATACCAACTCTAACGTATGGATGTGAAGCTTGGACGTTGTTGGAAGGACACAAGTCAAGAGTGAGAGCAGTGGAAATGAGTTATTTAAGAGAAGCCTGTGGAGTCACATGGAGAGACAGGCTGACAAATGAGGATATAAAGGAGCGTTGTGGTGTGGATGTGGATGTGATAGGAAGCGTTAGGAGGAACACACTGAGGTGGTTTGGCCACGTGGAGAGGATGGAGGGTGAGAGACTGACGAGGTGAGTGTATGTGAGGTGGAGGGGGGAGAGGGAGGGGGAGGCCGAGGATGAGATGGGGGGATGGAGTGGAGAGGCATATGAGAGGGGGATGTGAGTTGGTAGCAGGGTAGTGATATGGCGGGGGACAGGGCGACGTGGAGGCGATGTGTTTGTGGCCACCCCGAACGGGTATGGCGTCTAGCAATAGACAGACAGAGATAGAGGTACGTTTATGAAAATGCCCAGTAGCTGTGGTAATCCAGGAACAATAACAAATAACCAGCAAAAGACTCATCTCAAAGTTTGGGAAAAGCCGTGCCTGTTTGGTAAAGAACTATAATTTTTTGGTATATTTCTGACACTACCCAACATGAGTGTAGAGGCTTGAAGAAAGTAAAGAAAAACATGTAAAGGTAAACAAAGACAACAAATGAACTGTGGAAACTAAAAAAAAATAAGTGATCAGCACACAGCATAAAAAATGACTGAAAAGGATAAGGAGCGGGGCGGCGATACAATGGCTACACTCCACCTACTCAGTTCAGTTCAGTTGATAGGTGAGGAGCATTGCCTTTGCATCGGCACTCGTCAATTTATTTTTCTAATTAATTTATTATTTTTTCTTGTGTTAAGCTCGTGTGCCATTTTTTTTTTTCCGAGTCTTCTTTGCTATTTGTTAAGGTATTCCTCTTTCTTTCCTTAATTTCTCACTTTTCCTCCATATGATGTAAGTAGTCTTTTGTTCTTCCTATATTTTCTTCACTAAACAGTAATTGTCCTATTAAATTGTTTTCATTTTCTATATAAGGCTGTTGTAGGCGTTCTTCCTTATTCCTGTCTTCCTGATACAATGGCCACCATAATAAAGTGTTTGATGTTCTCTTCTGCTGCCCCGCACAAATCACATTTAATATTGCCCCCTGAAAATCTCTTCCTATCATTTAGTGGTAAATTATTTGTTCTACTTTTATATAATATTATGGATGCTACGGTATTATCGCATATTTTTTCCTTTTTTTATATTTGGTTAATAATTGTTATAAATTTCCGGACTCTTTTTTTTCATATATTTCTTTCTTCCATCGAGCTGAGTCCCAGTTCTGTACTTTTTCTTTGATGTCTTCAACACTAACATTCTTTACTGATTTATTTTCTAATGCTATTTCTCTAATGTATGTTTTTACTGTACATATCCACTGGTCTTTTCTACTTCCCTTCTTTTCTTGTATTATTCTTTTATTTAAGTCATTTTTACCTTCTAATCCATATTTTAAGTAATTAATATATCCTTCCATTATTCTGCTCTGCATACATGATGCCCCTATTTCTCCTCTTAGTGTTGGTATCTGGGCATATCTCGGTGTCCCTAATATGTATCGGTAGACGGTTTTCTATTCTTTGTAGTTCCTCTATTTCGTTTTTTGTAAATTCTAATATATTTGCCCCGTACAATATAGGTGGTGGCGACCATCATGCACTCACTTGATGTAGTGCTGCCTACTTCTTCCTTAGCCTTTATCATTCTTTTTTCTGTGTCTGTCCTCCTCTCTTCCTATTTCTCCCATCTTTCCTGTCACTTCTTATTGCTTTTCTTTCCTTTACAGGTGGCTTTACCTTAAGTGACAAGCCAAATGGTTTCCTGTAAGCCAAGAATCCAAATACAACGCTGGGTGGTAACCATAAAACCAAATCATACGTGCTCCCTACGTGTCAGCAAGTGGGTTGGTGGAGGGTTAGTGCCCCTCCCCGTAAAGCAACTAACTCAAAGTCAAATGGCCACCCCTTACGGGATTATGGCGTCTGGCAGTAGATAGACAGATAGACAGACGCTGTTTTCTATTCTTTATAGTTCCTCTATTTTGTTTTTTGTACATTCTAATATATTTGCCCCGTACAATATAGTTGGGAGTACCACAGATTCCATTAAGTTTTGCCTATTAGTACCTTATTGACACTTTGGGCTATAACTGTGTATGTGGTTTGCAATCTTTTTAGCTTTTTGAATTATCTGTCTCTTGCGCACTCTAAACCATCTTCTCAGGTCGTTTATTGTAATCCCTAAATATTTGATTTCATTTGTTACCTCTAGCTCTTATATTTTCGGGTCTGTTTTTCATGTTAAAGGTCAGGATTTTACTTTTTGTTTTATTAAGCCCACACTCCTCCTACCATAATCAAACTGTCTGCTATTTTTCCTGCCTCTTCTATTGTATGAGCTAGTAGCAGCCCGTCATCTGCAAAGAATAGTGCTGCTGTTTTAAATATTTCATCCTTATACCCTGTGCATTCTTTTTCCAACCTGTTTATTATACAGTGGGTCATCATTTCAAATACTGTGGTTGAGCTTATGCATCCTTGTCTTATGCCACTATTGATCTTCATTTGTTTTATTTTCTTTACCATATTCTGTTGTTGTTCTGTCCCCCGTGTAAGTGTCTGCTATTACCTCTATTATATCTTCATGTACCTTATATTCTTTTAGTATTTCAATCATTTTCTTCCTTTTTATTGAGTCATAAGCTTTTGCAAAGTCTACTGATATTACTAAGAGACTCTTCTACTACTACTACTACTACTACTACTACTGCTACATTATTCAGTAGTCAGTAACCATGCAAAAGCCAATCAGCACCATCAGTTTTTTTTTTTTTTTTTTTTTTTTTTTTAAGGAACCACAGGCCAGAAGCATTCAACATCATTCACCCCTAAGATTTCACCCTTCCTCTCCAATGACGTATCTCTTACTTTGCTCCTGAACCTGATTAATGGAGGAATATTAACCAGTCATTTAGATGTGTGATGATGACTTTCAGGCCAAAGCTCTCCTGCCATCCACCATCCTCCTTTTGGGGGTCAGGGAGGGGACTGGGACGTATATATAATTGTGCTGATCCATTTCGTGATAATATCAGTGTTAAAAATATAAAGGCGTCCCTCTCCTGCATCAAAAATATACGTACGGACTTATAGTGACGTAAGCTTACCTGCCTTGCAGTCTAAAAGCCTAGAATTCCTATCATCCAGTTCTCCACACATCACACCAAAATAACACAGCTAAATAACACCAATTTATTCCCCACAATGTCTACCATGGATATAAGTACTCACACCAGCTTTAAATGGACTAAAACGGGGATTAAAGTCGGTAAATAAGAGACACTTTACCTGCAGCCATGACGATAAGGACGCGGGGAGGCAAGGACGTAAACACGGGAGTTTCATAAAATCTTCAATTATCTAATTATAACTTCATAACAAAATTGTATTATTGCAATTATTTGGAAAAATTATGTCATCGTTTCAGCTAATTCTTTATGCAATATTTAATGATATAATGTATGGGTACTGAATGAATTACATCCACCGGGTTCTATGAAGTGGAGGGACCGTTTCCGCAGCGAGCTTATGACTTACGGTCGCCATATTGAAACACCAGCACTCCTCGCCCCTACCAGTTCTTGCTCTCCCTGTCTCAGTGCTGCTTCTGTGTATACATATATTTATCCTAATAAAAATATATAGAGAGATTATGATTTTTTTTCTGCCTACCTGTACGAATTATACGGCATACATTTAACCAAGAATATGAGTAAAACAACAACATGGGTTCCGTCACTGCAGAACATATTTTCTTTTACGTTTTTCTTTTGAGATCCTTAACCTAATCTGTTTAATTATGATAATATGATAAATTGAAGTCGATGGAACGTGTACATACATGAAAATTATGAAGAATTTGCCATCATAAAGTATATAGGCACATAAATGTCATTACCTATATCTATCAATTTATCCATGTCCGTCTACCCAACTATCCATCGCTCTCTCTCTTTCTCTCTCTCTCTCTCCTACTACAGCTACTGACTCAGGTGTGCTCAGGTTAATTGCCTATTAAAAGAAGTACACGTAACAGGTGGTGGAACTAATTAAGACAGGTGTTTGAGTACTTTAGGAGGGAAAATGATATAGATAAGATGTGCTGACTGACACAGGACGAAGGTACTGGATTAAAGGCTAGTTACCTTGACTACACTTGAGAGAACCGGGCCACCCTGGATCAGATTTTGGGCGAGGGTGACCAGCCTCGCTCCTCAAGTGGCGTTGAGCGAGAAACACCAACCATCCCTCGGGTGTAAATCCTTGTGTGAATCATCTGGTTGTATCATCTAAACCCACTAGACTACCAGGCGTCATCTGGTTATGGTTACCACCCAGCGTACTAAATGGTTTACTGAGTTACAGTAAACTATTTGGCTTGTCACTCAGTGTAGTCACCTGAATGTAGCACTACATCGAGTGAGTGGATGATGGGCGCCCACACCTACCACAAAATACTGTATTTAAATAATCGTCCATATCTGCAATTGTGCGTGGAATGATAATGTCTGCACCTGTAAAATCGAACTATTATGCATTATAATCTACTTTTCTGGTACTTCGTATTTCCAGGCCGAGTTTCACTTTTCAGATCCAGTCAAGAGGGTTGCTTATATGGTTACCACCCAGCGCTGTAAATGGTTTCCTGGCTTACAGGAAACCATTAGGCTTGTCACTCAGAGTAAAGCCACCTGAAATGGAAAGAAGAGTAATAAAAAGTGACAGGAAAGATGGGAGAAATAGGAAGAGAGGAGGACAGACACAGAAAAAGAATGATACAGGTGAAGGAAGCAGGCAGCACTACATCAAGAGAGTGGATGATGGTCAGCACCATTTACCACCATGAAAGTTTCAACATACATTATATTTTTCTTACAGCAAATCTTTCTGCCAACTCTATCCTCTTTTCCGTCCCCATGGTCCTGTAACAGTTTCTTGTGCTGATAAGGAATAACAAACTTTCTCCTCCACCTTCACATTCATCGATTGCAGTGTTATCTCTCCATTTCCTTCCCCCTCTGACTTCCTCAAGTCTACAATGTCTTTAGATGTATTTTCTGTCTTTTTTGGCCTCCATACTCACAAAACACGTGGAGCTAATGGGGTACCTTCTGTTCTTCTTTTAAAATGTGCTTCTGTGCTGACACCATTTCATTTAATTTACAGAGGCTCCAACATGCTTGCGTGCATTGGCATACGTAAACTCTCATCTTTGTCACCTTGCACCCTTCCTTCTTCCTGGACGTTTGCTCTCATTCTGCCTGTTCCAAATAAGTTTGATTGTTTTCAGCTCTATAAATATAACCCAATTGCTCTACCCTGTACTGTAATTTTAGTCTTTGAACCTAACCTTACCTGCAAGATTTTGAAGCATCTTTCCTAAGAGCTATGAGGAAGGATGGGACTGGAGTGTATAGGTGTTGTGATGAGGAGGGGTAGACTGAGATGGTTTGGGCATGTGGAGAGGAAGGATGGGACTGGAGTGTATTGGTGTTGTGATGAGGAGGGGTAGATTGAGATGGTTTGGGCATGTGGAGAGGAAGGATGGGACTGGAGTGTATTGGTGCTGTGATGAGGAGGGGTAGATTGAGATGGTTTGGGCATGTGGAGAGGAAGGATGGGACTGGAGTGTATTGATGTTGTGATGAGGAGGGGTAGACTGAGATGGTTTGGGCATGTAGAGAGAATGGGGGATGACAATTGGGTGCAGAAAGTAAGAAGTGTGAACACTGGGGGTGGGGTTGTGAAAGGCAGGCTGAAAAAGACCTAGGACGAGGTCATAGAGTGTGACCTCAGGGACAAGAGACTGAATAGGGAGTGCTACCAGAGATTGAGCAGCATGGACAGCAACCATTAGGTGACCACGGCTGATGCATGCAAGAATGTTGGAGCCTTTATAAACGAAACAAAATGAACGAACTTTCCTCTCATAATGTTCATGATTGTGAGACACCACAATAAAGTGTTAAAATTAAATATTTCATCTGCTGCCTGACATACATAGCCTGCCTACAAATACAATTACAATGCTTTTACACACTGATCTACAAAACACGTAATATTATATTGTAACTTTATAAAACTGTCTACTTTAGAATGATGGCAAACTATAATTATCATAACAATACTCATCATCATCAGTCATCATCCATACCTCCTCTCCCTCACCAAAGTAAGATGAGTTTGTAGTCTTGATATAAAGTAAGACACACACACACACACACACACACACACACACAAGCTACTTAAGGACTGCAGCTTGTGAATTCCTAAATTAAATAAGGCACAACTGTAAAAATTATGCTAAATGAAAGTAATTACCAACAAATTAACACGGCATTTCAAATTTCTATGCTTGGTCTGTTTTCATCTGACAGAACTAAGCCACTCGTAGATGACTGCCAAGATGTGGTTGAATGAAGTTTGATGACAGTTATGAGGTATGAATCTCCTTGGTTACTAGACAAATTCAGCTAGCTATCTGACTACCCCTGGCCATCAACGAACATCAAAAGGAATTATGGATATTTGTCAAAGAATAAATACATTATTGTTAGCAGCACCATTTTTTTTTTCTTATACTGTACTGTCACTAATCCTTACCTAGAGCTTCATGTTTGAATTCAGAGTTTTCCTTTACCTATGCAGGCCGTCATCTAAAGCTAACGAGTCCAGCTGACCCGGGGAAAACTGTAATTCTGTGGAAGAGATATGTAAATGTAGTATTGTCTGCCTGAACAATGTGTAAGTGTAGTATTCTCCATCTGAACAATGTGTAAGTGTAGTATTCTCTGCCTGAACAATGTGTAAGTGTAGTATTCTCCATCTGAACAATGTGTAAATGTAGTATTCTCTGCCTGAACAATGTGTAAATGTAGTATTCTCTGCCTGAACAATGTGTAAGTGAAGTATTCTCTGTCTGAACAATGTGTAAGTGTAGTATTCTCTGCCTGAACAATGTGTAAGTGTAGTATTCTCTGCCTGAACAATGTGTAAGTGTAGTATTCTCTGCCTGAACAATGTGCAAGTGAAGTATTCTCTGCCTGAACATGTAAGTCTAGTATTCTCTGCCTGAACGTGTAAGTGTACTCAAGTTGCTCAACTAGAAGTGTTGTGAAGGCTTCCTACAAGGGTCCCTTGTGGAAGAGATACATCAGTGTAGTATTCTCAGCTGAACATTGTGTAAGTGTAGTTGACCTGCTCACCTAGAAGTGTCGTGCCTGGCTGTGTACTAGAGTTTTGGTCCCACACTAGTCCAGCCAACCCCTGGGAATAGACTGTACTTCTGTGGAAGAGATGTGTAGGTGTAGTATTCTCGGGCTGAACATTGTGTATACAGTATGTGTAGTCAATTTCAGACGTGTTGTGCAAGGCTGTCTAAAATGGTTCTGGCCCAACATACTCCCATCATAATACTGCCTATCAACAATGGTAACTATTTCTATCTATCTATAGCCAGACAACATAATCCCAGAAGAGGTGGCCATTTGTCTGAGTTAGTTGTTTTACAGGGAGGGGCACCAACCCTCCGCCAACCCACTTGTTGATGCGTAGGGAACATGTATGGGTGATATGGTTACCACCCAGCATTGTAAATGGTTTCCTGGCTTACAAACTTTACGCTTTAACTAAAAATAGTGGCAAAACAAACACCTGAGGAAAAAATCTGAATTTATTATCATTAATAACAAGCAGACATGGGATTTTTTTTTCTACTAAGCCCACCCCATTTAGGAGATGTGTTGGGAATAAATATAAAACAATATGTACACAATATGGTCACACTTAACCAAAGCAAGTGGAGTCACCAAAGAGTACAACGGCCTGCCGCGCCACCACACCACAGCCTCCCCCACCACGTCAAAAATGAGAGAGAAAAAAAAAAAAAGGAAACTAGTAGTCGTCAAAAATGAGGGAGGGAGAGAGTGAGAGGAAAAGGAAACCTGATATTCCCACCTAATTTTGACTCAATGTTTACCCACTCCAATGTGGAGAGACAGGCTGACGAATGAGGATATAAAGGAGCGTTGTGGTGTTGATGTGGATGTGATAGGAAGCGTTGTGAGGAACACACTGAGGTGGTTTGGCCATGTGGAGAGGATGGAGGGTGAAAGACTGACGAAGAGAGTGTATGTGAGCGAGGTGGAGGGTGGAAGAGGGAGGGGGAGACCGAGGATGAGATGGAGGGATGGGGTGGAGAGGTATATGAGAGAGGGGGGTGTGAGTTGGGAGCAGGGTAGTGAAATGGCGGGGGACAGGGCGACTTGGAGGCGATTTGTTTGTGGCCACCCCAAACGGGATTGAGGCGTCTGGCAATAGATAGATAGATAGATAGATTCCTGCTATCCTCAATTTCATAAACAGTAAACTCTCAACTATCTGCTGTCACAATATCCGGCCCAACGCAATATCCGGCGCTGCTGGCTTGGCTCTATTAAAGCAATATCTGGTGAAATTATGCAACATCCAGCACCGAAATGGGAAGTAACTGGCTGCTCTATGCAATATTCAGTGCTGAGGCGTACCTACCAGCTTGTAAACATTAGCCAACTGGCGCTGTATTACTGTATTGTATCATTATTGTATTTTATGCTTAGTTTTCATTTTTTACTCATGGGAGGAGATGTGAATGGATTTTGAATTTGGCTCTTTGTTATCTTGGTTTTGTTTTTTCTTGATGGGAATGATCTTGAGGACTTACTGGCCTTTGGTTCCTTCTTCCTTGCACGAAAAAAATAGCTAATAGTAATAATAATATAATAATAATAATAATAATAATAATATGGCCTTCATTTCTCCTCCACAACTAGAGGTCTGCACTGAGATGAATAAAATTAATGTGACAGCAAGAATAACATTTAAAAACAAGTCATCAAATTGAAGGGTTGGTAATGTGAAGCTATATATGTTTTTAAAATGAAAGATACCTATTTTGCTTTTAAAATTAAGAAACCAGATTAATTCAAACTCTGAGAATTTATTTTAAACACTGAGTCACCAATTTTGCTCAGAACATGAAAATATATCTATCTGTTGCCAGATGCCTTAATCCCATATGAGGTGGCCACAAACAAATCGCCTCCATGTTGCCCTGACCCCCGAGATTTCACCGCCCTCCCCCCAGCTCACACCCCCGTCTCTCTTATACCTCTCCACTCCATCCCTCCATCTCATTGTGAATATACTTACCTTATTTTCCCCTTAACAAAAAAAATCAAGACCACATATACTGCTCTTAAAAATGGGAGACCAATTTTGCTAGACACTGTGCAATGTACAAAACTCTATCCCCCCCCCAAAAATGATAACCAATTTTGCTATTTTGAAAAACCCACCTGATTTTGCCTCTACCATTGTGAAACCATATATATTTTCCCCAATAAAAAACTGACACCACCAATTTTGCTCTGACCATGAAGATACTTACCACATTTTGCCCTTCACATGCATGCACACACACACACACACACACACACACACACACACACAGAAAAGACAATCAACTTTGCTCAGTCTTGAAAAATGTGCTAAATGTTGGCCCTAATTACCCCTACTCAATTTTACCCCTTATTAACAGTACTCAATTTTGCCCCTCATTCCCAGTACATAATTCTGGTGCTAATGATGCCCTATGAAGCTGGTTCTGGTGGGAGGTGTGTGTGTGATGGCACTGGCACGGCACCACCAATAGGAGTCCGAGGGTTAGGCTTCAGTTCACCACCTCACCCTAGGACAAACATCACTCTATATTCCACCCTACCTTGCTCATTACCTCTAGGGACTTAAAACTTACTGACTGTACATTTAATTATTTAAAAAGCTACGGATTTATGTATATATATATTTTTTCCCCCAGTAGCTTGGCACTACTAATTATACGTTAAAAATGAAATGGATTAACTGATGCTCCGGTACGGCAAGGTGAGGAGGTGAGCTGAGGCCTAACCACGGACACAGAAGGAAGATAACTATTACAGGTTAATCAGTATCATGTACATCAGTCACTAGTAAATATGAATGAATGAGCACCCTCTCTCCAGTATATAAATAGCCAACAGGTCGTTACTGCCCCTCTCCTAAAAGATACCAGCAAAAAAACAAAACAAAAAGAAAAAAAAGTCCAAAACTGGAGATAAAACTTTGAAATGGCGATATCAACGAATGAGGTGATATATATATTTTTTCTCTCGTGGGGAAATAAAGATGTCATGAAAGCAGTACAACTTTTTGGATTGCCAGACGAAGACACACATGAAAACAATCCTTCAATACAAAAGCTATGGAAACGCGTCCAACCTGTGGAAATACCGTTTGTTCCGCTATACAGCTTTCCGTGTGAGTATTTGGGAAAGAATACGAATGCAACCACAGCTTCCCGTATCACATATTTATATTTACAGTTCTGAGAAAACCTTCCTTAGACCCGCTCAAACCACTGATGTATTTTTCAGCTGATTCTTGCAACTTGTGGATGACTCTATGCAACTTGAGTCCTATTCTGGAAAGGTTAGGAATGCTAGTTCTAACCTCTCTAGTTCACTGCCTCTCCTAAGCTGCATTCTTTAGCTGATTCATGCAACGGTGAATGAATTTATGCAACTCTGGAGAGGCCTGGTGTGCTGGAGGGGTTAGGAATTCTAGATCTAACCTCTCTAATCTGAAGTCTTGAGCTGATAAGAGTCTGGATGCGACAAAGAATGAAATGAAAAATACACCAAGGGAGTGAGGCAGTCAGGGAAGAAAAAACATTGGAATTTCCATCATGGTCAAGATTACGCAGGCAACGCTACCTCCAGACCAGCGTTATAATTACCTCCAGTCTATGCCACCTCTGTGCATCCTTGTAAGCCACAGACACCCTATAAAATACATGGAGACTAAACTTACATGCGGCTGATGCAAGTCTTACCTAACGATCACAAGAATCACAGATTTAGTATGAGAAGCGAATGTTACATGGAATTGCATTAGTTAACATTGCCAAGAGAAAAAAAATATGTTATGATAAAAGGTATGTGCCCTGCTCTCACTGCCCCTTTAGGCTCGCTGGTGCCCGGGTGGAATCATAAGAAAAAATAACCACGTTCCACCTCCGAGGCGCTGTCCCTCGTACGCAGTGGCGATTATAGGCTAAAAAAATGATTACCCCATGCACCCAGAGTTCCAGTATGGCTCCTCGTTTGTGATCCTATGTATTTGGCATTTACCGGCCCCCTCGACGGCTCAGGATCGTACTTGAGGTGGGTTCGGAGGCCTCGCACTTCTCACACTTCTTCCTTGGTGATTTATTTCTCACACTTCCTCCTTAGTGATTTATTTCTCACACTTTTTGCCTTAGTGATTTATTTTTCACACTTCCTCCTTGATTTACTACACTTCCCACACTTCTTCCTTGGTGATTTATTTCTCACACTTCCTCCTTAGTGATTTATTTCTCACACTTTTTGCCTTAGTGATTTATTTCTCACACTTCTTCCCTGGTGATTTATTTTCCACACTTTCTGCCTCAGTGATTTGTTTTTCACACTTCTTCCTCTACTTATTCCATGTCTCACACTTCTGCCTTAGCACTTCCTCCTTAGTGATTTATTTTTCACACTTCTTCCTTGATTTACTACACTTCCCACACTTCTTCCTTGGTGATTTATGTCTCACACGTCCTCCTTAGTGATTTATTTCTCACACTTCCTCCTTAGTGATTTATTTCTCACACTTTTTGCCTCAGTGATTTGTTTTTCACACTTCTTCCTCTACTTATTCCATGTCTCACACTTCTGCCTTAGCACTTCCTCCTTAGTGATTTATTTTTCACACTTCTTCCTTGATTTATTACATTTTCTACACTTCCTCCTTGATCTATTGCATGTCTCACTTCTTCCTTATTGCATTTCTCACACTTCTTCCTTAGCACTTTTTCTTTAGTGACTTATTTTTCACACTTCTTCCTGGATTTATTACATTCCTCACACTTCTTCCTTAACAATTTATTACAAGTGATTTATTACATTTCTCACACTTCTTCCATAGTGATTTAGTACATTTTATTATATATCACACCCTCTTTGTACTTGGTATGTTAAGTATACTGTTTAATATTACAAGTCTGCTTCCATTACATACTGTACTGAGCTGAATATTATACCTTAACAGTTTTTCCCATGCTATTTATTCAATTTTAAGTTCATATCAATAATGCAGAGGAGAATATTGTATCTAAAGTCTCTGGCATGTTAATTATATTGTTGTTATACTGAGAAACCGTCCATCTATCATCTATCTATCTATTGCCAGATGCCTTAATCCCGTAAGGGATGGCCACAACAAATCGCCTCCATGTCGCCTGCCATTTCGTTGCCCTCCACCCAGCTCACACCTCCCCTCTCTCATATACCTCTCCACTCTATCCCTCCATCTCTGTGTTGTATCATCTAATTACTACGAACGTTTGTATCAATAACCAAGGTACTGAGGTGTAATGTACCGAATAAATCACCATGGAAGAGGCGTTAAGGGATAACGAGGATACTAAGTGTCCAGGCATCTTGAAATGAACAGATCTTGAATTGGATATCTTACTTTTTCTTGGAGGGAACAATCTTGTGGGCTCCTGGCCTGTGGTTCCTTCTTTCATTAAAAAGAAAAAGTACAGAATAAATCACTATAGAAGAGGCGTTAGGGACCTCCGAAACCACCAGAAATACACCCCTAACGACAAGAAAGCATCATGCCCCAGAAAAGGCGGTTAAAATGGCAGGACTTAAATCTCCCCTCCCACACACTCACCATCTTCCCTTTAAAGCTCTAAGTGCCGCCCCCAGCCACACCCACCCACACCACACACTGCAACACTCCTCATTTGTATTACTTCTTGTTTAGGTATGTGATAATAATAATAACAACAATAATAATAATAATAATAATAATAACAACAACAATAATAATAACGATAATAAAAATAATAATAAAAAGGCTGGTGGTCTTTCAAATTGAAAATCAAAGACAGAATTTTTAAACTGACACAACAGCCCCTGAAGCTCACTGGCTAGCACTAAGGCAAGCATACTCCCAAATCTACCATGTGTGAGCAGACAGATAAAACGGCTCTTGTCATTTGAAAATAAGACGCTTTTCCGGAAATGCAAAAGGCCGATAAATTTGTTCAGATGATGATAAATTACTCAAGAAGTTTGGAAGCTCAATTCAATGCCTGGAAGGATGAGAGGGATATTCCAAGGATCACTATCTCTCCAGCATTGAAATTTCTCTCAAGCCGCCCCTCTTCCTTATTAGTTTATCTTAGCACAGGGCAAGCTTAACGTCCTCTCCTATCCTATTTATTCCACCTAAGTCGAGGTATTAATGTTTGCTTGAAGGCTATTTATTCTCTAGGTTGATATTAAAGACTTATATGAAATTATTAAGGGTTAGTCTGCAAAATAAATCACTAAGGAAGAGGTGCTAGGGGTTATCCTTAGCTGAGAAGAATAGGGTCAAAAAACACACAAAAAAAATAATATAATAATACAATCATCATCATCATCATCATCATCAACTAATCCTGTTCTGCCCCATGAGAAGCATAGTAACTAATAAAAAAATAAAAATAAAAATAAAAATAATAATAATAATAAAAATAATAAAAATAATAATAATAATAATAATCTCAAGTACTATCACATGAGGAACTCCACAATGTAACAACAAATGCACCATAATCAAATTTCAAAACATGGAGGCCAGAATCATGATTTTTGGAGACATGGCACCTTCGGAGTTCCTCAATGGAGTGTATTGTATTAGTCTGCGCTCCGAAGGCATTGAGAGAGAAAGAGAAAGAGAGAGAGAGAGAGAATCCATTACCTAACCTCCATTCTCTCGGTTTATCAATTACAGCACATTCGTCATTACCCCAGGGAGTGTACCAAGTGCCGAGGTGTTGCAGTGAATGGCTAAGTGTGGCAGGAGCGGCCCTGAAACTTAACGACACAGGGCATTAGATAACAAGGGTCATGTCCTTCTTGGAGGGGAGGTTGACGCGCTTCCCCTGCCACAGAGAATTGTGGATGGTGAAGGCGTCGATGGTCACCGTCAAATGTTTGGTGTGGATCTGTGAGAAGCACTTTCCTCCTGAGTTGTATCTGCAAGTGAGAAAGGATCAGAGTTAATGGTCTTAATATAGGGATGTTTTTAATACGGAGATTTGGTTTGGACATGCGGAGTGGATGGAGAGCAAGAGACTGATGAGGAGAATGTATGTGAGTGAAGTGGAGGGGGGGAAAGGGAGGGGGAGGTCAAGGATGAGATGGAGGGATGGTGTGGAGAAGTATATGAGAGGGGGGGGGTGTGAGCTGGAAACAGGGCAATAAAATGGCAGGGGACAGGGTGACATGGAGGCGATTTGTTTGAGGCCACCCCTTATGGGATTTAGGCACCTGGTAATAGATAGACTGATTGATGCTTTTTGTGGGCTAATTCCTGCAACCTATAGTCAAGTTTATTTACCTATGGGGAGCTTGTCATAAGAGATGAGCTGAGAGGAAGGATGGGACTGGAGTGTATTGGTGTTGTGATGAGGAGAGAGTGATTGAGATGATTTAGGCATGTGCAGAGAAAGGATGGGACTGACGTATTGGTGCTGTGATGAGGAGACTAGAGTGTATTTATCCATCTGTATTTACCTATTTGTAATATACAGGAATTGAGCTAAACTTATGTTGTCCTGTCTCCTTATCTACATTTATTCAGTCTAGTTTTAAACACATGAATGCTCTTTGCCTGCACCACCTCTTCGTCTAAGTCATTCCAAATACTTATGCTTCTATTCGGGAAACTGAACCTTTTAAGATCATTAAGACATCTACTTTTCCACAACTTGAAGTCATGATCTCTTGTTTTTCCATCATCCAACACAAAGGGATCCTCTCTATCCACTCTTTCCAATTCTGTATTGGTGTTGTGATGAGGAGGGATAGACTGAGATGGTTTGGGCATGAGAAAAGGATGGATGGCACTGGAATGTACTGGTGTTGTGATGAGGAGGGGGCAGATTGAGATGGTTTGGCCATGTGAAGAGGATGGAGGATAACAAGTGGGTGTGGAAGGTGAGAAATGTGAACACTGAGGGTAGTGTTGCAAGAGGCAGACCAAAAAAGACCTGGGATGAGGTCACAGAGTGAGACGTCAGAGATAAGGGACTGAGTAGGGAAAATGACAAAGATCAAGCAGCATGGAGAGCTGCCACTAGCTGACCAAGGCTGACGGATGAAAGCGTGTTGGAGCCTTTATAAAAGATACAATACGATACAAGACTAACTGTAATGACTGGGTAAATAAGTACGTAGGTAACCTCTCCATTTCAAGAAGCATTTCCAACCAAAATTAATATATATTCTGGTGATAGCAAGCATAACTATGTCACCAAAATGACGAGATTAAAGACATAAACATAAAAACTACAACAAATATCCTCAAATGAAATAAGGAAACAAACGTAAAATGCCACCAAGAAAATATATAAATTTTCTAAATCCTTTAACACTTTAGTTGTTTTGTTTTAATACTAAACAAAATTATCTGGTGTCAGTCTAAACAGAAGTCCTAGATGTACGGGGAGGGCACTACCCCTCCACCAACCCACTTGTTGACACGTAGGGAACACTTATGGGTTGGTTATATGGTTACCACCCAGCATTGTAAATGGTTTCCTGACTTACAGGAAACCATTAGGCTTGTCGCTTAAAGCCATCTGAAAAGGAAAGTAGAATTACAAAGACTGATAGGAAAGATGGGAGAAATTGGAAGAGAGGAGGGCAAACACAGATGAAGAAGGATAAAGGTGAAGGAAGAAGTAGGCAGCACTACATCAAGTGGATGATGGTCACCACCAACTACCACACAAAGCTCACTTAAAGAATATCCACCAAGACTCAAGGAACATCAAATTCTTAAACTCACTTAAAGAACTTATCAAACATCCTGTCATTGACCATCTTAGGTCCTGTGCCATACAGCTTGTACACTTCCTCAGACTCTGGATTGAAGGAGTAGATGGCACGAAACTGGCAGCCGGCATCGCGGAAGAGGATGAGGAAGTGTTTGGACTCGGAACGTGCGATCTCCTCCAGGACCCGCTGCTTGGCCGTCTGGTTGACCATGCCGGGGAAAACGCAGTACTCCACAGCGTTGAGGATTATCGTGCGGTTGGACTTGGCCGTTGGTTGCTTGAACAACTTGGGACCTGGGCAGTGAAGGAGGGAGGGTTAGGCATGATGAATAATTATGCATTACTTGCTCTTCATTTAAACAACTTTTTAAAGTCTCTCTCTCTCTCTCTCTGTGGGACCTGAGTAGTGAAGGAGGGAGGGTTAGGCAGGATGAATGCTTGTTTTTCTTGCTCTTCATTCAAACAACTTTCTTAGAACTCTCCCTCTTTCTCTCTCTGGGACCTGAGCAAGGAAGGAGGAAGGGTTATGCATAGTGAATGATCAGGTTTTCTTCTTCTAAATTTAAATATTCAAAGATTTAAACATGCAGGAAGGTAATGTTAACAGATGACAATAATTTTCTTCTTCACTCATTCAGTCACATTTTAAACATGCTGAATGATAACATTTTCTTGTTCTAAATTTAAGAATTCAAAGATTTAAACATGCTGGATGGTAATGTTAACAAATCTAAGAGACATTAAAGATGATCACCAGCTTAGGGAAAGAGTGCTAGAGTCATCCCCTTACAAATACAGGTTATATAATCAACTATATAGTGTTTATTTGGTGAAGTAGTACGTGGTGGAGTCCGCAAGACTGCTCCCTCAACAAAAATATAAAAACAAGATAACAGAATGCCAAATTCAAAATCTCAAAGAGGTTAGAAATGATACCCAGGTTACAGAAGATGTGTTACAATCATCCTCTTATACAGCACGGAATAAAATCATCCAGTATGTGCTTATTTACTAGAGCAGTTTATGGTGAGTCTGCATGAATGTTCCCTCCATGAAAAAATAAAAATAGGATAAGAGAGAGCCAAATTCAAGACCCGAAAGAGGTGAAGGAGAAAATATGTCACAGTCATCCCCTTATACGGCAGGTAATAATATAAATCAGTGTCATTATTTACCGAAGTAGTCCATAGTGGAGCTGGTGGTGGAGATATCACTGGCTGCGTCGTCAAATCCACCCGGCCGTCGCTTGGAGAACAGTCCCGGCGGCAGAGACCCGGGGCCGGAGGGTGAGGGGAGGTGCCGCGCCATCCCGGGGGACGGGGCGCGGCGGGGTGGCGTGGCACGGCCCAAACCACTGTCCTCGCTCATGTGGTAAACCAGACTGTCGTGTTCGCTCTGACCTGCACCACCATGTATACTGTTAACTGAGGCACACACACACACACACACACACACACACACACACACACACACACACACATTTACTCCACTCGTCTAGCTTCACAGTTAATTCTTGTTCCCACCATAAAATTTCATTCCCCTTACAGACATCTAGAACCGAAAGAGATAGGGAAAGCCAAATCTAACTCCCCCAGTTCAAAATGTCTCTCCAAAGCTGAATAATATAAATCTGTTGAAATAAATAAATAAATAAATAAAAATAAAGTTATTGGAGTCAGTTAAAATTTAAAACAATAGATGATTTAAATTTTTCTTTATGGTACGGTACTATTTTTTTGGGGGTGGGGGTGGGGGTTAAAAACTAGGTTAATTATTCAGACAAGACATGACTGAAATTCTAAAAGCCAACAATTTTTTTAGATATATGACTGAAATTATTAAAGCCAACAATTTTTCAGATATGTGACTGAAATTTTAAAAGCTAAGAATTTTCTTTAGATATATGACCAATTTTTAAAGCCAACAATTTTTCCGATACATGACTGAAATTTTAAAAGCCAATAATTTTTCTCATATATGACTGAAATTTTAAAAGTCAACAGTTATTTTTAGATATATGACAATTTTAAAAGTCAACAGTTATTTTTAGATATATGACAATTTTAAAAGTCAACAGTTATTTTTAGATATGTGACTGAAATTTTAAAAGCCAACAATTTTTCAGATATGTGACTGAAATTTTAAAAGCCAACAATTTTTTTAGATACATGACTGAAAGTTTAAAAAAGCTAAGAATTTTTCAGATATATGACTGAAATTTTAAAAGCCAATAATTTTTCTGATATATGACGGAAACTTTAAAAGCCAACAATTATTTTTAGATATACGATTGAAATTTTAAGATCCAATAATTTTTCTGATATATGACTGAAATTTTAAAAGCCAACAATTTTTCTATGACTGAAATTTTAAAAGCCAACAATTTTTCTATGATTGAAATTTTAAAAGCCAACAATTTTTTTGATATGACATGCCTCAAATCTTACAAAAAAATTTTCAGAAATGGTGACTGAAATCATACATGCCAACAATTTTTCAGCAACACATGAACTGTCGTATGAGCAGTATTAACGCATAAAACAATTTCCTTCCTACACAATAAATATTAGTGCAGTACATCAAGGAGTAATCAAGTTACTTATATAAATTCTACAACTGGGGGTGATGAAAAAAGTACTATGATCTATTACAGTACTTACACAATTTTCAAAGCAGCAGTCTGATCTATTACAGTACTTAGGCAATTTTCAAAGCAGCAGTCTGATCCATTACAGTACTTAGGCAATTTTCAAAGTAGTGACAATTTTGAATGTAGTTGTCTGATCAATCACAATACTGAGACAATTTTTAAATATATGGGAGAAAATATTACAAGGATTATACATGGTTCTTTTGGTTGAGGTTGGAGTGGAGAGGCTTACCCCTTCAATTACGCATTTTTCATGTTTTTAATACACCTCCAGATGAGATTATTCAAATTCAAAGTGTGTCTTAGGGTTAATGAAAACTACATTCAAATCCTACAAGTTTGAAAAGTCTTGCTGAATAAAATTAAGGGAGAGGCAGTAATGTGAAAAGACAAGAATAATAATAATAGTATTAATAATAGTAATAGCAATAATAATAATAATAATAAAATACTGTACTGGATTTAATGTGTTATTCTCAGACCCACACACACACACACTACAACACATGAATGGATGGCTGAGAATCCTAGTATTTGATATATCCCTCCTCAGCTGAATTATAATCATGAGGAAGCAGAATATGTGAAAAAAAAATAATAATAATAAAAATGCTGAACTGATTGGGTTATTCTCAGTCCACGACACACCCAAAACACATTACTGAACAGCTGAAAATGCTAGTAATAGACACAAACTATAAATCAAAATATCTTCTTCCCTACATCTCAAATTCAAAGTTCCCGCTCATGTCCTTTTGCTCCTCCTACTGGCTGAAGGAAAATGGGATCCAGGATTTCACTTCAGAGATTTACTGATATTTAATCTTAAGGTGATGGTTTGAGATGGTGTGGAAAGATTGAGAGGAAGGGGAAGGTGGATTGATCTGGCTGAGTGCAGGGTGGATAGGGATGGGGAAGGTGGATTGATCTGGCTGAGTGCAGGGTGGATAGGGATGGGGAAGGTGGATTGATCTGGCTGAGTGCAGGGTGGATAGGGATGGGGAAGGTGGATTGATCTGGCTGAGTGCAGGGTGGATAGGGATGGGGAAGGTGCATTGATCTGGCTGAGTGCAGAGTGGATAGGGATGGGGAAGGTGGATTGATCTGGCTGAGTGCAGGGTGGATAGGGATGGGGAAGGTGGATTGATCTGGCTGAGTGCAGGGTGGATAGGGACTGGATGAGGAAGGCCTTTCTATCTATCTATCTATCTATAGCCAGACGCCATAATCCCGGTGTTTGTCTTTTAGTTAGTTGTCTTACAAGGAGGGGCACTAACCCTCCACCAACCCACTTGCTGACACGGATGGAACACATAAGGGTTGGTTATATGGTTACCACCCAGCGTTGTAAATGGTTTCCTGGCTTACAGGAAACCATTAGGCTTGTCACTCAATGTAAATCCACCTGAAAAGGAAAGAAGAGTAATAAAAAGTGACAGGAAAGATGGGAGAAATAGGAAGAGAGGAGGACAGACACAGAAAAAGAATGATAAAGGTGAAGGAAGAAGTAGGCAGCACTACATGAAGTGAGTGGATGATGGTGAGAAATAGAAAGAGAGGAGGACAGACACAAAAAAAGAATGATAAAGGTGAAGAAAGAAGTAGGCAGCACTACATCAAGTGAGTGAATGACGGTGAGAAACAGGAAGAGAGGAGGGCAGACACAAAAAAAAAAAAAGAATGACAAAGGTGAAGGAAGAAGTAGGCAGCACATTAAGTGAGTGGATGATACTCCCTCCCACCTAACAAGTAAATGCCCAGACGCTACTTAAAGGTGGAAAGGGAGAGTCTTAAGTGGAGAGAATTCAAGATCAGATCACAAGGAGAGCTGACAAACGAAATGGCCTACACACACTATCAACGGCCAATGATATCTAAAAAAAAATAAAAAAAAATAAAAAAATAAATAACAACAAAAATACTATGAGAGAGGGCGTGTGAGCTGGGGGGAGAGCAGTGTACAGTAATGGTGGGGAACAGGGTGACATGGAGGCGTTTTGTTTGTGGCCACCTCTTTTTTGGGATTAAGGTGTCTGGCAATAGATAGAAAGATAGATTGATAAATACAATAATAATAATAATAATAATAATCCATCCATCATCCAATCCTACATTGCCCCATGAGGAGCTTAGGAGCCCGGGGCTAGACAGTTGGTCCCAACATTTAAGATGTGAGTGAATAATAATAATAATAATAATAATAAATGCATTTTTTTTTCTTTAACTCTATGGACAACAATATCATCATGAACAGCGTCTCATGTAGCTTTTTAAAACTTTGGGACAACCACCTCAGCACAAGAATGATAAATTTTCTTTCAGTGTTACACTTTGGACAGGATGGAGTGAGAGACTAATGAGGAGAGTGTACGTGAGTGAGGTGGAGAGAGGAAGAGGGAGGAGGAGACTGGTGATGAGATGAGGGGATAGAGTGGAGAGATTATAGGAGAGAGGGTGTGTGTGGACTGGGTGGACGGCAGTGAAATGGCAGGGGTCAGGACGACATGGAGGTGATTTGTCTGTGGCCACCCCTTAAGGATTAAGGCGTCTGACTACAGACAGATATAGATAGATAGATAGACAGATCAATAAACTGATACACTTTGGTAATGACATCCCTTCAGCAAGTAACAGAAGCACAAAGGTGAGCACAAACTATGAATTACAAACGTACTATAGTTTTTATGTACAAATGAACAAGCTTAACAATATAACCTTACTTTACTACCCTCACATCTATGCATAAAATGACTAGAGTAAAGCAACAATATATACAAGTCAATTTTCATCTCTGCTACTTTGAAATTAAAAAGCGTAGTTTTGAATTTTGGGCCCAAGAAGAAAAAATGGATGTCCTTTCTTTCTTTCTTTTTTTTTAAATGCATGAAAGAAGGAACCAAAGGCCATGAGCCAACAAGATTGTAAAAAAAAAAAAAAAAAAAAAAAGATAACAGCAAAATTCAGGATCCAATAAAGTACAATGTAAAATTTTGACTAATGAAACATAAAACAGATGAAAACTATTATATTTCAAGCACAGCCATATTGTTTTACAGATTTTAGACTGTTGTTACTTTCCTTAAAGGTAGTGTAGACTAGAGTATATTAAAAAGGAAAAGAAAAAAAATGACAACAATTTCCCAAAGCAGAATGGAAATCAGTAGCTGAATTTTAAGTGTTCTTCCTCTTCTTGTTTCTTTTTTCCTTCTTCTTTTTTTTTTTTAACTAAACTTCTCCTCAATCTGGGCCCAAAATTTTGAATTATGTAAAGAGTCTAACTATACTGTCTCCGTAAATCTCTAGCACGTCTACTCTAGGAAATACGCGTCCCTGAAGCAGTTGGTGTTAAAATGGCATCGTCACTGCTGGAACAAAATGCATCTTCACTGCTGGTACAAAATCTAGAACAATATGAACACTGTGCTGGTCTGCGGCTGGCCAACACTGTACAAGCACAACACAGCACCAGCCTCAGTTATCCCACACACTGAGTTAATATAGCATTTTATAGAAAGAAAAATGGCAAGCAAAATAATACGAATTGAGTCTGTAAATTATTATAAATTTTGTAAATGATGAAGTAAATTGGTTAGTTTGAATCTGAGGTAAACTAAAAAGAAAAAAGAAAATCACACAGACTGAGTTAATAAAGATTTTTACTGAAAGAAAAATGGGAAGAAGAATGATGAGATTTGAAATTTTGAAACTGGTAACAAAATTGATTAGTCTGTATTTTAAGTAAACAAAACAAAAAAAAGTTATCCCATCAACTGAGTTACTATAGGTTTTTAACAGAAAAATTGGTAAGCAAAATGATAGGATTTAAAACTTTGTAAAACAGTACGAAACTAGTTAGGATTGTATTTAAAGCAAACTTGATTGAAGAGAAACTTTTACAGAATGATGTGGGTTTTATCAAAAGTAAATGGATAAACAAACATTATTTTACAGAAAGTCAAGCAACTGGTATGATTCTGTAGCAAGTATAAGAACTGACACAATTATAAAAACTAAGAAAATTATAAAAACTGAGAGAGAATGATAAAAACCAAGATCATTATAAGAACCGAGAGATAATTATAAAAACCGAGAGAGAATTACAGTAAACCCTTGATGCTCCCGGGGTAAGGGAACAGACACCCCACGAGAATCGAAAATCCACGAGCATCAAATTAACTTTTTTTTTTTTAATGCGAGGAAGAAGGAACCAAAGGCCACAAGCCCGCAATAACTGTTACCCCTCCCACACTGAAAATATCCCCATATGATAAAGAAAACGGTCTCTAAGGCTTCAATGATAACGATAAATGATTGTGCATGAACATAATACAAAATACAATAAATTGCACAATAAAAGGTTTTTAAAATATCATACAGTATAGTAATATCAATATATTCTCATCAATTCCCACCAATGTACAATACATTCTCCTCAAATCACCTTTCTGTAGGAATATTAATTATTGAAAGTGTAGTTAAGTATGATGAGTTACGATTGATGTGAGATGTTTACTGTGCATCATCTGCATCCCCGCTGGCACCAGGGGAGAGTCATTACCTTCATTTGCCTTTTGGTCTTCTTTTGTGCACTTCCACTTTTTCATCGGTTATCTAACTTGCGTTTTTGGGCCGTGTTGACAGCAAATTTGAGAAAATTAGATGACAGTGGAGGGAAAGTGCACAATTGCAACCTAAGTTTGGGAGGGAGCTGACTCAAGATTGAGTGACGCTCTGCCATCTGGTGGCCACCAAGTACACACGTGCCAGCCATTCAAACTCCACATTTTATCATTTTATTTCATTATTCATTATCATTAATCATGAGTGAAAAATCCGCAAGTAATCAAATCCACGAGCTTCAAGTCCACGAGCATCAAGGGTTCACTGTATAAAAACCGTGATATAATTACAAAAACCAAGAGATAATTATAAAAACCAAGAAATAATTATATAAAAAAGAGACATTTACAAAAGCCGAGAGATAGTCAAGATTTTAAGGAAGGCACAGTGTATCTATCAGGAACTACATCTAAATATATGCTCTAGCACAAAAGCACATTAATTTTGATTTGAATTTTTATATAGTGGGAAAAACAAACAAACAAACAAAAAAAATCGACAGGTTCTGAATAACTGTTTCATCTTTCTACCAATCCAGTCTGTAGACAGCGTGGAAAATAATGTGAAAGGCGAGGAATTTCAACATTCGTATTTCACAATAGGAACTGGACGGCAAAGAATATAAAGTGAAAGACAAGGCCATTTTTTAGGCAAATCTTTAAACTGTACTTCACATAAGGTAAAATTAATGAAAGAAAAACAGACAAGAAAGTAATGGTGTGGATATCTGTGTGAGCAATTTCGTATTTCAAAACAGGAACTAGACAGCACAGAAAATGAAGTGAGAAACATGCAATTTGTATTATTGTACTTCACTAGACGTAAAATCAGGAACGAAATACAAGCAAGAGAGAAATTGTGTGGTTATCTGATTGAGCAATTGCGAATTTCAAAACAGGAACTGGACAGCTGAGAAAACCAAGTGAAAGACAGGCAGCTAGAAAATATAGTGAAAGACAGGCAATTCTTTAGGCAAATCTCTGAATCGTACAAGAGGTAAAATTAGGAGGGAAATTCAGGCAAGAAAGTAATGGTGAGGATATCTGAGTCATGGTGTGGATATCTGAATCTGCACTGTATTGTATCACACTACAGGGCGTTATATACACCAACGAAACATACTTCTTACTCGGAGTCCTGCAGCAACACCCAAGTGAAAAAAAATAAATAAATAAATAAATAACAGTAAACTGAATCAGATGAATTTTAATGACTTCCAAATTACTCCTGACTAACTGATTTGTTTTACTGATTGACTGATGGATATTATAAACTTTGATATAGAAATTAGTTACTTGATATTTGAATTTCAAAATGATGCTTTCAAGGGATTTCAAAATGGTCCAGGAGAGAGAGACTGTAATTTGAAAGATTATATTTAAAGACACTTCCCCATTTTTTAAAATTTCTTTGAACAATATGATAACACAAAGAACTTCTATCTACCTAGCCGACTATCTATCTACAGTATCATTTTATCTATCTAGCCAACTATCTATCTATAGTATCTATATTTTATCTACCTATCCAACTATCTATCTACAGTATCTATCTATCTATTTATCTATCAATCCTTTACTGGGCCAATAGGAGTGTGAGGACCCAAGCAGGAGGCAAATAAGATATCTGGCAATATTTAAACATCTGGCAAGAATATATGCAAACATCTGGCACAACCTCCCACCTATTTGCCCATCTATAGCCAGACGCCATAATCCCTTAAGGGGTGGCCATTTGTCTTTGTGTTGGTTGTTTTACGGGGAGGGGCACTAACCCTCCACCAACCCATTTGTTGGCATGTAGGGAACACATATGGGTTGGTTACAGTATATGGTTACCACCCAGCATTGTAAATGGTTTCCTGGCTTACAGGAAACCATTAGGCTTGTCACTCAATGTAAAGCCACCTGAAAAGGAAAGAAGAGTAATAAAAAGTGACAGGAAAGATGGGAGAAATAGGAAGAGAGGAGTGCACACTGAGAAAAAGAATGATAAAGGTGAAGGAAGAAGTAGGCAGCACTACATCAAGTGAGTGGATGATGGTAGCCACCACCAAGCACTATCCTTACCCCACTAAAACACCATGTCTCATTTTGGCTATATAATTACCACCAAATGTACTAAATGGTTTCCTGGGTTACAAGAAACCATTTGGTTTGTCACTCAGTGTGGAGCCACCTTACTAGCACTACATCGAGTGAATGGATGGTGGGTAGGCTAAACATAAGTAAATGCTGAAAAGATAATTATTTTTTCCCAACACTACAAATCCTTCAATCATTCCCACAACCAGTAAACAAAGTGCTAAATAATGGATCATCCAGTACGTGAAAAAATAAAAATAAAAATGTGCTTATTAGTTAGTATTCCATCACCTCAACCCTTATATATATATATATATATTTTTTTAATGTATTAGTTAAGCATATACAGCGTGGCTAACTACGGTAAATTTTGTTAGCAGACACAACACTAGAAATGACACGCACAAAAAGGGACAGGGGGTATGAATGGTGAGAGGTTCAAGGGCCTGCTGCTAGTTAATATAAATACTGTGGCAAATCAGGGGGTAAAAACGGAGATGTGGAAGGTGGGGAAACTAAGGAACTGAGAAGTGACTGTTGTTGCTGCTTAACCCCAGGCTGTCTAATTGAATAAACCCATCAACCACAGGCTCTTATGCTGTAACTGCTTCAGTGGGGCTGTCCAACAGGTACAGTACAGCAGTAAACCATGTAGGCATCCAGCACCCTGGTGCGGACAGCGCCTCACCACGGCCAGTTCAGAGTCCTTCCCATGATGAGGTGCAGCAAAATATAAGGAAGTCTGGCTCCTGGGTGAACACTGCAGTTACTCCACCCAGGGTGCACAGCACCACTGGTGTAGGCTCCTCGTCACTGCATCATGGTGTTGTATTTACAAAAATCTAAAACTGTTTTAAATACTGTACTAAACTGTGACAAAATTTTATGCTATATTTTCTTCATCCTCTCAAATATTTACAATGCTTCTCAATTTTATCTTTAAAAAATAATCTGTATTTCAGCAACTAATGTTTTAAAGGCTGTGATATGCAGTCACCTGCCTGTGTTGTACAACTAATACTGTACAAATCATACATTATGTACACATTATATACAAGCCAATAATTCCCATCACCTTCCTGCTACAGGACTATTAGCTACCATGTATCTGTAAAAATGCTACTTTGGCCAAACTTTATATTTATGACTAATAATTCACTGACACTAACTTAACTGAACCAATCTGAAGCTAAACCCTGCCGCCATCTCCTTAGTAATCTATTGAAATCATTAAAATCATCAAAATTCACTCAAAAGCCCGGAAAAACATGACTCAAGAACATCCCATGAAAACCACTACTCAAAATCATCCAGGAAAAACACTACACATAAACATCCCAGTTGAGATTTAAACCCACACTAATTTAGCATCTTTCGCTCAAAATTTGCCCTAGATTAACCTCCCAGCTTCTCAAAAATCTTATGGGGCTTTTACTACCACAAACTTATTTAATTTTTTCACAACACCTTAAGTGGGTTACAAATAATCCCACTGATCTCTTCACAAAAGTGTATCCAATAGGCAGAGGATTTTTTTTTTTTTTAATGCCAGGAAGATGGAACCAAAGGCCATGAGTCCGCAATAACTCTTCCTTCCAAGAGAAAAACAAAACACAAGACAGAGCCGAAGCAAGATTAAAAGAGAGTCATCATTACACTGTACAGGTTAATATAATCATCCACCAACCCACAAGTTATTCCACATTTACCGTACAAATATGTGGAGTTAATAATTTGCCTCTGAGACTGATCCGTAATGTACAGGTTAATCCAATCATCCACCACCACAAACGATTCCAGACTACAACTATGTGAGGTTAGATCGTCCACCACCACACGTGTATCCCGACTACTGTACACCTACACCCAGAAGCAGCCCCACAAACGACTCAGGCTACACCTACACCCAGCACAGAAGCCCCACACACGACCCAGACTACAACTACACAGGGTTAATCATCCTCCACCACGCATGTAATCCCAACTACACCTACACCCAGAGGAAAGCCAATCATCCCGACTACACCTACACCCCGAGGAAAGCCAAACTGCCACCGCCACCATGAGGGCATACGAGGCCTGGGGTGGGACTCCGGAACACGTTTACGATTAATTCCCTTCTGTGACGCCTATTTTGATTTGCAGGAAGAGGGAGGTCTGTTACGTCCCTGCTCTCACCTTCCTTGTCTATCCTGCAAAGCCAAAAAGCAGCTCCTGATACAGTAACATGTCCTTTGTAACTATAATTTGCTTTTACAGAAGGAGGACGAGAACTTGGAAGACTCTAGGAAGCCTGGAAGCGTCTAGCCTCCTCGTCCTAGGAAAACCACAATGTAGTTCCCGGTAATATGCCTTTTTTAACTACACTCAGACCTCGAATTAAGGATCTCCATTTAAGGGATTTAGGATTTAAGGGAGTCCATATTCTACCTGACAAACGGACAAGACCATTCAAAAATGATAGGTAATGTCTAGGTTATACACATTAATATGTTTCTTTATACAGTACCCGTAAAATAATATTCATAATCATATAAATAAGTAAGATAAGTGAAACAGTCATTGCATTTCATAATAAGATTGTCTTTATATGTGGTAAAACAAGGGACATTTTCAAGTAAGGGACATTTTCAAGTAAGGGACATTTTCAAGTAAGGGACATTTTCAAGTAAGGGACATTTTCAAGTAAGGGACATTTTCAAGTAAGGGACATTTTCAAGTAAGGGACATTTTCAAGTAAGGGACATTTTCAAGTAAGAGATATTTTCAAGTAAGAGATATTTTCAAGTAAGGGACATTTTCAAGTAAGGGACATTTTCAAGTAAGGGACATTTTCAAGTAAGAGATATTTTCAAGTAAGAGATATTTTCAAGTAAGGGACATTTTCAGGTAAGGGGCATTTTCAAGTAAGGGACATTTTCAAGTAAGGGACATTTTCAAGTAAGGGACATTTTCAAGTAAGGGACATTTTCAAGTAAGGGACATTTTCAAGTAAGGGACATTTTCAAGTAAGGGACATTTTCAGGTAAGGGACATTTTCAAGTAAGGGACATTTTCAAGTAAGGGACATTTTCAAGTAAGGGACAAGTTGATTCCTCATTTAGTCCCTTAAATCAAGGTTTGAGTGTATATTTTGATTTTACAGAGGGGACAAGAGCTTGGAAGAATTTAATAAGCTTGGAAGTCAGTAGATTGCTTGTCCTTCCTCCAAGAAATTATTCAGCTGTGGCAGGGAATCAATCATAATGTGTTTTGGTCGTCCCACCCCACGGCAAGAGAGGTCCCTGTGGCGGGGCTTACCACTGAGGTTGCCTGTGGACCGGTAGCGTCTGTGCCCCCCGGTGGAGCCCCCATATGCCCGGCGGGTCCTAGGCTCGCCCCTCTCTACGGCCAGGCTGGGTCGACGGGCCTCATGCACTTGGTAACCCCCGCCATAGTTTAGGCCCGTCCCTTGGGAGCCATACACTGTGGTGGGGGCGGGGGAGGCTTAACAGGGCAGGGGAGGCTTAACAGGGCGGGGGAGGCTTAACAGGGCGGGGGAGGCTTAACAGGGCGGGAAAGGCTTAACAGGGCGGGAAAGGCTTAACAGGGCGGGAAAGGCTTAATGGGGCAGGGGAGGCTTAACGGGGCAGGGGAGGCTTAACAGGGCGGGGGAGGCTTAACAGGGCGGGGGAGGCTTAACAGGGCAGGGGAGGCTTAACAGGGCAGGGGAGGCTTAACGGAGCAGGGGAGGCTTAACGGGGCAGGGGAGGCTTAACGGGGCAGGGGAGGCTTAACGGGGCGAGGGAGGCTTAACGGGGCGGGGGAGGTTTAACGGGGCAGGGGAGGTTTAACGGGGCGGGAAAGGCTTAACAGGGCAGGAAAGGCTTAACAGGGCGGGAAAGGCTTCACAGGGCGAGAAAGGCATAACAGGGCGGGGGAGGCTTAACAGGGCGGGAAAGGCTTCACAGGGCGGGAAAGGCTTCACAGGGCGGGAAAGGCTTCACAGGGCGGGAAAGGCTTAATGGGGCAGGGGAGGCATAACAGGGCGGGGGAGGCTTAACAGGGCGGGGGAGGCTTAACAGGGCGGGAAAGGCTTAACAGGGCGGGGGAGGCTTAACCCAACAAATCCAGTGAAGTATTTTTTTAATCTACATCTGCTATGACTTGGTGACGGACAAATGACAGACAAATGATACAGGGATACCTTCATGTGGTGGCACCAATACAGCCAGGCACCCTCAGTTCTCATCTATTAATATACCTCAGCTCACCTACTAATATCCCTCAGCTCACCACTTAATATTCCTCAGCTCACCTATTAATATCCCTCAGCTCACCTACTAATATCCCTCAGCTCACCTATTAATATTCCTCAGCTCACCTATTAATATCCCTCAGCTCACCTATTAATATTCCTCAGCTCTAACCCCCAAAAGGAGGATGGTGGACTGCCAGAGAAGGGAAACTTAAGCCAGGAGTCCACAAGGTCCAAATTTCCGGTGAACTTGGGGTTATGCTGCTGACACTACTACTATGCCACACACTACACTACACTACACTACACTACGACTACACTACATTGCTACATTACATTACACTTCTGCTACGCTACATCACACTACTTCTACACTACATTACTGCTACACTACACTGCTACCCTACATTGCACTGCTCCTACACTACACTACACTGCTACACATCATCTGGACTAAAATAAATCACTGGACTGCATGGGTTAAGATGCAAAGGCCTGAGACAAGGACCTTACCTTATTAATAATACCTTCAGTACTCTTTACCGACCTTATAAGACAATTAAATACCATATACACTACAACTATATTCCTTTTATTCCAACTTGGCCTAAAAATTCCATCTCTCCATCTTGAATCCAGAGTTACTACATCTATACTCATTTCACTCTTACTTGGCATAAAAATTCCATCTCTCCATCTTTAATTCAGAGTTGAAAGAATAGACTAATCCTAAAATATGATGCTAGTCATGAAGAAGTGCTATTAGGATGTAACACCATAGTATTGTTTTTTTTTTTTTTTTCTGTGACTGACATAAAATAAGCCGGAAAAGGGTGAAAATCTAGGTCAAGTTAAGGTGAAATGAGTATAGAATCCCACGACAAACTGTAACACCAAAACATTAGCCCATAAACTCTGTCCTAATTCAATACCCTACTGAGATTTCTTTTAAAAATAGTAATAATAATAATAATAATGAAAAAAATAATAATAAAAATAATAATAACTAATAATAATAAACACAATCAAAATAATAATAATATTCCTCACTTTCATATGTAAACTTATATTTAATACTCAATTCCCTTCTCTGAAATGTAATCAAATAATTGCTCAGTAAATGGGGGCAGAAAAATGTCTTCCTGTTATCTAAAACTGTTGATTGATAGGTAGGAGGAAAAAATATTAAATAAATTAAAATAATAAATAATAATAATAATAATAATAATATAATAATAAAAAGTAAAAAAATATACATACACACGATCTTTTTCACCTCGATACAAACTGACTTATCAGGTGTGGGAAAGCCTGTAATGACAAGAATTTTCACCCCAAAATCTTTACTGTTTCTTCATCAACTTTTTTGCCACTCCATGCCCGGTTAATTCTGCCTAAAACGATGCTACAACACTTACTGAACTACCACTACATTACTACATCTGCAAACGAAATCTTGTAAGCCAAAATAGTGAGTTGTTACATATGAAACTTAATGGATACTTCATTGCTGTGCCTGGAAAGTGTAATGATCGTATTAGTATGAGAGGTAAATCAATAAAAAGGATATTAATGGCATTTTCTGTGTAATGAACTCTATATCAACACCCACAGAGATAAATAGCCAGAACTTTACTGTCCCAGGCTATTATGCTATGTGGGCTCGTACACAGCTTATTACAAAATGGTGCGACTCTCTATGTACTATGTAAAAGAGCACAATGTAACAGCTAGGCATGCAGGGTACTAAGGAGAAAGGTGACATACGTGAGGCCTTCCTGTCCTCGGGTCGGGCCAGGGAGGAGTAGCCAATGACTGAGGTGGGCCGTCTCCCAGTGTGGCCGCGGTCCAGGGTGCGTGGGGTGCTGGGGTAGTCTAGTGGGTGGGGGGACACACTTATACACACATCAACACGCCTATACACACACCAAACAACCAACTCTAACACACACCACCCGGAAAACTGCAAAACTGTGCAACGCCAGAGATACCCATTCAGATTTTGTTTTACATCAACTATACTATGTTTAACCTGGCTTAAAACTGCCACTTCATCATCATAAAATATACTACCTTTACTTTAACCTGGCCTAAAACTGCCATCTCTTCTTCTACATTAATTATACTATTTTTACTCTAACTTGACCTAAAACTGCCATCTCTCCATCTTGAATGCTGAGTTGTATTGATAGATTAATGATAAAATATGATGCTAGTCACAAAGAAGAGCTATGGTGAGATGGAAAGTTTATTATTTTCCTCTTCCACTGGCCTATGTCAAATAAGCTAAGGGGGTGAAATTTTAGGCCAGGTTAGGGTGAAAAGGGTATAGCACTAGAAATACAACCCTCAGCCCAGTATCGAGGCCCCTCACTTTCCATGTTATTGTCTTTCACTACCATATATTGCACACCAATCTCAACTGTGACCCTTATATGACACAGGCTTATATAGAAAATTTTCATAGTATTCATGCATTGCTATACTGACACTGGTAAAGAACATATGAATATTTAAAACTGATCATTCAATTATACTGTGCCGGTCTCTTTCAATTACTATACAGCCAATTCTGTTTTACTTGTGAGCAAAATTATTTAACATGTGACCCACCCCCATTTTTTTTTTTTATAACAGAACAGAGGAAGGAAAAAAAATGAATAAAAAAAATAATCCATACACCAGATTATTGGCATCTTCCATTCATAAAATATCTGTAACAGTTAGACTTGAACAGCTGTAGGTTGAAGTTTGTGGGGAAACAACTCTGGGGAAGCAAGTGTTTGTCATGCTCTTCTTCTTCTTTTTATTTTTTGGGGAGAAGGAACCAAAGGACCAGATGTCTGAAAGATTGTTCCCTCCAAGAAAAAAAGAGAGAGCCATATTCAAGATCCATGCATTATAAGATGATTGGACACACTGCGTTTGAAAGACTAGAGTTCACAGGCAGTAAGAAATACTGACAGAGGAAGACAGTTCTTGAGTTGATCACTTCGACTCACTGAGAGAGAGAGAGAGAGAGAGAGAGAAAAAAAAATCTTGAATGAGTATCTCTGACCTTAAAAGCTGAATACAAACTAACCAAAAACTATAATATACAAAGGTGTGCAGTAAAAACACTATTTGAATCTAACACAAAAATATATCAACACTTCATATACATTTACCTGTGGAAAAGGGGACACTGCTTTACTGGGGAGGGAGAAATATTATGGAAGGACACTAGACAAGTAATATCTATTGAAAAGGAGTCTTATTACTAGTTTCTATGATAGTCTACTAAGATACAAGGTTAGGGCAATACTTTTAGAGATTTAGAAGACCCAATGAATACTGCTACAGGTTACAGATATCATAATACAGCTAATACAAACAGTACCGTACTCTGTTCTTAGCAGTACTGTACTCTAATACAAACATTACTCTCTTCTTAGCATTACTGTACTCTATTACACTAATTTATCTGCTACATTAACAGACTTGAGCTTCTTGTATTTTAAGTAATGGCAATAATAGGATGAGGATGTGAAGGGGACTATAGTGGATTCAAGTTTCAGGGGGTAAGGGAAATAATAGAGGGTGAGTGAGAGAGGAAGTGACTTTTTCTTCTTCGTTTTATTTTTTTACAGGTAGAAGCAACAAGAGGAGGGGTATAAGGGAGGGAGAGAGAAAGGGAGAGACAGGGAGGAATGAACGGAGGGAGAGATAGAGGGAGAGACAGGGAGTGGGGAAGAGGGTGGATATTACCTCCGGCCAGACTGCTACTGGAGCCACGAGAGCCTTGAGCACGGGATAGGGAGTGCGAGGACCCCCACCGGCCGCTGCTCTTCCGCATTCCGCCCTCACCGCGCCTCGCAACCTCTACAACACGCACACACAACACCACACGTAAGCCTCAGTGGGGGTGCACAGGGCAAGCCGTGCTCAAGTAGGGTTATAGTGTAGATCAGAGGGGCATGGGTGGGACGGTTAATATTGCGTGTTAATTCTGAGGACAACTGGAGGGGGATGGTGGTGCAAGTGGTGTGGTGGGCAGACTTAATCGTAGCAGCATTGGGAGGGACAATTATTATCACATGTTAATTCTGATGACGGCTGGAGGGGGTCAGTGGTGCAAGTGAAGTGGTGTTGTGGGCAGAAAAAACTGTGGAAGCATCATATTCAACACTCTTCTGTCTTCTGTTCAAGCACAGGCACTTAGATTAGATGAATAATATGCTCTGTAAAAACTCTGACTTCCTGTGATCACTTCTGAGTACGATGCTCCAAATGGGTTACTAAAAACATTAATATAAATCAGGTCTTTCTAGTTATCAAAACAACCATGCAAACATGCTAGTGTGCTACTGGATATTGCTCCTGACACTTACCATGTTTAACGGCCTCACACATGCACAAAACAATACAACCAAACGAAAGGCCGTGGGGGTTGTATTGCAAAAACCGTGAGTGCAAAGGTCTGAACAAACTCCCGATTTTTAACAATTCTTCATTCATGAGATAATAGAGCGTCTTGGTTTTCTGTACCTGTGCTGACTACACTCTGTTGTGTGGGATGCAGGCTGGCCACATCTCATAAATTACAGGTGTTTCTTTTAATGCAAGGAAGAAAGAACCAAAGGACGGAAGCCCATAAGATCGCTCCAAGAAAAAACAAAACCAAGATAACAGAGAGCCAATTTCCAGTGTGGCATAAGAAAGAAGGAACCACAGGACAGAAGCCCATACAACTGTTCCCCCCAAGAAAAGGAAAAAGATAACAGTGAGCCATATTGAAGATCGGTTCAGGTGGCATTCTAAAGTCAAAAATCAGGAACTTGCTCATGCCTCGCTCACTCGGTTTTCACGATGCACCCGAGGGAACAAATCTGCGTGGACTTACCCCCGACGATGTTCTGTGAGCTGCCCTTCCTGTCCCGGCTGGGCGTGAGGTCCCCGTCCGACACATCGTGATGACCCGAGGAGCCTGCCATGGTCTTAGGGCGAGGGCGGCCACCACCAGGAGGCTTGTTTCGTAACCGTACGGATGGCTTCCCATGCGAGGAACTAGAAGGGTCCGGACTCATGCCCGGAGGAGGCTCGTAATACCGACCCTACAGCAGCAGAAACGTTTATGATTCAGTAAATTCATTTATACAGTACTATAGTAATTATTATTATTATTATCATCATCATTAGTACTGTCTTTTTCAACACTGTCATCATCATTATTATTGGCATTATTATTACTGCAGTCATCATCATCATCATCATCATCACCATCACCTCCACCATCATCAGTATTGCCATTATCAACAGTCATCATCATCATCACCATCACTGTCATTATTATTACTACTGTCATCATCCTCATCATCATCATCACCATCAATATTGTCATTATCCTCACTGTTGCCATCATCACCATCACCACCATCAGTACTGTCATTACCACCACCACCACCACCACCACCACCATCACTATCATCATTTTCAACATCACCACCACCACCACAATCAGTGTCATCATCACCACTGTTGTCATCATCATCATCACCAGCACCATCACCACCACCACCACCACCACCATCATCATCATCATTATCATCATCATCATCATCATCATCATCATCATCATCATCATCATCATCATCATCATCATCATCATCATCCTGACCTCTCTTCCCACCCATGGATGAGGTGAGGTAAGTTCTAAAAAAAAAAAGAGAGAGAGAGAGAGAGAGAGAGAGAGAGAGAGAACTATCACCACCATGCACGATCAAATGGACAATATCTCAAATTCAAACGTTTATCAGATATGTATGATTGGAAGACCTTGTCCCACTAGTCCACCAGGGACCTTACACACATGCACACACACACACACACAAAACTAAATACACACACACACACACACACAAAACTAAATACACACACACACACACACATTGCATCAAAGCCTCATCCGATCTTCTACTGTGTCATCAGGTGCTATGTCTGTCAGTCTAGATATTTAAGATAAGAATGATCAGTCACCATCCCCTGAGTGGTAAATGACTGTTTATCTAACTATCTATCTACAGCCAGACATCTTAATCCTGTAAGGGATGGCCATAAACAAATCACCTCCATGTTGCCCTGTTCCCTGTCATTTCACTACCCTACCCCCAGCTCACACACCCCCTCTATCATATATATCTCCACTCCATCCCTCCAGCCCATCTTCAGTCTCCATCTCACTCACATACACTCTCCTTGTTAGTCTCTCACTCTTCATCCCCCCAACTTTTTATACCTTTCCAGTCCATTCCTCCATCTCATCCTCGGTCTCCCCCTCCCTCTCCTCCCCTCCATCTCACTCACATACACTCGCCTCGATAGTTTCTCACCCTCCATCCCCCCGACGTACATCCCCCTCCCTCATATACCTCTCCACTCCCTCCATCTCATCCTCAGTCTCTGCCTTCCTCTCACCTCTTCCACCTCACTCACACACACACTCTCCATATTAATCTCTCACTCTCCATCCCCTCAACTTACACCCCCTCTCTCATATATCTTATCCTCAGTCTCCCCTTCTCTCTCACCCCTTCCACTTCACTCACACACACACACTCTCCTCGTTAATCTCTCACTCTCCATCCTCTCCACACAGAGGCGCACCCAGGGGGGGGGAAGGCCCCAGGCCCGGGCCCCTCCCTTAGCTCTCTGGGTCCTTTAAAAATTTATATATATTTATTTCGATAACAGCAAAACATGAAAAATTGGCAGGTACAAACAAAGAGTAACACATGAGCCAGCAGCTGCCTGACTCTAAACCTGCGTATGACCTCCCCGTAATTATCGGATTACCTGCCCTCCCCTCACTACTGGTCCCCCCTTAGAAAATTCCTGGGTGCGCCCCTGTCTCCACATGCCAAACCACATCAGGGTACTTCTCCTAACAATTTATTTACAGTACCAGACATCAACCATGATCATCAATTTTCTTCCATTCTAGTACGGTAGGGGTTGATGAGAGAATAATCAATCACCCCTCCTGTTTGAGAGCCACTCCTATAAATAATCGTATAGGGAACGGAAAGAATTACAATCATATGGGGATGGAAATAGCAACAAAAGTCACAAATCTATTCAAATTAGGTTAAAACACAGCATCGAATCGATTAGTAAACAAACATGGCATCGATGCGGCACATGCTAAGCAACTGAGAAGAGCCGGACACATGCGGAACACAAGACCGAGTAACGACGTGTGTGTGTGTGTGTGTGTGTGTGTGTGTGTGTGTGTGTGTGTGTGTGTGTGTGTGTGTGTGTGTGTGTGTGTGTGTGTGTGTGTGTGTGTGTGTGTGTGTGTGCACGAGGATAAAAAAAACACCAATTATTAAGAGTAAATGACTAATGATGCAGCTAACTAATCAAAACCATAATAAAATGATAAAAAACGTACTTACCTCCCAAAACTGTTATAAACGAGACTGGGATTTGAATGAAGAGGAAAATAACAGCAATTCAAACACCGATTTAAAATTTTAGGGAAGTGGGGGAGGGGGAATGTTTCATGATGGGGATGACGATAATTTTTGACAATGCTAAAATGGAGACTTTTGAAAATTTCTGATGACCAAAAAAATATATTACAAATTCATGTTTTTGGCTGCTCCACCATGCTAGAGTTCAAATTATATTCTTGCTGATGGGTGAACAATTCTGACTATCCCATGAAGTGATCCAAAAATTCTATCTGTCTGTCTGTTTATTGCCAGATGCCTTAATCCCATAAGGGGTGGCCACAAACAAATCGCCTCCATGTTGCCCTGTCTCCCTGCCACTTCACTGTCCTCCCCCCAGTTCACATCCCCCTCTCTCATATACCTCTCCACTCCATCCCTCCATCTTATTCTCTGTCTCCCCCCTTTCCTCTCTCCCTCTACCTCAAAAACACTCTCCTCATTAGTCTCTCACTCCCCATCCCCTAGCTCACACCCCCCTCTTACATACCTCTCCACTCCATCCCTCCACCTCATCCTCAGTCTCCTTCTCCCCCTCTCCATCTCAGGCTGAGTAAATTACTGTAGTGGTGACAGGGAATGGTGTATGGGATGTCACTATGTGGGAGGGGGTAATGCAGAATATTTTTCACCCCTACACTAGAGAGAGAGAATGTGTGTGTGTGTGTGTGTGTAAGGCATGGTGGCAACCCTCCTCCCTGGCAACCCTGGCTCTCCCAAACTGTAGGTACCTCTTTCTCCGCTTCCTCCATCGCCTTCTTGATCTTGTATCTCTCCAGTATCAGCTGTCGTCTGGCCTTCTCCTCCTCCTTCTTGCGTACTTTCTCCTCCTCCTTCATCTTCTCCATCTCCCGCTTCTCCTGGGCCTCCATCTCCTTCCGCAGCCGGGCCTCCTCCTGTTCCTGCTTTCGCTTCATGGAGAGCATCATCAACCGCTCCTTCTTCCTCTCCATCTCTGACGCCAGTGACTGGGGTGGGAGGCAGGGTAAGTCCGCTACCCTTTCACTCAGCGCATCTTAGCATTATTATTTCTAAGGGATACATACCTGGGCAGCAAAGCCTCATTAAAATTACAATAATTTTTTTTCAAACCTCATCTCTACTGTTCACATCTAAATCTAATCAAATACAGAAAAATCTGTTCATTATAGTTCCAAAACAGCACTACAGTCATGTCGCCTAAGGTGCAGCTAATTGGTTCTGGGCGAAGCCTGTGCCGTAGAAAACTGTGCCATACAAATAACTAAACCTATGGGAAAAATAGAATTTGGTCCTGGACGTTCACCCAAAGTCCCCCTTTACATCCCACTTTACCCCATTTTCACCCACTTTACACAGACACACAATCAAGCAGTCAGTCAATGCATGTATTAAACACAAATTAAACACTAAACAATAAATAATAAGGGGCTTTAAGGGCATAAAATACTGAACGTACTGAACTCCGATGACGATAGAGCTAAAGTGGAAGTGGTAGGGTTGGGGGTTCTGAGGCAAGAGGCGCATTTTAAACCTTGCCGCGCCCCCGCGCCACAGGTATTTTATGCATGTGGTTCATGTTTTTTTTTCTTTTTTTTTAAACTTTGGCACCCTGTTGTGTCATAGAAAATCGCAGTATAGAAGTCTGCGTCATAGGCGACTTGACTGTATATATAAAACTGACTTCTTTGTTCCCCCTTTTTTCTTTTTTTTTAATGCAAGGATGAAGGAACCAAATGCCAGAAAAAACAAAAACAAGAAAACAGAGCCAAATTCAAGATCCATTCATTGATTTTGAGAAGCCTGGACACAGACATGAAAAAATTGGTGACCCATTGCATCACCAACATCTCTTATATATACTGACGACTCCCTGCATTTATTTTAATTTTATAAGTCTATCCATCTATCTATCTACAGCCAGACACCTCAATCACATAAGGGGTGGCCACAAACAGGTCACCTCCATGTCGCCCTGTCCAATGCCATTTCACTGCCTTGCTCCCACCTCACACACCCGTCTCTCATAAACCACTCCACTCCATCCCTCCACCTCATCCTTGGCTACCCCCTGCCTCTCCCTGCTTTTGTCTCACTCACATATACTCTCCTCATTAGTCTCTCTCTCCATACCCCCAACTCACACCCCCCTCTCTTATGTACCTCTCCACTCCATCCCTCCATCTCATCCTTGGCCTCCTCCTCCTTCTCCCCCCCCCTTCAACCTCACTCACATACACTCCTCATTAGTTTCTCACTCTGCATCCCCCCACCTCACACCCCCCTCTCTCATATACCTCTCCACTCCATCCCTCCACCTCATCCTTGGCCTCCCCCTCCCTCTTCCCCTTTCCACTTCACTCACATACACTCTCCTCATTAGTCTTTCACTCTCCATCCCCCCCAGCTCACACTGCCCTTTCTCATATACCTCTCCACTCCAACTCTTCATCTCATCCTTGGTCTTCCCCTCCTTCTCCCCCCCCCTCCACCTCACTCACACTCTCCTCATTAGTCTCTCACACTAATCTAAATCCCTTGAATCCTTAGTGGCCTCATACTGAAGGGGCTCCTCTAGGCTAAGGTTCGTATTCTTGGCGGTTGAAGATACTCCCTAACACCTCCTTCTTATTGACTTATTTTTGGATATGGCTGTTTATGCAAAGTGTGGTGATATTAGAATGATTTACATAACCCAGAAGACAATGTGCAGAAACACAATAAATCACTTAAGATGCAGTGTTAGGGAGCTTCCTTAAACAAGAAAGACAGACCTACAGCATATCTATGGATGCCACGGTGTTATAAACGCAATAAATCACTTAGGAAGAGGTGTTAAGGAACTTCCTGAAGGAACAAGATTTGGCATATACCTAACTCCTTCAGTTCAAAAGGTCTATCTTGAATGGAATAAAACAGTCAGATGGCAGGCATGAAAGAAAAATGACATTCCAGCGCTGACTGGGCCATAGCCTATTTCATGGGAGAAAAGAAATTGCTGTTCGGCAACCCTCTTCCAAACTGTCCGATTTCGTGCATTCTTATGAGTAGTTAAATAATATACAGTGATGTTAAAGACAGCAGCCTTAATTGAAAAACAATAGAATAAAATATATTTAGCTTCTTTTAAACACAGACATAAATGTAACATAAGTGTTAGCAGTCAGCTGATGAAATAAACAAAATCTAAGCATATACATTTAAATTTCATGGGGGGCCTGACAGTTATTATGCAGGTAATAAAGTAGTGCCGAACATCTGACTTATTAAATAATGACACAGACGTCTCCCAGTATCATGTTATTACGTAACATATTAAGAGAAGGTAGACATAACCTTTTATAGCATTTTTTAATAATTACTGTGAATGAAACGATGACACAGATGATAATAATTATGTTGGTGCTACGGAGTTGCTCAGATGACAGATTGCAGTGGAAAATGCGAGTCAACCTGACTGACTCAACGATGCTCGCACCTGACCACACTTACAGTAGGCCTATGTTCCCTACAGCCTTGCAAATTGTAAGTAATGATGTTATACGCTTCACCAATGCTTACTGTAAGTTTGATATTTTAGACAGTTCTTAACATCACTGTATATTATTTAGCTACTCACAACAAGAATGCACGAAATCAGACAGTTTGGAAGAGGGTTGCCGAACAGCAATTTCTTTCCTCCTGTGAAATAGGCTATAATATATCATACATTCATTCATTCGTTCGTTTTTGAAGGCTCCAACATGCTTACAAGCGTCAACCTTGGTCACCTAATGGCGGCTCTCCGTGCTGCTCAATCTCTGGCTGCTTCCCTATTCAATCCCTTATCCCTGAGGTCACACTCAATGACCTTGTCAGAGGTCTTTCTCACAACCCCACCCCTAACACATCACTCTCTGCACCCAATTATCATCCCCCATCCTCTCCATATGCCCAAACCATCTCAATCTACCTCTCCTCATCACAACACCAATACACTCCAGTCCCATCCTTCCTCTCAACTCTTCCATTGTAAACCTAGCCCCCCCAGGCCTCACACTCAGGGACATACTGCAAATTCACCTAATCATTGTCATTTCTGTACATCTGAGCCCACAAATATCCTCTTCCTTCACTGCCCAGGTCTCACTACCATACAGCATTACACTCCTAACACATGCCACATACAAAGATCCCTTACCACAGAGGGAAAGCCCTCTCAATGTCAGGAGAGGCAACAGCTCCCTGAACTTCTTCCAACCACTCCTCACTCTAGCCAGAGCTAGCTCCAGTCCCACCTCCAGCACATTACATGTCTCCCAAATAACAAATCTTTTCCACACACTCAAAGAGACTGACCAGCAAGTTCAATCCTTTCATGCCTGACAATCTCCACCTGCTCTCCCCAACACTCCACACACACGAAATCAACATTATCTCGCAGTCTACCTCTAATACCACCACATCTCTTGTGCACCCATTTATCACAAACACAACACAAGATGGAATTACTTCCCACGCCCTTGTGGCAAACTGCTCAAGGCCACTCCCTCATCTTTGACAGTACCGCCACCAACCCTTGATATCATCACTTTTGTTTTATCTGCATTTACCCTTAAGCCCTTGTGCCCCATACCATCTCTACACTCAAGGCTCATTTGGCAAGCCACAGCTCGCAAATGCGAGTATTTTTTCCCTTCGGCAAACAAATTTTACATGCAAGTCACCTTTTGGCGAGGAGAAAATACATCCACTTCAAAACCAATAAACTACAAAATATGTAAATCTCAAATGAACAAAAAAGCACGTAATCGATTATTAAGTGCTGTCGTCACTGTGAATGTGTAAAATCTCGTTATATGATTCTAATCATTGCAACGTGTAAATCTATCTATCTATCTATCTATTCCCAGACGCCATAATCCCGTAAGGGGTGGCCATTTGACTTTGAGTTATTTGTTTTACGAGGAGGGGCACTAACCCTCCACCAACCCACTTGTTGACACGTAGGAAGCACGTATGGTTTGGTTATATGGTTACCACCCAGCGTTGTAAATGGTTTCTTGGCTTACAGGAAACCATTTGGCTTGTCACTCAATGTAAAGCCACCTGTAAAGGAAAGAAAAGCAATATGAAGTGACAGGAAAGATGGGAGAAATAGGAAGAGAGGAGGACAGGCACAGAAAAAGAATGATAAAGGCTAAGGAAGAAGTAGACAGCACTACATCAAGTGAGTGGATGATGGTCGCCACCACCTACCACAAATGTGTAAATAAATAAATATATTTATTGCTCGTAAAATATACGTTGGGTCTGGTTAGTACTTGGATGGGTGACCGCCTGGGAACACCAGATGCTGTTGGCATCCCTACGTGTCATGTGGGGTTGGTGGAGGATTAGTGCCCCTCCCTGTAAAACAATTAACTCTAAGCCCTTGGCCACCCCGTCTGGGATACATGGCGTCTGGCAATGAATGAATGAATGAAAAAATATTTCGGCTCATAGTCAGTTTGGCTACTAAAGATTTATTTGGCTCGTAAATCTAAAACCTCAGGAGCCAAATGGCCCGCAACCATCGGCAGTTGGCAAGAGCCCTGCCACTTCCTAAACCTTTCCTCCACCTCCCTTTCATTCTCTGCAATCAACACCAAATCATCAGCATACAACATCTCCCACGGGAGTCCATTTCTGAAGTCACGTGAGAGAGCTTCAAGTACCATGATAAACAACATGGGGCTCAAGATTGACCCCTGGTGCACACCAACATTCATGGAAAACTCATCACTCAAATCTCCACTCACCCCTACCCAGGTGTGAGCACCCACGTACAAGGCTATAACCACCTTAACACCAATAAACAGTATACAGTATTCAATAAATGTACAAAAAATAAATGCACATATATGTACAATACAGTAACTACAATACTTACAGTATGTACAAGCAGAAACCCACAAATTAAACTCTTTATACAGTCAAGGTAAAGTCTATCTACCTATCTATCTATCTATCTGTCCATCCATCCATCCATCCACCCATTCATCTATCTATAGCTTATTCCATCTCCTTAGTGAAGTTTTGAAAGCTGGCAGCTGATTGGTTGTCGGAGTGCATTCGTTATTAACAAAGCATTTAAAATTTGTTTAATTATAAGAGTTACAATAACCGTTTGATTTTTTTTTTTTCTTTTTTTTCTTTTTTTTTTAATAACAGAACGGAGGAAGGAAAAACAAATGGGGAAAAAAAAAAATCCATACACCAGATTACTGGTGTCCTCCATTCATAAAATATCTGTAACAGTTCGACTTGAACAGTTGTGGGTTGAAATTTGGAGGAAAACAACTCTGGGGAAGCGAGTTCCAGAGAGATGCAGTTCGGGGAATGAAAGAATTCTGATAGGCAGAAGTTCTGCAATATGGCTGAGTGACATTCCAGTCATGAGCGCTACCACATGCCCGTGTAGCACGAGGGAAGGCATGGAGAGGTGGCACCATGGACGCAACTTCGTCTGAGCATTTGCCAAAAAAATATCTGTAAAATAATGCAAGGGAGGCAACATTCCTTCTTACTTGCAGGGGAGGTAGTTTATATGTAATGGCAGGGTTGTTAATAATTCTAACAGCTTTATTCTGAATTTTGTCTAGTTGTCTTAATGCAACCTCTCCACAACCATTCCACAAGGGTGAGCAATATTCAAGCTGAGAGCGCACATGACTCTTATAAATTATAGCTAACTGCTCATCGGCGAATAAGTTTGCCCAAATAAAGTATTAGATACAGTTATTTGCATAAATTAATTTAATAACCTGCCCTTAAAAAAATTATAAGATGGCCTACATATGTATGAAATTTTAAATTCTCTTGACAAATCAAAACACATCCAGGTGAAGTCTTACGAATACACTCAAACCTTGATTTAAGGGACTAATAAGACTGTCATAATAAGATTATTTCTAAATGTGGTAAAACAATGTCCACTGTTTTACCACATATAAAGACAATCTTATTATGAAATGCAATGACTGTTTCACTTATCTTACTGATTTATATGATTATTAATATTATTTTACAGGTACTGTATAAAGAAACATATTAATGTGTATAACCTATACATTACGTATCATTTTTGAATGGTCTTGTCCGTTTGTCAGGTAGAATATGGACTCCCTTAAATCCTAAATCCCTTAAATGGAGATCCCTTAAATTGAGGTCAGAGTGTACCTTGATTACTTCCCCATGTTGTGGCAAATGAAGGTAAATTATATCGTTACTGCGACATTATGTAAAATCTAGCCTGGCAAAAGATCGTAAGTCCAATGGAAAATACTCTACACACCTGACAGCACTTACACACCTGAAGGCACACCTACACACCTGACAGCACTAACACCTACACACCTGACAGCACTAACACCTACACACCTGACAGCACTAACACCTACACACCTGACAGCACTTACACCTACACACCTGACAGCACTTACACACCTGACAGCACTAACACCTACACACCTGACAGCAATTACATGATAGAGAAATTCCTTGCTAACTCAAGGTCTCAAACCACTGCAAATAAAATCAACTGAATCATCAACATCACTCTGGTGGCAAATCCTTGAACTACAGAAAAGATGGTGGCCAGACAGGAGATGGATTAACACAACTACACAATTCACCATTCAGAGAGCAATCCTTCAGAGAGTAATCCTGCTTTCCCACAGGCCATAAAGGGCAGACCTGTGTACTTATGCAATGGGTACAGCATGCAGCACGAAAGCCTTCAATTTAATACAAAAATAATCCGGGTGAACTAACATGACGGTATACAGTTTACATTTTACCCATGCATACAGGCTGCCAACACACTCAGCATCCGATCCAAAATGGTGGGCATGATTTCCGTTTACTTATATATGACACTGTTTATAATTCTGCATTCCCTGATGTTTATAAAAGCCTCTGGGAGCCATAGAATATCATACCTGGCACTGCAATACTCGTACAACGCAAAAACCAAAATAACATGAGCCGCAGCATTGCAAAGGAAGTATAATCCAAGGAGGCAATATGTAAGGGTGGAGGCACATTTGCACCACACACATTACTGCACCTGCATTCCACTTACTGTTGTCTGTCTGTGTGTATGTATGTGACACTCAACACGCACGGCCTACACTCATACAGTACTATATGTATTCAAAATCTAATATCCTTGGCAATAACCGTACTGTATTTGAACTATTGCAGAAATTCTCAGATCATAACCTGTCAGTTTATCTCATTGCTGGTTCAAAATTTTAAATGTTCTTTTGAGTTTTCTGAAAAATTTAAATGCAGTTTGTATGATCAGTACTATTAATGCTACTGAACAACACATTATACTCATTTTTTTTTAATTTTTTTTAAATTGAGGTGAAGATGCATGACAGGTTGGTGATGATTGGCTGAATGCATCATGTCCCAATAACATTTACTAACCCAAATTTCCCCCTCAGATATATGTTATGTCAATTAATAATGATAATGAGCAAAGAGATTATGAGTTAATGTGGCATTTGGCCAATCATCACCAACCTGCCAAGCGCATCTTTGCCTCGATTTAAAAAAAAAAAAAACAATAGTACAGTTGTTACAGTATAGGTGTTAATTTCAGAGGACCTGTTAAGTACCCAGGTGAGGGCTGGCAAAACCCTGGCAACCCAATCCTTCCACTGAGACACAGTGTACCCAACACCATCCTCTTGTTGTGCAAGTGAACCTGTAGCTGTATCAACTTTTTGCTTTCTTTCTAGCTTTCTTTCTTTCTCTTTTTTTTCCTTTTTTTTTTTTAATGGGGGAAAGAAGGAACCAAAGGCCAGAAGCCCACAAGACTGTTCCCTCCAACAAAAAAAACTAAAACAAGATAACAGAGCCAAAATCAATATCTGACACTTGTGTCGCACTATCATATGAGGCTGGTAGGTAATCAATACAGCTCTCAGATCTTGTTTGGCACATAAATCCACAGAATGACACCTCCACATTACAATTCCCTTACTGAATCATACAAGTTAAGTGATGAGGCAACTTCTATCACAAGTGGCAGGCGCTGGCAATGCTTCAGCCACATTCCCTGCTTTCGTTTTAGGCAAGTTTAAATGAAATAATTAAAAGGGTTCAACAAAATAAGTCTGCATTTGTATCTGGGCAATCTGAAGCCATGCAGTCACTCAAGTAAACACACATGATCAGCCGCTATACACTCTCTTTCTCCAACAACATTATGGTATCAAACGTAATATTTAAATACCTTCTTTCCAATTACCTTTTCATTCCTTTACCGACTATGACAAAAACACAAACAAGAAACTCAGTATAATAATGCTGGCTTTCCCTTCCATTGTATTATCCCTTTGAAAAGCTTTATCTGTGTTTAGATATAAGATGTTCTAGCTATAAAAAAAAAAAAAAATTAAACATTAAAAAAAGGGCATGAATAAAGTGCCATTAATCTAAACTGGACAAATGAACATTATACAAAACTCTGATACACAAACATCAAATGTACTAAATTCCTTTGCATTATATAGATTTTGTTTATATATGTACATACAGTACTACAGTAGACTTTAAAAATAAAAGTACTTGATATCTGCATTTTGTGGTGGTGATAAAACCATTATTAGTATAGGTGTGAGTGTTGGGTGTAAGGGGTATAGGGGAGGGGGTGCAGTGACCAATGCAGTACTTACAGCATCACCAGGGGTTTTATCAGCGTCAATAACAAGGGCAGTGCCAGCAGTGGGCTCACCCAACCTCCTCTTATTGAGATAAGGCTTCACCACCACCTGGCTCTCCTCCTCTGGCTCTGCCTCGTCATCTCTCTCGCCCTCGTTGGAAGGGCTGTGGGCCAGCCCGTTGGCCTGGGGTGGCGAGACGCTGCCTCTCTTTGAGCTTGATTGTTGACTAGTTATTTTAAAAGGTGTTTGGACCATGCTGGGGCTAGTGATCTTAGTCATGCTGCCACGATGGGAGTCAAACGAATCGTTGGAGGTCCGACTGGGTCGGTCCTGGGAGGGCACACACAACATGCATTAATGCAAACACAAGTTAGATGTGACACTCGGCATCAATACAGTTAAATAAGCCGTTACACATGGATCAAAAACATTCAGCATCAACAAAGTAAAATGCTACAAAAGTATTCTTGCAGTACTGCATATTATGTGAAAAATTATTAAAAGAAAAACATTAAATAAAGCAATGCAAGCAATGCTTTGTGAACAAACACCAGAGTGCAGCAGTACTCACAGGTACAACAGGAAGATCTTCTCTGCTGGGGGTCGTTGCAGGCGTTGAGGGACTGGAATTTTTTCTGGACATTTTCTTAGTTCTCAACTGAGGCTTTGGTTTTCGTGGGGCCGAGTCACCGTCGAATGATATATAAAATCCTTTATCGCCTTTGGAGCCCTCTTGGAGGGGTTCGGCTTTAACATCTAAGTCGTCCACTTCTTCGTTGGTGTAGGAATCGTGGTGGTAGGGTGGGGTGCGGGAGCGGTTGGGAGGGGCGGGCTGGGGCAGATCCACGTCATCCACCACGGGAGTGCCCTTCTTGGTGGGCACTCTGAAGGTCTTGACGCCTATGCTGGGTCTGGTGGGGGAGCCCGGCTCGTGGGAGATGCGGTAGGTCTTGCTGCCCGACGTGATGGACAGCCGCTTGAACTTGTCGCTGGGGTCGTCCTTCTGGCCCTCGTCGTGTGGCTGGTCGGTGGAGTTGATGAAGGACACGCTCTGAGGCTCCATGTCGTCGGGCGGGGGTGCCGCCACGGGGGCGTGGGACACCGACGTCTGCCGGGGAGGACTGGGGGACTTCTGCTGGCGGGACGGGGGCTGCCGGCTGGGGGAAGACTGGGCACTGGAACGTGAGCTGCCTGGACCCCGGCTGTCCCCGCCCCCACTCCATCCCGCCTCACTGCCACCTCCCTCACCGTGTAATCTGAAAGGTGGCGTCTGACCCATCTGTCTCTGCTGTTCACCTGAGGAAGGTAGAAGTACACACCTTTAATACACCTGAGAAAGACAAATTACACACCTTTAATAAATCTCTCCCTTTCTGGCAGGTAAAGTGATGTACAATAATTACATCTATAAAAAAAAAAATTCTAAAAATTAAAATGATTGTAAGTCTTCACAGTGTTCTAGTAAAACGACATATTTCTGGACAAACTGCCATGTTGATTAACGAACAAGCAAGATCAACATCATCATCATCATCATCATCATCATCTGATCTTGTGTTGCCCCATGAGGAGTGCAGGAGCCCAGGGCTAGGCAATTTGGTCCTGAAAATTAGGATGAGAGTGACCAGCCTCATTCGTCCCTGAGTGGTTAATAAATAAATTAAAATAAAAAACTTTCTATTAGCCCAGAGAACAAATATGGGTGAGTGATGCAGGATGGAGAGAGGGCTGCCACACAACACCTACTTGATCCATAGCTTTGTGCTGAGGCCGGGTAGCCCCTGTACTGATGCTCGGGGCTGTAGTACCCCTGGCCGTTCTGCTGGTACATGGCCTGCGGCGGGAGGGACTGCGTCTGGCCGTGGAGCATGAACCCACCACCCCCTCCCCCACCACCCCCACCCCCCGGCCCCACTGGCATCGGCGGGGGCTGGGCTGGGACCTGGTTGATGGGCGGCAGGTGGTGGTGGTTCATTTGATAGCCGGGGTAGTAGCCAGGGTGCTGTCCGGCCATCATGTACTCACCCTGGGGCACCATTGGCCTGTACAAACACACACAAGTTCCTACGTTAGATTACACACACAAGTTCCTACGTTAGATTACATACACAAGTTCCTACGTTAGACTACACACACAATTTCATACGTTGATTATGCGCACAAGTTCGTACGTTAGATTATAAGTATGTAAATTATAAGTATGTGGGTTATATTATAAGTACATAGGTTTGATTAGAAGTATGCAGGTTGGATTAGAAGTACAGTATGTAGGTTGGATTAGAAGTATGTAGGTCAGTTTATAAGTATGCAGGTTAGATTATAAGTACTGTATGTAGATTAGAAGTATGTAGGTTAGATTTGAAGTATGTAGGTTAGGTTATAAGTATGTAGGTTAGATTATAAGTATGTAGGTTAGTAGTAGCAGTCGTAGTGGTAATGGTGGTGGTGGTGGTGGTGGTGGTGGTGGTGGTGGTGGTGGTGGTGGTGGTAGTAGTAGTAGTAGCAGTAGTAGCAGTAGTAGTAGCAGTAGCAGTAGTAGTAGTAGTAGTAGTAGTAGTAGTAGTAGTGGTGGTGGTGGTGGTGGTGGTGGTGGTGGTAGTAGAAGTCGTAGTCATAGTAGTAGCAGTAGTAGTAGTAGTGGGTGATTATAATGCCAATAACTGTTACATCAAAAACTGATAACAAAGAAGCCTGGATACAAGATTATTAACAGTTATACATAAAAGACTGACAAGCTTAGTTTTATCATGATTACAGTACTACAAAAAGCCAATACATAACACTGATATAATTACAGAATCCTCGTTACAGGGCCAAGGATGGTTTGAAAGCATCATAACCTCTGGAATATATCTAGGACTATGTTGGAGGACGGAATGATGATGATGATGATGGTGATGATGATGATGATGATGATGATGATGATGATGATGATGATGATGATGATGGTGATAATGACAACGATGATTATGGCGAGAATGATTATAGATGACGATGATGATGATGATGATTACAATGACAATGATTATGGATGATGATGATGATAATAAAATAACAACAATAATAATAATAATAATAATGATGATAATAATAACACATGGTCACTTATAATGAGGACTTACTGTACTGGTTAAGTGCGACCTCAGTTACTAATGCTAAATACTACAGTTATATTGCTCCTCCATAATTCACCGCATCTTTCCCAGCCCCATCAGTACAACCACATCTTTCCCATCAATCTCGCTACCTACACAGAAATCGAGTGAGGAGAATCGTGGCGTATATCCGCGCTGCTGCCTGGATTATTTTCAAAAGTAGTGAGGGTTTGGCATTATTTTCTTTCTTTATTTGTTTTTCCTTCCTCTGTTCTGCTGTTATTATTAAAAAAAAGAAATGCTCTCTCTCTCTCTCTCTCTCTCTCTCCCTCTCTCTCTCAGCCACTTAACACTTGATAGATGTGTGGTATGGTTGTGGATGTGGTAGAAGGCGTTAGGAGAAATGCACTGAGGTGGTTTGGCCATGTGCAGAGGATGGAGTGTGACACTAACAAGGGGTGTATGTGAGTGAGGTGCAGAGGGGGAGAGGGAGGGGAAGACTGCAAATGAGATGGGGAATGGAGTGGAAAGGTATAGGAGGGAGGGGGTGTGAGTTGGGGGTATGGAGAGTGACAGACTAATGAGGAGAGTGTATGTGAGACAGGTGGAAGGAGGAGAGGGAGGGGGAGACTGGGAATGAGATGGAGGGATAGAGTGGGGAGGTATATGAGAGAGGGGGTGTGAGTTGGGGGGTTGAAGAGTGACAGACTAATAAGGAGAGTATATGTGAGCAAGCTGGAGGGGGAGACCAAGGATGAGATGGGGGATGGAGTGGAGAGGTATATGAGAGAGGGGGATGTGAGTTGGCGAGAGGGCAGTGTATAGGCAGGGGAAAAGGCAACATGGAGGTGATTTGTTTGTGGCCACCCCTTATGGGATTAGGGTGTCTGGCAGTAGATAGCAGACAGGTAGAGGATACTACAGTCATGGCGCGTTGCTCTGAGGCTGTTGTTATCGTGCCCTGGCAACCTACCATTCAAAAGTGTGACTGATTTTGTGTATAATATGAGATGCATGTGATTCGTGTATAATATGTTTGTGTATAATATATTCGTGCATAATATGATAGGTGTATAATATGATATGAAATAGGATGCACTTTGGAATGGTAGGTTGCCAGGGTACGATAATGCCAACCTCAGAGTTGTGCGCCGCGACTATAAAACACAGTTTTTTCCTAACCGATCGAACTGGAAGTGAGAGGCTGTGAACATGAATGCAAAACATACACTGTGTCAACCAGAGAGAGAAATGAACACAAACTAGGAAAAGATGGAATTTATAAGTGTACGCTGAACACCACTTGAATTTGAAGGGGTTACGAACACTCCAGTTACCCTTAAAGTACAATGGCTTTCTTGTTTATATTTTTTGCTACATTAAAAGGCACTGCAGAGGGAAGGCTTCTTGTTCCTGAGATGAGGATGGTGGACTGCAGGAGAAGGGGAACTTTTGACTGCAGTTCATGGGGGTGAGGGTAGCAGACTGCTTTCGTACTGGTGTTTGAAATAAAATTGTATGTTTTAAGTTCATTCTTCCTACTAACAAATTCTATCTATATATAGCCAGACGCCATAATCCCATACGGGGTGGCCGTTTGTCTTTGAGTTAGTTATTTTACGGGGAGAGGCACTAACCCTCTGCCAACCCACGTGTTGACACACACGAAACACGTATGGGTAGGTTATGGTTACCACCCTGCATTGTAAATGGTTTCCTGGATAGTACTTTCTTTAGTTTAGGCGTGTTGTACTGATGGGGCTATGGCATGCATATCCATTCCCAAATATCAACAGTCCTCAGTCAAGTCAGGAAGCAGGTGGCCACCTTCACTTACCTAGGGCAGAGGAAGTCACCAGTCACGCACACTTCTGTACATTTTAATCCATGAACTACTAAGAACTATAAGGCAGCCAGATTATACTGATATATGATTAGTAAATTAAGCATCTCACTTCTGGTTAGTTGTCTCTCAAGTCACTACAGTATTAGCACATCTACGTCAGTTTTAATACACACTATCTACATATTTCAGATTCAGTCTAGTAAGTTTTTTAGTATCACAATTAAATGATTTATCTGTGTCAATAATCACTTGTCCTTGTGTCTAAGTATATTATAGTCACTGATGACTGCACTACTATTTCTAGTCTAGCTTTTTCTTGGTGGCTTGTGTCAAAACAGAAAATTATGGTATGAGTCTAGGAGGCTGCACTGTCGTCTCTACTTCAACTTTTTCTTGGTGGATCGCATCAAAACAGACAACTGTCGCAAGAGTCCTGGGGGTTTCTGTGGCTTAGTGCCCGTCTTGCCATCGGGGCATTTTTCCGAGTCAAAGGTAAGGTGGTCTGGGGTGGTGGGGTCTGGTGTGTTCTCTTTGCCTCTCTCGTCATGGGAGGTGCCGCTGTAGGAGTCACATTCACAGTCCTCACAACAAGAGCTGCTACATGCGTCTGAGTCCACTCGCGACTTTTTAACTGGTCTAGAGGGGAGCAGCCAAGAGAGGTGGTATTAGCAGGGCAGCTGACAACACCATGGAGGTGAAGGGAGGGAAGTACAGACAGACAGAGAACCACGCCACCAAAACGCACCACAAGCTCAGGTGTCTTATACGTCCCTTCAAGTGTAGTCATGTCAACCGTCTTACAACATATTCAGAAGCCAGCAATGCCGTCCTACTACCTTCAGCATTACCAAACAGATGTGGCTGTCACCGGTCTTATAACCAACAATGCTATCACTGTGTCTCCAGCGTTGCAGTCCAGTAATTCATGACAGAAGTGCCCAAGGATGATGTAGGTGTAATGTATTTGCTGGCTGATAATGAGCAGTGCATGAAGAGATCAAATCAAAGTTTGTCTTGAAGTAGTTCGGTGACAGAAAGCGTTCATCCATGTGTCCCAGAGTGATCAGAAGGCATGACATGATGACAGTGTGCATAGGAGACTTATGTGACTACAGTTCTTTGCAGTATAAATAATGAAGCACCAAAAAGAATCCATGATGTGGCACCATCAATGCAACATCCCTTCCAAGAAATAACAATGGTGGCCAGGGCAGGAGATGAAAATATATGTGTGTGGGCCAAACCTTCCTTCCTTTAGCACTCCTTCCTTCCCTGACATATGCAGCTCAACAATGTACTCAGATGGTCCAGGAGCTGTGTACCTTGTGTTAAATAATACTCATCCCACTCAATACTACACATCCACTTACAGATTAAATCACCATAATACCTTACAATTTTTTCAGCCAAAGTATTAACCTTTTTACTGAATGGCTTTCCTCAGGTGAACAAGTACAATACCTCAGTGAATCTATGCCTGATGAAGGTGTAAGATCGGCAAAACATTACAAGGATACGGCATTCCCTTGTTGAATAAACACATCTGACAATAAGCCGATGAGATGGAGGGATGGAGTGGAGAGGTATATGAGTGAAGGGGGTGTGAGCTGGGAGGAAGGCAGTGAAATGGCATTGGACAGGGTGACATGAAGGCGATTTGTCTGTGGCCACCCCTTACGGGATTATGGCGTCTGGCAATAGATAGACCTTCCTTGGGCTAACAACCCACAATTCTGATCATGCCATCAAATCATCTTCCATTTTCCACGGCTCACTCCACTCTTTTTTATACAACTCAATTATATCATAGGCACTAATATTTATATCCTTATTTATATCCTTTGAATATATTTTTGTAGTAGGTGGTGGTGACCATCATCCACTCACTTGATGTAGTGCTGCCTACTTCTTCTTTCATCTTCATCATTCTTTTTCCGTCTCTTACTTCTCCCATCTTTCCTGTTACTTTTTATTACTCTTCTTTCCTTTTCAGGTGGCTTTACATTGAGTGACAAGCCTAATGGTTTCCTGTAAGCCAGGAAACCATTTACAATGCTGGGTGGTAACCATATAACCAAACCATACATGTTCCCTCCGTGTCAACAAGTGGGTTGGTGGAGGGTTAGTGTCCCTCCCCGTAAAACAACTAACTTAAACACAAACGGCCACACCTTATGGGATTATGGCGTCTGGCTATAGATATATAGACAGATACATTCTCTGGCTATAGGCATCAGATCACCCCACTACAATACTACTACTAACACTACAGGTTCACCATCTGTTTTATAAGTGCGTAAACCATTCTTCCCTCTAAGTACAATATATGCAAATCAATCAACAGTAATGCAATGGCCAAGCAAGACACTACAGCTCTGAGGTACCACTATCACTGCATGCATCCACACAGGCTTATGTTTTATTATAGTTACCTTTGGACAAGTTTATTTAGATTGGTAGTAGTAGTAGTAGTAGTAGTAGTAGTTGTAGTAATAGTAGTAGTAGTAGTAGCAGTAGTAATAGTAGTAGTGGTAGTAGTAGTAGTAATAGTAGTAATAGCTGTAGTAGTATTTAGATTAGTAGTAGTTGTAGTAGTAGTAGTAGTAGTAGTAATAATAGTAGTTGTAGTGGTAGTAACAGTAATAGTAGTTGTAGTGGTAGTAACAGTAATAGCAGTAATAGTAATAGTAGTAGTACAGTAGTAGTAGGAGAGAGAGAGAGAGAGAGAGAGAGAGAGAGAGAGAGAGAGAAACTAGAAGTGAAATGACATACAAAACAACGTAATATAAACACATGGAGAGCCACAGCATTAATTAGCAAGGTAAAATGCATATTATGTACAATGAATCAGGGAATCTCCCTACGTGTCATGTGGGGTTGGTGGAGGATTAGTGCCCCTCCCTGTAAAACAATTAACTCTAAGCCTTGGCCACCCCATTTGGGATACATGGCGTCTGGCAATGAATGAATGAAATGAATGAATCAGGGAAGAATTGCTTTATCAACAATGGTGCAATGAACGCATCTTGAATTTGGCTGTGTTATCTTGTATTTGTTTTTTCTTGGAGGGAACCATCTTTAGGGTTTCTGGCCTTTGGTTCCTTCTTCCTTGCATTAAAAGAAGAAGAAGAAGAAGAATATGAGGGAGAAAAAGAAGAAGAAGAAGACGAGGGAGAAGATGATGAAGACGAGGAAGAAGAAGAAGAGGAGGAAGACGAGGGAGAAGAAGAAGAGGAGGAGGAAGACGAGGGAGAAGAAGAAGAGGAAAATGAGGGAGAAGAAAAAGAGGAAGACGAGGGAGAAGAAGAAGAAGACGACGAGGGAGAAGAAGAAGAAGAAGACGACGAGGGAGAAGAAGAAGAAGAAGACGACGAGGGAGAAGATGAAGAAGAAGAAGACGAGGAAGAAGATGAAGAAGAGGAAGACGACGAGGGAGAAGAAGAAGAAGAAGACGAGGGAGAAGAAGAAGACGAGGGAGAAGAAGAAGAAGAAGACGAAGAAGAAAGGTAGGAAAGGACAAGTTGAGAGGCGTTACAGAGGGTGAGTCAAATTTTTCCACGTTTTAAACACATACCAAATACTCAAACAATTCTTCTTTAGTGTGGGATTGAACTCCTGTCCTTTCAAACAGCATACAACTCCTCCAACCACTTCACCACCTCCTTCATGCACTTAGTCAATAATTATGACTAATGTATTGTAATTTAGTAACAAGAAAGATAAGCATGAGCCAACCCAATCACATGCATACCCACACGATGCAAAGTAGTTGATGAATGGAAAGCTAATAATAATAATAATAATAATAATAATAATAATAATACCTCAAGATGCAAAGCAGTTGATGAAAGGAAAGTTAATAATAATAATAATAATAATAATGCTAATAATAATAATAATAATAATAATAATAAAAATAATAATAATAATTCTACATATAAGGTCATACTCAAGGAAGCATAAAATATTCAACAATTTATGATACAACATTATTGGCTTAAAAGATGAATTAATTATGACATGGAAAGGCTTTGTTTACTATATGACAATGATGTTGCTTTAGTTTTTCAATTTAGGCTTATTAACAAACATTTTCATACACACACACACACACACACACACACACACACACACACTGCAAATATCCTCTTCCTTTACTGCCCAGGTCTCACTACCATACAGCATTACACTCCTAACACATGCCACATACAGCATTACACTCCTAACATGCCACATACAGCATTACACTCCTAACACATGCCACATACAAAGATCCCTTAGCACAGAGGGAGAGTCCTCTCAATGTCAGGAGAGGCAACAGCTCCCTGAACTTCTTCCAACCACTCCTCACTCTAGCCACAGAGGTGCTCCAGCCCCATCTCCAAGACAACATGTCTCCCAAATAACAAAATTCTTCCATACACTCAACAGACAGACAGACAGACACACACACACACACACACACACACACACACACACACACACACACACACACACACACAGGCATCTCTATATAAACAATCCATAACAACAATCAATTTGAAACTAATAACACATTACTGTATGAATTACCCTCCACTGAAATGCAAAAAAAATAAAAATAAATAAATAAATAAAATAATAACAATAATAACAGAGGCCAGCTAGTGGGTGTGTGAGAGGGGATGGGTGTTCTAGTATGCACATTCAAGCCATGTTTTGAAAATTACACGAGTCATCATTTCAAAATCTATAACATGAGTAAGAAAAATGCAGGAGATAAAAATTTGGCACTTGAGAGAGAGAGAGAGAGAGAGAGAGAGAGAGAGAGAGAGAGAGAGAGAGAGAGAGAGAGAGACTACACAACAATTACAGAAATCATCATCGTCATCTGGACCTCCTTTCCCACCCTAGGGCAAGGTGAGGAGTAGCAATATCCAGACAGCCCAAATTTGCCCAATCTAATGGGCCACGCTTCCATTCATTCATCATTCATGCCCCTGGAATCCTGGGCTCTATTGGATACACCAAAAACTTTCACCATGTTCTGTAGCTTCATATAAACGTATCTGATTGAGTCAATCCAGACGCTACCAAGTTAAAAAGTGTGTCTGTCCTCCTCTCTTCCTATTTCTCCCATCTTTCCTGTCACTTTTTATTACTCTTCTTTCCTTTTCAGGTGGCTTTACATTGAATGACAAGCCTAATGGTTTCCTGTAAGCCAGGAAACCATTTACAACACTGGGTGGTAACCATATAACCAACCCATACATGTTTCCTACAAGTCAACAAGTGAGTTGGTGGAGGGTTAGTGCCCCTCCCCATCACACAACTAACTCAAACAGCCACCCCTTATGGGATTATGGCATCTGGCTATAGATAGACAGACTGATAAATATCTAAAGTTGTAAGATATGGATGTGATGTGGATATGATTGAGAAAATTAGGAGAAATACACTGAGGTAGTTTGGACATGGAGAGAATGGAGAATGAAAGACTGACTAAGAGCATGTAGTGGAGGGAGGGAGAGGGAGGGGGAGACTAAGGTGGAGGTGGAGGGATGGAGCTGAGAGGTATATGAGGCACGGAGGAGTGAGTTGGGTGGACAGCAATGAAATGGTGGGTGACAGCGCGACTTGGAGGCGCTTTGTCTGCGGCCACCTTTTGCAGGATTAAGGCGTCGGGATATAGATATAGATAAATACAGTAGTAAGATAATCAGTGGCCATCCTGCACTTCAACTGAGGGTAAATCATACCAAAGAAAACACTGTGGTGGATGAGGCTTTACCTTGCTGGTCCCCACTGAGCTCGTCGTGTGGCAGGGGACATGGAGGCGTACCCATCACTGCCCGGCTGTTGGCCCCACATTCGGCGTATTGGACTGCCCTGCTGCAATACCAATACAGTATTTATAGTGTATTATAAGTACATCATTAACAGACAAGCAGGCAGGCATGTACATCCACACCCACACCCACACCCACACACATACACCCACACCCACCCACCTCACTCCCACAAATTACACATTATGCGGAATATGTTAACCCACTTCACAGTCTCCTCAATATGACTTTAAGATGCAAATGATTAAAGTAATGCATTATGTGTATTTACAATTTTCTCAGATAAACAGTAAGGTATAATACTGCCTCCTATACAGATGCTCAAAGTGTGGCAAAATGAAGAAGCTCTACATGAAAACAAGCTTGATATTCCGAGTCTCAGTGAACATTGGCTGTATAAACAACAATACTATCTTTCCTGCTAATATCACAATACTATCTTTCCTGCTAATATCACAATACTATCTTTCCTGCTAATATCACAATACTATCTTTCCTGCTAATATCACAATACTATCTTTCCTGCTAACATCACAATCCTCTCTTTTCTGCTAAAATCACAATACCTGTACTATCATTTCTGCTAAAATCACAATACTATCTTTCCTGCTAAAATCACAATACTATCATTTCAACTCAAATCGCAATACTATCATTCCTGCTCAAATCACAATACTATCTTTTCTGCTAACATCACAATACTATCTTTTCTGCTAAAATCACAATACTATCTTTTCTGCTAAAATCACAATACTATCATTTCAGCTCAAATCACAATACTATCATTCCTGCTCAAATCACAATACTATCTTTTCTGCTAACATCACAATACTATCTTTTCTGCTAACATCACAATACTATCTTTTCTGCTAACATCACAATACTATCTTTTCTGCTAACATCACAATACTATCTTTTCTGCTACAATCTCCAAACTGTGCAATGTGTCTGTGGTCTAACCTGGTCATGGAGGTAGAACTGTCCGTGCGGTGGTGGTGGCTGCTGCTGCATGTGGTGTGGTGGGTTCATTCCATTGTGCATGAGGTTCTGTATCTGCTGCTGCTGGTGGCTGAGGCGCTGGATGTCTCCCTGGATCTCGGTGAGTGAGTCCGTCATCCTGTAATGTGGTGTAAGAGAGTCTGGGCCCAGGGACACACGGCGGGGGGGTGGCGGTGCCTGGTGTTGGGGGTCGCGCCACGCCCCGGGCTCCATGTAAAGGCTGGCGCGGCGCAGGTCAAATCTGGGGTCGCGGGGTCGCTCCCTGGGGTCCGGCCCAAGGTAGGATCTGCGCCGGAGTGGCACAGGAGGCAGGCTGTCCGGGGGGTAGCGGCCACTTTCCCCACTGCAAGGAACACCACCACATGCACCACACACCACAGCTAACATGCCACCACATACTGTACTGCCAAACACAGAGCACAACACCCACCAATGGTAGGGTTACACTCTGCACTATAGACTGAGAAATACAGTATAGAGAGAGCATGAGGGGGAGATATTAGAAGAGGTGGGAGAGAGGGACATTCAAAAGGCTGAGGGAGATGAATATCCCTTGGAGACAGTGAGATAGATATACACTAACAGGTAAAGATCAGATAAAGATGCAACTCAGGAAACAAACATCTTAAAGCATAACTAAGTAACATGCAAAACAATAAACAGCTAAAAAAAAAAATGAACACATGACTCTACACTACAAAACAAAAAGAAAAAAAAGTCTAGCTAAAAGAAAAACGTATTACAAAAGTGTGGTCACAATTAATACGCAAAAAGCATCCAAAGGCAAACTAAGAGTGGTGTTAGTGAAGTCAAGAGATTTTTAATAACACCATGCACAGCACCCAACATTTATCCCAGCAAATGAAGATATTGTTCCTTGTCTGTACTGGAAAAAATGCATCTTCTGAAGTGCCACACCTGATGTACTGTAAACCTGTATACTATTTTAGGCTGCAACTAGCTATTTTAAATTCTGATTATATTTGCTAGCCAATTCTCTCAACAAATTTCCTGATGTGTCAAAAAGATCTCTGTCATCATGAGTAAAATTACACAAACTACTAAAGACTCATGGTATATTTATTTTTTTTTAATGCAAGGAAGGAGGAACCAAAGGCCAGAAACTGCAAGATTTAAAAACAAAAGAACAGAGAGCCAAATTCAAGATCCGTTCATTTTGAGATGCCTGGACACACATACTGGCTAATCAAACTTACTTTTTCTCAACTAATTTCATGATACGTTAAAAATACAAATCTACCACCATGAATAATACAACTATAGAAGAATCATTACATACAGAGTACTAGCATCAGGAAAAAATATCTTCACAACGCAAACAAAACAGAATCAAGCAATGGGAAGCTTTCTCGGAACTGTGATGCAAGAATCGGAAAGAAGAAGTCATGAATGCTTTGGTCTCCCTGAAAATTCGTAACTCAACTACTGTAACTAATATTTTGAATGGATGTATCGATAACCGGTAAAAAAAAAAAAAGCGGTGAGAGTCAAACGGTAACTTTAAAACACTTAACGTTTGTACACACAGTCTTTATGAGTGGGTTTTGTGATGGATGGGGGGAAAACTGTATGGTGGGATTATGGGATGTACTTAGAGAGAGAGAGAGAGAGAGAGAGAGAGAGAGTGTGTGTGTGTGTGTGTGTGTGTGTGTGTGTGTGTGTGTGTGTGTGTGTGTGTGTGTGTGTGTGTGTGTGTGAGAGAGAGAGAGAGAGAGAGAGAGACTAGCCTATGCTCAGATTTAGAAGGACCAGTACTAGCATAGTCATCCCTAGCCAATAATTTACAAAAACTACAGAAGAAGAAGGACTCGAATGGTCTGCCAGTTTGTGTATTGAATTTAACAAGGCCGGAGAAAAAAATCGGCAAATAACTGATAAAAACAAATGACCATTGGATGGAAACAACTGGGTGAGGTCTATCTATCTATCTACCTATTTAACTATCCATCTATCTATTGCCAGACACCTTAATCCCATAAGGGGTGGCCACAAACAAATTCCCTCCACGTCGCCCTGTCTCCCACCATTTCACTGCACAGGTCACACACACACCCCTCCCTCTCTCATATAACTCTCCTCTCCATCTCATCCACGGCCTCCCCCTCCCTCTCCCCCGTTCCACCTCACTCTCATGAACTCTCCTCGTTAGTCTCTCACTCTCCGTCCTCTCCACATGGCCAAACCACCTCAATAAATCTCTCCTAAAGCTTTCTATCACATTACACAAAATAATTCTATAACTCAACCAGCTGTAAGAGTGGATTTAAAACAACTCAACCAGCTGTAAGAGTGGATTTAAAACAACTCAACCAGCTGTGTAGAGTGGATTTAAAATAACCAGCTGTGTAGAGTGGATATAAAACAACTCAACCAGCTGTAAGAGTGGATTTAAAACAACTCAACCAGCTGTAAGAGTGGATTTAAAACAACTCAACCAGCTGTGTAGAGTGGATTTAAAACAACTCAACCAGCTGTGTACGAATAGATTTAAAACCACAACTCAACCAGCTGTGTGTGTGTGTATTCTTGTACTGCAGGTGGTTGTGTGTGTTCCCTCCTTCAGGTCTGTGTGTACTGTACTATATTACAATACTCGTGTACAAGACGGCACAGAAACAGTTACAAAATTCTGGAACCAAACCCTGATTTATGAGGACTGGCTGGCTATTTTTTTCTACTTACTCACTAAAGGTGTCACTGTAAATACTAAACCATGATGCTGCCAGAGATCAAGCAGGAAGGACATATGCCGTGAGGTGAAGAAGACTGACACTCAAGCCTGTAAATACTAAACCAAGATGTTGCCAGAGATCGAGCAGGAAGGACATATGCCGTGAGGTGAAGAAGACTGACACTCAAGCCTGTAAATACTAAACCATGATGCTGCCAGAGATCGAGCAGGAAGGACATATGCCGTGAGGTGAAGAAGACTGACACTCAAGCCTGTAAATACTAAACCAAGATGCTGCCAGAGATCGAGCAGGAAGGACATATGCCGTGAGGTGAAGAAGACTGACACTCAAGCCTGTACATTCAAGGGGAAAAGTTTGGCTACCACTCCACTGCATATAATTCCTTCCCTCCTGATGCTGTCTATCCAGCTATCTATTGCCAGACGCCATAATCCCGTGAGGGGTGGCCATTTGACTTTGAGTTATTTGCTTTACGGGGAGGGACACTAACCCCCCATCAACCCACTTATTAACACGTAGGGAGCATTGACGCACCATATCAAAAATACTGAAGCTCTGGTCAGGGAAACACACCAAGCCTCTCCCACAGGGAAAATAGTGTCCAGCAGAGGGAGATGAGAAGTACAGTAGGAGAGGTGAAATATTACACTAACTTCTTAAAGGGAAGTAGGAGAGGTGAAATATTAGGCAAACTGCTTATTGGGAAGTAGGTGAGGTGAAATATTAGGCAAACTTCTTACTGGGCAGTAGGAGAGATGAAATAATAAACAAAATTATTATTGGGAAGTAGAAGAGGTGAAATATTTGTCCAACTTCTCTCCGCACTTATCAAAATTTTAACAAACGCATGAGGGAGACCAAAGCACTCGTGTGACATGCCGCCAGTGGTTGAGAGATGGGTTGTTACCTGTGTGGTGAGCCCCCGCACAGCCTGGCTACCTGACCTGTGACCTGGCTACCACACCCGGCCACCTCAATCGGTTAAACATCAGCCATCGGGTTAGCGCTCACACGGTTTTTCAGTATCTTTTTTCCCTTCGTTAGCGGGTTAGCGCTCACATGGTTTTACAATCTCTTTTTCCCCTTCATTAGGACCGAAGATTACCTCATTACCACCCTATCCAGGTAACCAATGAGGCAGGTAACTCATTATTTACCTTGATAAGTAACAAGGAATGCTGCCTCTCACTCATTACCTTGTCAAGAGGGGCAATGAGGAAGAAACACTGACTCAAAGAAACAGACCAATCCAGACAAGGGCTTCAGTAATTCATGGCTGTTGTGATGTGTTATGTGTCTGGTGTAAGGGGTAAGTGTAAGTGAGGGTGTAAGGGGTGAGTGTGAGTGAGGGTGTAAGGGGTGGATGTGAGTTTGAGAGGTGTAAGGGGTGGATGTGAGTTTGAGAGGCGTAAGGGGTGGATGTGAGTTTGAGAGGTGTAAGGGGTGAGTGTGAGAGGTATAAGGGGTGAGTGTGAGAGGTATAAGGGGTAAGTGTCAGTGTGAGAGATGTAAGGGGTGTGTGTGAGTGTGAGGAAGGGAGTATGGGTGTGTGTGTAGTGTGAAGGAGGGTGTAAGGGGTGAGTGTAAAGTGTAAGGAGGGTGTAAGGGTGTGTGTGTGAGTTTGAGAGGTGTATGGGGTGAGTGTAAGTGTGAGGGATGGTGTAGGGGGATAAGTGTGAGTTTGAGAGGTGTATGGGGTACGAGTAAGTGTGAAGGTTGGTGTAGGCAGGTGTGTGTGAGTGTGAGAGGTGTAAGGGGTAAGTGTGAATTTGGGGGATGGTGTAAGGGTGTGTGTGTGAGTGTGAGGGATGGTATAAGGGTGTGTGAGTGTGATGGAAGGTGTAGGGGGATAAGTGTGAGTGTGATGGAAGGTGTAGGAGGATAAGTGTGAGTGTGATGGAAGGTGTAGGGGGATAAGTGTGAGTGTGAGGGATGTTGTAAGGTGTGTGTGAGTGTGAGGGATGTTGTAAGGTGTGTGTGTGTGTGTGTGTGTGTGTGTGTGTGTGTGTGTGTGTGTGTGTGTGTGTGTGTGTGTGTGTGTGTAAGATGTAAGCCAAATACACCACAGCCCTACACCCAGTGGCCTGCTTCCTCTACGAGTGTCTGTGTGAGTGTATTATTGGGACACTACACCCCGCCAAATACTGTACTGATTAAATTTCATCACACTGAAGCATAGATCAGGCAAAGAATACTGCACTGGTAAACTATAGTCCTTCCACCTTAACTTGGCCCAAATTATCATCCCTTTGCAGCTAATTTCATGTAGCTCAACAGCAGGACAAGACTGTGGCTCTCCATCCTTTCCACTGCACTTCTTCATGACTAGCATCACATTCTAGTATCAGTCTATTGTTAAGGCTGAGTTGTCAAGATGGAGACAGGTCAATTTTAGGCCGAGTTAGAGTAAAACGAGTACAGCGCTGCAACTCTCATTTAAATTTCTTCTCTCTCAAAAATACACAGTAAATTTTAAACAGAGTCAACATCTCCTGCCTTCACTATGCTTCACAAACAAATTTAGTCATAACCGTGTACTCCATAACAGGTTAAAATTAAAAAAGGAAGTTTCTGATTAAACAAACCTTACTTAAAATTTCCATAACATATTTTGAGTTCAACCTCAAATAATAATCAAATTGTACCGCCCGTATCGGTAAAAAAAAAAAAAAAAGTTTCTGATTATACAAACCTAACTCAAAAATTTCTGTAACATATTTCGTGTTCAACTTCAAATAATAATCAGACTGTGCTGTCCATAAGAAGTTAAAAAAAAGAAAAGAAAAAAAGAAAAAAGTTTCTGATTAGACAAACCTAACTCCAAAATCTCAGTACCAAATTTTGACTACAAGAGCCACATAAAAATAAACAAAAATCATAGCACCACATCCCTAACTTAATAATTTCTGTAATATATTTTGAGTACAACCTATAACAATAATAATGACAGTACTATTATTTAAGTACATTCCCTTCTGTAACTCAAGGGGGCTGGATCCCTTGCCAAATGAAGCTGAACATTGAAAAGAACGATGCCAATATACAAGGAGTGACCCAGATATGACCCTCCACTTGAGACTTAGGTGGTGGAGTCTTGTGTGTTGTGGGTGCGGCTCAGTCTGCTAGTATGGGCATGACTGTGGCATTTGGAGTACATATACATGATCTATCTATCTATTGCCAGAAACCATTATTCTGTAAAGGGTGGCTGTTTTCTATGAGTTAGTTGTTTTACAGGGAGGGGCACTAACCCTCTGCCAACCCACTTGTTGACACGTAGGGAACTTGTATGGGTAGGCTATACGGTTACCACCCAGTGTAGTAATGCAGGGTAGATTAAGGATAACTGGTAACACTAAGCCACCCCCACAACACACAAGAAATCAACCATAGGGGTGGAAGTGGAGTGTTGTATACGGGCCAGACTGTATAAACTGTAGCCAATGAATGCCAGGCAGAAGTAAGCAATGCGCTAACAAATATCGCTATGACAAGTTGACAATGGCTTCAGATGAAACAATAATAATAATAACATTAATAATAATAATAATAATAACAGTAATAATAATAATGACATTAACTCTCTCTCCAGCACTTGAACTAAACAGGGAACTGAAATGTTAAAAAAAAAATTGTAGATCTTTGACTGTTGGTGAGCCTGTCTTTGTGAAGATTACACATGAAGATCTATTGTCTACATAATAATAATAATAATAATAATAACAATAATAATAATAATAAATACGTCAACATGCATTAGCCCCTTCAATACTGTCATGTCTCTCTATTTTAAATTTCAAAAACCTAAACTATGTATTTGAAGAGAACGGATTAAGGAAAGCCTCCATCACCTCCACAGGTAAAATTATGTGTTTTTCACTTCATTATTGCTAACATTAGACAATTTTCTTTAACTGGCAGGGGATTCACATGGAAGAGGTTACAACTGATTGACTGACTGATTGAATTTAAATGTGGGGGCACAACTGAAGAGGTTATGAACACACAATGTAAAAATCTTCCATAAACATCTTTGGGAAGGTGAAGGGGAGGAACATGAGTTAGGGGAAAATATTTATATCTTACCAATATTACTTAAGAAGCTCAATGGCTAGTTAAGTAATAGTTTTGCCCCTAATTCCTGTTTCCTTACACCAATCTTCCATCTCTTTAGGTCTCAACAAATGACCTCTTTACTTCATTCTTATTTACTGATGAAACTCAATCAACAAAACTGGTCTGTAATAAGGCTTGTCCCTAACCTCTCTTGCCCTACATCACTCCTCCGTGTCTTTCAGTCTCAACAAATGACCTCTTTCCTTTGTTCTTGCTACTGGTTGATGATTTGTATTAAGCTGATGAGATACAAAGCTTAGGACATGACCTCTCTTTCATTCTTGCTATTGGCTGATGATTTATATTAAGCTGACATGACACACTAAGCTTAAGAGAAAGAGACCTGTTATACGGAAAGGGCTGCCAGTTTACTAAGCTTAAGATACACCCTCTCTTTTATTTTTGCCATTGGTTGATGATTTATATTAAGCTGAAGACAAACTAAGCTTACAAGAGAGAGAGACCTGTCGTATTGAAAGGGCCGCCAGAACCAATAAACATAATGTAAGTTAGCCAAGCTAGTACAGCCACCAAGAATACTGGTACATGGAGACAAACGTGTGTGCCATACTCCCTACAGAGCTTGCCCAAGGGTACATCGAGGGGGGGGGGGAATGCTCTGGGTATGGGCTGGCTTTCTCGGCTGTTGAGCAGGACCCCTAACACCTCTTCCTCGGCGATTTATTTACATTTATACCACATCAATAATTCTTGGTGTGAAAAAAGGAAATAAATAAAAAAAAATAAAAAGTATGAGGTGATGCTCTCCGCCCTTCGGGGGTACAAGAGGGATGAGACTAAGTTATTTCCGTCCATATTATTTATGTTAAAGATCATCCTACGTTCCTTGCAGGGTTCGGAAGGCTGATGAACTTACGACCAGTTTTACGATATCATTCTATTTTGATATAAGAGATAGTTATAACATCTATACTCTATTTTGATATTAGAAAGCTACTTGGAAAACTTTTTAGGGCAGGAAGGCGTAGTGTGCAAAATAAACTGCTGAGGGAGAGGTGTTAGAAGCGCCACCAACCATACGAGATAACTGAACAGCCCAAATTACCGACTTCCCACTCTACTGTGTTGTCAATTTTGTTACGAGGCTTTGATTAGTGAGATGGTAATTGATTAGACGAGATAGTAATTGATTAGATGGGGTGTTCTTCAGGTGGCGTATGTACTAAGTGTGCTAAACATCACATTTATTAGTCAATGTAATGGATCCTGTACACTACGTATGATCCAACATGTACAGACAACAACAATAATAATCCTGTCACTCCTCTGATTCTCTCTCCACACAATAATCATCATCATCATCAATCATCATCATCATCATCCGGACCTTCTTTCCCACCCTAGGGCAGAGTGAGGAGTAGCAATGTCCAGACAGCCCAAACTGCCCAATCCAAAGGGCCACACTCACCGTTCAAGCCCTTGGAATCCTGGCTCTATCAGATACATCAAAAACCTTTCACCACATTCTGTAGCTTCACTCATGACTTTATCTATTATCGATATTCTTTTATTTGGATTCTACCAACCTATCTATCTACTGCCAGATGCCTTAATCCCATATGGGTGGCCACAAACAAATCACCTCCATGTCACCCTGTCCTCTGTCATTTCACCCCCCCCTCATTCATCTCCCCATCCTATCCCTTCACTTCAACATTGGTCTCCCCCTTTCTCCCACCCCCCACCTGACTCAAATACACTCTTCTAGTCAGTCTCTCATTCTCCATCCTCTCCACACGGCCAAACCACCTTAAAGTATATCTCATAATGCTCCCAACCACATCCACAACTCTCCTTCACTTCCTCGCCAGACCAAGTTTCAAAGTCCACGGAGAGAAAATGAGAAAGATGACAGGAATTTTGTTGCGAACTGTACCCTGTGTAACTCGTGGCCTGATTAAACACACACACACACACACACACACACACAAAATACTAACACACTTCAATACAGTCTTCCAATCTCCATACCTGATCGTCATAACTTTCTATTGTCGTTCAGCATTAAGATTCATAATTTTGCCTACTACAATACTGCTAACTCGCTCACTCTCTCTCTCTCTTTTTCTCTCTTTCTCCTTCCCTCCCCTCTCTCAGTCTCTTTCTCTGTCTCCCTCCCTCCCTCTCTCTTTCTCTCCACTCACAAACCAATTTTGTAAAGGACTGTTGATATTCATTTTTCTACACAGCCTCTCTCTCCCGCTCTCTCTCTCTCTCTCTTTTGTCTCTCTCTTCACAAACCTACTAAGCTGATTCGATTAATTCTACACTCTCTCTCTCTCTCGTCTCTCTCTTCACAAACCTACTAAAGGACTGCTGATACGGTTAATTCTACACTCTCTCTCTCTCTCGTCTCTCTCTTCACAAACCTACTAAAGGACTGCTGATACGGTTAATTCTACACTCTCTCTCCCCCCCCCCTCTCTCTCTTTCTCTCTCCAAACCTACTGTGTGAGGGACTGGTGGTACTGGTCGTAATCCATGGTGTCAAGGTCTGGTGTGCGCACGTCCGCCACCGGCCCGTCCCCGCCCTCCAGCCAGCGCCGCGACACATTTGACACATCCGAGCTTATGTCCTGTGGCGGGGCGAAGGAACAGAGAGACGGTGACGTTATGGCAGAATTATTATTATTACAGTATTATTATTATTTTATTTATCTATTTTTTATTTATTATTTCTATCTATCTATCTACTGCCAGATGCCTTAATCCCGTAAGGGCTGGCCACAAACAAATCGTCTCCATGTCACCCTGTCCCCCGCCATTTCACCATCCCTATTATTTATTTATTATTTATTTTTAGTTTTTATTTATTTATTTATTTTTAATGCAAAGAAGAAGGAACCAAAGGCCTAAAGCCCACAAACTGTTCCCTCCAAGAAAAAAAAAAAACATGATAACAGAGCCAAATTCAAGATGTGTTCATTTTGAGATGCCTGGACACATTGCATTTGAAAGACTGGAGGTCATAGGCAGTGGGAAATACAGGGAAACAGTTCCAGAGTTGATCTGTTGTATACATGAAGGACTGGGAGTAATGGTTAACTTACCTCCCTGCTACCTACCTACCTACCTACCCACCTACTTACCTACCTATACTGGAGGTCATAGGCAGTAGGCAATACAGATAGAGGGAGACAGTAATTAAAGTTGATTGATGGTGGTTATAGTATTTTAGAGAGAGAGAGAGAGAGAGAGAGAGAGGGAGATTTTAGTACCATCTAATATAGAGCAAATATAGAGTGAGTCAATATACTAACTTACGCTAAGAATAAGTAACTTTCATACTAACTTACGCTAAGAGTAAGTAACTTAAATACTAACACTAAAGATAAGTAACTTGCATACTAACTTAAGCTAAAAATAAGTAACTTGCACACTAACTTACGTTAAGAATAACTAACCTGCACACTAACTTAGGCTGAAAATAAGTAACCTGCACACTAACTTACGCTGCGAATAAGTAACTGAAATACTAACTTATGCTAAAAATAAGTAACTTGCACACTAACTTATGCTAAGAATAACTAACTTGTATACTAACTTATGCTAAGAATAACTAACTTGCATACTAACTTATACTAAGAATAACTAACTTGCATACTAACTTATACTAAGAATAACTAACTTGCATACTAACTTATACTAAGAATAACTAACTTGCATACTAACTTATGCTAAGAATAACTAACTTGCATACTAACTTATGCTAAGAATAACTAACTTGCATACTAACTTATGCTGAAAATATGTAACTTAAATACTAACTTACGCTGCAACTAAGTAACTTAAATACTAACTTACGCTGAGAATAGGTAACTTGCATACTAACTTACGCTGAGAATAAGCAACCTGCACACTAACTTACGCTGCGAATCCATAGGAAAATTCAAACTTCCCTTAATATTAAACTTAAGTCCATATTCTCATATGTTAGGGCATCTCCCAAACACCTCTTCCTTAGCTATTTATTCTTGGATATGGCTGGTTAATATCCTTCTGCATATTATTTATGGAGTGTAAGGTGATATTAAATTATTTTTGTAACACGGATATGGACAGTAAGGTGTGACGGGCAAAATAAGTTGCTTGGGAAAAGGTGTTAGGGAGCTTCCTTACATAATCTAAAGACAGCATGTCAATATTAGAATGATTTACGTAATACGGATATGGACAGTAAGATGTGACGAGCAGAATAAGTTGCTCGGGAAAAGGTGTTAGGGAGCTTCCTGAGCCGACGAGAATACTGGCCTTAGACTACTGGACATATCTAAGAGTTCATTAAGCTGATCACCGACTGAGAATTATCGTTATTACTACAAATGTAAACACATAAACAACCATATTAAGTGCACTAACACATATGCTCCTTGCTGTATTGTGCCAAGGATGTAAGATAATAACAATAATAATAATAATAAAAATAATAATAATAATAATAATAATAAAAATGATAACAATAATAATAATAATAAAAATGATAACAATAATAATAATAATAATAAAAATGACAATAATAATAATAATGATGATAAAAATGATAATAATAATAATAATAATCTATCTATAGCCCGACGCCCTAATCCCGCAAAGGGTGGCCGCAGACAAAACGCCTCCAAGTCACTCTGTCACCCACCATTTGACTACCCTCCCCCCAACTCAACCCCCCCTCCCTCATATACCTCTTAACTCCATCCCTCCACCTCATCCTCAGTCTACCTCTCCCTCTCCCTCCCTCCACCTCACCTACATACACCCTCTTAGTCAGTCTATCATTCCCCATCCTCTCCACATGTCCAAACCACCTCAGTGTATTTCTCCAAATCTTTTCAACCACATCCACATCTACCCCACAACGTTCCTTCAACTTCTACTAACAATGATAATGTAAAATAACAATAAAAAATAAGATTAAAGATAATAATAGTAGTAGCAGTAATAATAACAATAATAATAATAATAATAATAATAATAATAACAATAATAATATCAAAAACCAATATTAATGCAGTGTTTGAATAAGTGAGTTGATTACTTAACTGAATCCTTCTGTATCACCCAAAACACCTCACCACACACTACCAAGCTACACATACACAGAAAACACCACAACTGACACTTCCAACACCTATACCTTATAATAAAAATAAACTGTTCCTTGTAATAAAACTGAATCTTTACTAGTAATACTGTAGTGATAAAATGCTCTTAAAAAAAACAAACATTAAGCCATACACAACAAAACATTTTAAACTCGATCCACGCACGTATGAACAAAATACCAGCATAAAAATGAAAATAATACCAACATAGAAACGAAATTAATACCAACATAAAGACTACATTAATACCAGCACAAAGACTACACTAATACCAGAACAATATCACACAACTCAAATAAGAACCATCATTCGAATCGGATGGAGACTTCACGCCATGCACGAATATCTACAGGGGTCTCTAAGTCTGCTATTAATTGGAAATAAAAATGAGTATAACAGCACAGGTCAGCATGCAATTAGGTACAACTGATTACATTCTATTACTAAAACATTACAGTGTACATCAATAAAGTACTAGTAATATAAAGGTAGTATTGCACGTGCATCATGCGCTACAGTTAACATTAATTGGTGTACGGTGAGTGTGCATCTGTGCATGTTGGGGGGAACGTCACTAACACGCGATCATGAAATTTCAGTACATGCAACCCTTCCTGACCCAGTTACCTTGAGAGTTAAGTCTGGGTTAGGGTGAGGTGCGGCAGTTGTGGTTGTGGTGGTAGCTGTGGTGGAGGGGTGACGAGGCTGCTCCACTGAGTCAATCAGAGCGTCCTGCACGTCAGGCTCCGATGCTGTGGTGGGTGTTGACGACCCAGTGGACGAACCCTTGCCCTAGGGGGTCAGTGGGAGGGCCAACTCAAAGGGCTGAAGGGGGTGATGGGAAAGAAGGAGAGGGGCAAGGGACGAGGGCATTGGAAAAGATGGAGGCAAGGGAAGAGGGTAGTGGAAATGAAGGGGGCAAGGGAAGGGGATGGAAGAGGGCACTAGGAGCGAGCAGGGATGGATGGTGATGATAAGAGGAGGATCTACATGACTGAAGGGGCATTGGAAAAGGGGGGAAGAGAGGGATGGGGAGGGGAAGAGAAGAGGGAGGGGCGAAGAGAAGAGGGAGGGAGAGAGAAAGGGGGGGAAAAGAAAAGAGGGGGGGAAAGAGAAAAGAGGGGGGAAAAAGAGAGGGGGAGGAAAGAAAGGAGGGGAGTGAGAGAAAGGAGTCGGGGGTAGGAAGGTGATGATGGAAGGATGAGTCAAGGACAGAAAAGGGGACTGGGAAGGAAGGGAAGAGGGAGGCAAGAGAAAGGAGTAGGTGGGGATGATGATGAGGGAAAGATCGGAAGGATGGAAGGGGGTGTTGGGAAAGGGGTGAAGGAAGGAAGGAAGGAGAGAAGGAAGAAAGGAAGGAAGAAAGGAAGGAAGGAAGGAAGGATGGATGGATGGATGGAAGAGGGATAGGAGGAAGGAAGGAAGGACAAACAGCTAGAACAACGGGATGGACAGAGATGCTTGCAAAAAAACAAATGGAAAAACAAATGAGAGAAAATACTAGGACTGAGGAGAAAATGCTCCATCCATCCATCATCCAATCCTACGTTGCCCCATGAGGAGCGTAGAAGCCCAGGGCTAGGCAAGTTGGTCCTGACATTTAAGATGAGTGACCAGCATCACTCATCCCTGAGTGGCATTATGTGAGAAATAAACCTCAACCACCCCTTGGATACAAACCTTCACCGGCTCAATCCAATTGGAATGCCTTAATTACTCACTAAACTACCAGATGCCATAATTTGGTTATATGGTTACCACCCAGCATAGTAAATGGTTTCCTGGTATATAGGAAACCATTTGGCTTGTCACTCAGTGCAGAGTCACCCACAGGCAGATAGAAGAGGAAAGAATGAAGGAAAGAAAGACAGAAGAGGGAGTGTAAAGTCACTTGTAGGCAGAAGAAAGAGGAAAGAATGAAGGAGAGAAAGACAGAAGAGGATGGATGGAAAGAAGGATGGAGGAGAGGAAAGGGCAGACACCCGAGAGCAGCACTACATCGAGCGAGTGGATGGTGAGCGCCCCCACCTACTAAAAATAAGAAAAGGAGAGAATGCTAAAATGAAGGAAAGGAGAAAGAACGCTTGGAGTAGAGAGAGAAATGTTATAATCCAGGAAAGGAGAGGAAATGCGTGCACTAAAGAGAGAAAAAGAAATGCTGTGAGACTGAAGATGGTGGCGGAAGGGAGGTGGAGGTGACAAGGAGAAACGAAAAAGGAATGGAGCTCTCAAATTCTGCGATGGGTGAGGATAGTTTGAGAATTTACGATGATGATGGAAGGGAGAAGGCCAAGCAAGGTCTTAGGAATGATGGAAGGAGGTGGGAAGGAGGTGGAAAGGAGTCGGGAAGGAGGTGGAAAGGAGCCAGGAAAGAGGTGGGAAGACAGTAGGGGTATATGGGAAGGGAGACCTCAAATTCTGTGATGGGTGGGGAGGGTGGTGGAGGGTGAAGCATTGAGAGAGCAATTTTAAGAATGGCATAATAAGTGATATGAGGGAACAAGAAGAGATCGGAACACTGGAACTCTGATGGATGTGAATGGTTTGAGGATTTGAGAGGGTCAGGGAGGACATGGGGTCAAGGAGGGCAACAGGTCAAGGAATGCAAAAGGTTGAGGGAGGTCTTTGTTACGGCAGGCGGTGGTGGTGGAGGTGGTGGTGGTGGCGGTGAAGGCTGGGCTTGGGACCTGGGATGTGCTTAGTGTGTGGTTGTGCTGGTCTAACCCACCACCTTGAACTATTAGTAGCTCGGTACCCCCAGTTCAACCTCTTATCCGTTATTGTGTATCGTACTGGGTCAATTCTGTTATGTGTCGTTAAGTTTACATCATAGTTATCCCTTCATACTCTCCCCATTTCTTCTGTTTCAGGTCAGACATTTGATTCTGTTGTTAAAAAAGAACATGCAATTTTCCCGTAAGTTTAAAAAATTAGTCCAAATTATTTCTTTCCCTGCATGAACCCTGATAAATTATTATGCTCCATCACAAGCAAATACACTCAAATACACTCACAGACAAATACACTCACAGACAAATACACTCACAGACAAATACACTCAAATACACTCACAGACAAATACACTCAAATACACTCACAGACAAATACACTCAAATACACTCACAGACAAATACACTCAAATACACTCACAGACAAATACACTCAAATACACTCACAGACAAATACACTCAAATACACTCACAGACAAATACACTCAAATACACTCACAGACAAATACACTCACAGACAAATACACTCACAGACAAATACACTCAAATACACTCACAGACAAATACACTCACAGACAAATACACTCACAGACAAATACACTCACAGACAAATACACTCACAGACAAATACACTCACAGACAAATACACTCAAATACACTCACAGACAAATACACTCACAGACAAATACACTCAAATACACTCACAGACAAATACACTCAAATACACTCACAGACAAATACACTCACAGACAAATACACTCAAATACACTCACAGACAAATACACTCACAGACAAATACACTCAAATACACTCACAGACAAATACACTCACAGACAAATACACTCAAATACACTCACAGACAAATACACTCAAATACACTCACAGACAAATACACTCAAATACACTCACAGACAAATACACTCAAATACACTCACAGACAAATACACTCAAATACACTCACAGACAAATACACTCACAGACAAATACACTCACAGACAAATACACTCACAGACAAATACACTCACAGACAAATACACTCACAGACAAATACACTCATGATTTAAATTTTCTGCTCACCCTTTACACCCACACTGGGATGGAGGGAGTGTACTGTACTTTTTTTTTTTTTTAAATGGAAGGAAGAAGGAACCAAAGGCCAGGAGCCCCCAAATTGTTCCCTCTGAGAAAAAATAACAAAATAACAGAGCCAAGTTCAAGACCCATTCATTTTCATATGCCTGGACACACTGCATTAGGATTACCGGAGATCACAGGCAGTAGGAAATACAGAGGGAGACAGTTCCAGAGTTGACCTGTTGTATACATGAAGGGCTGGGAGTAACGGTTAACTTACACCCCCAACTACTTACCTACCTACCTACCTACACTGGAGGTCATAGGCAGTAGGAAATACAGACAGAGGGAGACAGTTCCAGAGTTGACCTGTTGTATACATGAAGGGCTGGGAGTAACGGTTAACTTACACCCCCATCTACCTACCTACCTACCTACCTACTGTACACTGGAGGTCATAGGCAGTAGGAAATACAGACAGAGGGAGACAGTTCCAGAGTTGACCCCAAATAAAAACCCAATAATCCAGTGTTATCCTTCCATCTGGTGACCTTGTGTTTATAAAATTTCTTCTCCCACCAAGCTTTTATCTATTTTTATTTATCTATCAGTGACCAGCCTTTTATCTATTAAATTTATCTATCAGTGACCAACCTTTTATCTATTATATTTATCTATCAGTGACCAACCTTTTATCTATTTTATCTATCAGTGACCAACCTTTTATCTATTTTTATTTATCTATCAGTGACCAACCTTTTATCTATTTTTATTTATCTATCAGTGACCAACCTTTTATCTATTTTATTTATCTATCAGTGACCAACCTTTTATCTATTTTTATTTATCTATCAGTGACCAACCCTTTATCTACTTTATCAATCAGTGACCAACCTTTTATCTATTTTTATTTATCTATCAGTGACCAACCTTTTATCTATTATATTTATCTATCAGTGACCAACCTTTTATCTATTTTATCTATCTATCACTGAAGGGGTAAGTAACAAACTCCATCAACCCTTTTTACAACTCTAATTTTTCCATAAAGTTGAAAAAATTATATTGGAAGGAATTCAAAAAAAATATATATATTGGCTTATTCATTACTCTGCCGCCCTTGAGTAATTTCTGTTTAGTGTGAGGCTTTGGCAATGATTTCTCTCTAGCTGGTAGTGGCAATAAAAGGTAGGCAGAAATTACGCCTCATGTGTACATTGTCACTACACACATACATAAGATGCACATACACACACAGACAAGACACACACATACACATACAGACAGAAGACACACACATACATGCAGACAAAAGACATACATACACACACACAAAAGACACACATCCACACACAGACAAAAGACACAAATACACTGAAAGAGAAGACACACACATACATACAGACAAAAGACACATATATACACACAGACACAAGACACACACACAAAGACATACACAGACAAAAAACACACATACAAAAGATATACACATAAACACACAGCCAAGACACATAGACAAGACATACACATACATACACAAATAAGACACACCCATACTGGTACACACACACAAAGAAGACACCCATACTGGTGCACACACGCACACACAGACAAAAGACACACACACACACACACACACACACACACACACACACACAGACAAAGCACACATAAAGCTACATACAAAAGACATATATAAACACACACACAAAACACACACAGAAACACACAGACAAAAGACACACACACACACACACACACACACACACACACACACACACAGACAAAACACACATACACACACACAATTACACAGGCAAAAGACACACACACACACACACACACAAACACTGCAGAACCACTTACACATCCCTATGATACACTTCCCCACACTGCTGATTGAACTGGTCTGCTATGGCCTGTTTCTGTATCGCTGCATTATCGTCACTACACGCTATGTACAGGAAATACTATGACTACAGAACACTATGTGATTGAGGTAACTACTAGAATTCCAACCTTAGCAAAACTACATCGAGTGAGTGGATGGTGAACGCCATATAAAAACTACATCATAATTCTAACGCTTTACACTAATCCCATACAAACTTCCACTTAATCACTACAATTACCACCACCATCAATGATCTACCTTACCATCAATTACTATCAAATCTAAATCATACTTAAACGCTTTTCAAAATGTATTACAGTAAACCCATCATGAACATTGTGCGTAGTTCTTGAAAATCAATATCAATTTCATTTTTTTCCATCAGTTATTTCAATACAGTGGCACCTGCCTCTCCCTCAATTTAATTTTAATGAATCTGGATACAGAAGGTAACAGGTGTGGGCGCTGGGGGTAGGACTGTGAGCCGTAGGCTGAGAAAGACCTGGGATGAGACCAAAAAAGACGTTGGATGAGGTCATTCAGTGTGACCTCAGGGATCTGGGACTAAATAGGGAGACTGCCAGAGATTGAGCAGCATGGGGAGCTGCCAGTAGGTAACCAAGGCCAATGCAAGCAAGTGTTCTGGAACCTTCATTAATGAAACAAAAACTAAATGACGTCCTTTTTACTGTTGATACTGTAAATAATGTTTCTCGGCTGTTTTGCAAATATGGGAGGTTGGATTTAGCTTCATTAATCCCACTATAACAATGCTCTCACTTAAACTGAACGTATGTTCTCCAGACACCAAGGACAAACCCACAAACACTATACATAATGCACAGCTGTAGTCTGACAATTGTTATAACACTACTTAGTTCATGATGGGTTTATCGTACATCCTCTACTCATTTCTAGCAATGGCCTAAGGCTCTATCTAAAAACTAGGCATTCTATTTCAACTGCCACTGAGAAAGCAGGACAGGAACTTAAGCCCCAAGATACACTATAGCTATTAAAAATGTATTACATGGAGACGACCCAAATCCTGCTTATCCACCGAGGTACTGACCCCCTTCACCACAGCCTGCATGAACGCCTCCTTGCCCAGCTTCTGCCGCTGCTTGTTCATGGCCTGCTCCATCTTCCGCTTCTCCGACTCTATCCTTCTCCGCTTCTCCTCCAGTTTTAACCTCACGTTGTGCAGCTCAGAGGCCATCACCTGGGGCTCCATATTTTCATCTAAGGAAAAAGAGTAAAAAAAATGTGAGACAGGGTCACAAGAGGCAGACCGAAACAGAGACAAGACCCCACGAGCATAGCTCATTTCCTGTATATCACAATTAGGTAAATACACACACACACTGGAGTTATCGGATTAAAGGTTGTGTTGCTTACCACTAGCGGATTTGTTGTCATCGGAGTGGGTTTGGGCACTTTGTTGTTTCCACGTCGTTTGATTTGGCAGGGCGGCAAACGTGGTCTTCTTCTCCGACCCTTTACTTCTCTTTGATGAATCATCTTTGTCCGATTGCATGTATATGATATTTATCCCGCCTGGTAATTGTTCTTTTAGTTTGGAAAGTTCGGCAAAGCTGGTGGCCTTGACCATCTGTTTTTCCCTGTCGTACGAAACGTCACTCTCGCTCCCTGAGTCCGCCATGTCCCCCAGTACCTTCTTGGGGTCCCGCACCACCAGTCTCTCCTTGCTCGTGTGGTGGGAGAGGTCGCGCTTTTCCCGCTCCAAGGCCTCTCTCTCTAATTTATCCACCAGCCGATTGTCGAGCTCGTCCAGGCTACCCCGATGCAGGTCTAGCCTCCTCTCCACGCTGCGCTCCCGACTGTTGCGAGATTCGGGCCGCACGCTCCCCTCCCTCGACTCCCTGTCCATATTTGCACTCTCCCTCCTGCCGGTGTGGACGAACGGCTCCTTATCTGGGTTTCTGGAGATGTAGTTGAGGTTATCCTGGCTGCCACCAAAGTTTTCTATGGTTAACTGGGAGTCCTCGGCACTGATGGAGTTGCGTCGGGATCTGGAGCGTCCGTGGGGCCTTTCCTCGTATCGGGAGGGCATGCCGGCTGCGGGCAGGTCAGGGTGCGAGTTATTGAAGCTGCCACGCCTCCCCAGCCCTCGACTCCTCTCCCCGAGCTCCTCCTCCTTGCTGTCCATGTTGAGTTTCTCCTTAGCGGCCGATCGGGAGGAGTAGGGTATGTTGTCAAAGTCGTGTGACGGCCGCGGCGACTGTGTGCGCATCATGTCACTCAGTGTTGCCAGGCCTTTTGAGCGCTGCACCACGAAGTCGCCCTCCTGCCCATCACTCATTGAGCTGCTGGCAAAACAAAGAAAAACAAAAAGACAGTCAAAAGAGGAGGGAGGGAGGGAGGGAATGAAATCCAAATGCCAGATAGCAAAGATCACATGGCAATGGTTAAAAGAAGAACCAAGAAGTATTCTGATATATGACTGAAATAACATCTTCACCTCATCCTACTTCACACTAAAGAATGGGATTAGGTAAAGAACTTCTATCTATCTCTATCTATTGCCAGATGCCTTGATCCCATAAAGAACTATCTCTCTCTCTCTATCTACTGCCAATGCCTTAATTCCATACTGAACTTCTATCTCTATCTATTGCCAGATGCCTTAATCCCGTAAAGAACTAATCTATCTATCTCTATCTACAGCCAGACACCTTAATCCCATAAAGGGTGGCCATAAACAAATCACCTCCATGTCACCCTGTCCTAAAATCATCAAGATAAGGCAAGAATAAAATGAAAAGCATATCTCCCATTTCTGTGGGTTAATTACCGGCATTCCTCACACTGAAATTCACAGAAGTTTTCCATATATCACACTAAGTTAATTACAACTTTAACTTTGATATGAACAAATCGCCTCCATGTCACCCTGTCCTCTGCCATTTCACTGCCCTCCCCCCAGATCACACACCTCTCTCTCATAAACCTTTCCACTCCATCCCTCCATCTCACCTTCAGCCTCCCGCTCCCTCTCCTCCCCTCCGCCTCACTCACATTCATTCTCCTCATTAGTCTCTCACTCTCCATGTGGCCAAAGCACCTCAGTGTATTTCTCCTAACGCTTTCCATTACATCCACATCCACACCACAACACTCCTTCACTTCCTCATTTGTACTGTACTGCATAAAAAACGGAACTTAAATGAGAAATTACAGCAATGACAAATTTATCTATGTCTACCTGCAAGCTTATCTCTCTCTTTTCTCCTTATCTATTTATCTACCTATGTAGTGTCTATTTATCTCATCTCACTACCTATTTATCTGCGTTGCGTCTGTCTTCCCAAGCATACTTAAGCTGCGTGTACCCAACCATCCCTACTGCCACAGACACTGTTGGGGGATGAAGGTGGGGACTGGCAGAGATTGGACAGCTGCTCTACTCAGGACCATGCTTACCTACCTCTCATCTCTCTATCTATTTATCTATCTGTGTATTCTCTCTCTCTCTGTTTATCTATCAGTGTGGCACCTGCACTCACCTATCCCTACCACCATAGTCACTGTTGTAGGACGAAGGTGGGGGCTCGTAGCGATCGGACCGCTGCTCCAGCCGGGAACGTAGCTCACTCATGTCGTTGAGGTTCATCGAGTGAGACCGCTTTACACTTGGGGCACCAGCTGGCTTCATTCCTGCAAGGAGGGGCGGCGGTCACTACAAAAATCCCTAACACACTGCTTTCTAGGCATCGTAATTGTGTCCATGTTATATGTTAGTCACTCATCCACTAGGCTAGTAAAACAAGGGTAAAATTAGCCATTTCTTTGTTACTGTAGTCGCGGCGCACGACTCTGAGGTTGTCGTTATCGTACCCTGGCAACCTATCATTCAAAAGTGCATCCAATTTCGCACCATATTATCCACGAATCATATTATTTTGCACGAATATATTACATACAATTATCATTATACACGAACATATTATACACAAATCACATGCGTCTCACATTATACACGAAATCAGACGCACTTTTGAATGGTAGGTTGCCAGGGCACGATAATAACAACCTCAGAGTCATGCACCGTGACTACAGTACCATATTCATGCTCCTAGTGTCTATTGGTTATTAATCACCCACTGTGCTATTGCTAGTACTCTAAATGCTTTAAAAATAATAATAACTACAGAAAATAATACTAAAGACCCATAATCTAATGGCCATATCCAACGAAGAGTGTTGTGACGGTGCTGTTTCTTTGTCCGTGTGTGTGTGTGTGTGTGTGTGTGTGTGTGTGTGTACCATCTGCTGTATTAGCATCAGTGTACAGTACTTCTCTTTCTACGGTACATGTGTGTGTAACCCTGTATCACCAAGATAAGGTATACAAGTGTACCAAAGACTGCCATGGGAAGGTGAGTGTACAGTATTCAGCTTCACTGGGGTGTGAGTACTGAAGCATCAAACCTCAAAGAATATCCAGCTCCCTTAACCCGTACAATCCCGCCGTCAGCATGGTGTTGGCAGTACAAGAGTCTCGCTTAATCCCAGTGACGTGAAGGTGCCGATAGCAAAATCTGAGAACAGTAGCACGTCTCAAACTGCTTTAATCTAACTAATTTTTTACTAAGGAGTAGCTTAATGTATTGGCAACACTGTGTCCAAGCAGTTGTAGTACTGAGTTTGGGTCTGCGTGGGTGGGTAACATCAGTGTGCCACTGTCCGTCATAGTGTCAGAATGTCGCAAAAATCACGTCATTTTTCCACCTCACTGGACTGGAGGAGGCTGTTGAAATTGTCACACGGACCCTTCTGTTCCTTCATTTAGTGATTCTTCAGAGGAGAAAGACCTGGATAACTATTCTGGGGAGGAATATGAGCCACTGGAGGACCCTGAGATAGGGGAATCCCCCATTCTCACCCCCCCCCATTCTCTCTCATCCCGCCCAGCTGGGTGGGAAAACGTAGCTCATGGCTTGGGAAACTGGGCTACAAACACGACGGACGGCCATCCTGCTCTTATTTCTCCTATAAGGAGTACTTTTTTTGCTTTTCCTTGACTTATATGTCCTTTTGGATTGTTTTATGCAATAAAATTTTTTTCCGTTTTAGTCCGGGATTAGGTGTGTATAAAGTTGCAAAAATGCCTGGGATGGTACGGGTTAAGTTGTGTAATTATCTTTCTGACATAAGCTGGAACACACAGTCACTGAATGTGTTTTGACATTCCGATCCAGTTCTGTTCCACTGACGTCTACAAATCTGCTGCATTTCTGTAATATATCTCTGTAATTTCTCTCTGACATAAGTTGAAACACAGTCACTGAATCAGTTTTGACACCCCGATCCAGTTCTGTTCCACTGACGTCTACAACTCTGCCACACGTCTGTACTGTGTGAGTGTCGCCCCTGTGTGTGTGTGGTGTTAAGAGAGGGTCTGCCGAATGCTGAAGGACACTAGAGCTTCATGTTATCAATACTTGGTTCACATGGCCTTGTCAGTCATTATTGCCATCCCCACCAACCAGTCAGTCAGGCTGTCACATGAAATTTCAAAACTTTTAAGTAATGGTTACTCTTAGTTGTTGGATCAATAAATGGCTGCTGGCATTACCAAGTATTGATACTAATCAAGCCTTCATGCATGCAAAAAAAATGGCGTATTCTAAACCTACATAAAAATCACATTAGCACAAAGCAAACTTAATATTAGAAGCAAATATCAATTTCATCATTAAATAAATTTCAGAATGGCAAACATATAATTTAACCGAAAACAAAAGAAGCTCCGCAAACTTAAGAAACACAAAAATAATATTACAAAACTGATTTTTAAAACTCAGGGTCTGTCGTGTTGAGTAAATCCAACCACGGCCATATACAGGACTAAACCCATGCACGTCTAAAACCAAATAATAAACGTAATGACACTCAACACAACCAGCAGCCATTTATCAGAACCAAAGTGATGGGACAAGTTGTATGGAGGTGCTACCAGGCCCCTCTAAGAAGCACAACAGCTGCGTGCCGGGAGAAGGGTGCCAAGTTTGTGGTGAGCACTTTACCATAGGCCTCTAACTGGGCTGGGTGGCTGGCCCGCGCCCTTACACGCTCATGTGACAGGCTGTGACCGTGTTGGTAGTGGGCGGGAGGGGCGTCCCTGGCCGGAATGTTGTAGCTGAGGCCCTGGGGGTAGCCCCCACCCCCACCCCCGCCCCGATACAGCCCACGCCCCGCCACTGCTCCCGCCGGCTCCTGCTGGCCAGGCTGGCAGGTCTGGGCTGAGGCCAGATAGTATGAGTACTGATCACCGAAGGGCTGTGACTGGTGCTGTCGCCAGCAGTATATGCACTCCCGGTCTGTCACCTCATGATTGCATGACCACCACCACTGGGGGTATATAGACCCCCAGTTGAACCCCCCGCATGCCCCCTCTTCGTCACCTGCGGCCACACAGCCAAGAGGCAAGGGGTTAGTGCCAACATTACTGCCTAGTTATGCTCTGCTTCAGTCACTCACACTAGGGTTAGTCAAGTACAAAGCTGTCCTACTGACACACAGGACAACACTCCAGCCAACCATGACACCTCAACAACTGTACACAAATCTCAGGAGTTCTTCTGCCACACTCATAACATATATTTGGTGCTCCTGTGCATCTTGCAGCTGAAATAAATCACATTTTATTCAACACCATACATTCTACCTATTGTATTTGCTTTATCTACCGTATCTATCTATTGCCAGACGCCTTGATCCCATAAGGGGTGGCCACAAACTGTATTTTAAATGTGGCCAAAATCATGGAGGGCAAAACACTATAACTGCTGACACAAAAAATATTAAAACCTCAAAACAGTGTATCATTACTAACCATACACAAATTATGCATGCCACATCACCCCAAAATGCTGAAAACCCTCTTTACTAACAAGATGCCAAAAACTAAAGATACATTACTGCTCTTAAAATTACACTGGCTTTTATTCCACGTGGCCTTATTGGTAAAGCAGCCTCAATATTATTCTGTATTAAGAAGACTGGGCAATATAGATAATAATAATTCACTTTATTTCACACTGCAGCCTTAGACATCCAAACTAGTCATCAATAAAGGTTTAGAAATATTAGTAGAGAAAAGATATGGGCACTACAAGACATACAATAAAGACGAGTCAAAGGAGCATCCCCATAGCAGGTAAAGCAGTAGGAGTCATGCAAGTAGGCAGCAGGGAAGCAGTAGCAACTCTAGTCCGTCCACCGTAACTTGGCAAACACTTATTGATTACTGTATTTATTTATTTACTTATCTACCGTCCTTTTGCTGTTTATTTTAAGTTGCTGAGGGGCTGGATAAGACAATACCATGGCCCTACATCCCTTCCATGGCACTTCTTCATGACTAGCATCCTATTCTAGCGCTCTCCCATTAATAGTTCAGTATTCAAGATGGAGAGATGGCAATTTTAGGCCAGGCTGAAGTGGAAAGAGTGTAGAATTTTGCATGTGGATCCAAGGTCAGAGAGAGAGAGAGAGAGAGAGAGAGAGTGTGTGTGTGTGTGTGTGTGTGTGTGTGTAATTCACCGGGTCGGTCAGGATCACTTGATGGTCGTGATCGTCAGCTTTTACCCTCCCGGAAGGGAGCTGAGAGCTCATATAGTCCGATCTAAGGGCAAGGCTGTGACCTTCACACACCCACACACCCGTCCCCTTGCTCAAGGGGGACAGTAACCATCCACTTCGTCAGTGAAACTTTTCGCAACCTGAGCGAGGCGCGAACTCCTGTCCACCAGTTGGCAGGCGAGAGCGTTACCACTGCACCAGCGAGTGTGTGTGTGTGTGTGTGTGTGTGTGTGTGTGTGTGTGTGTGTGTGTGTGTGTGTGTGTGTGTGTGTGTGTGTGTGTGTGTGTGTGTGTGTGTGTGTGGGAGAGAGAGAGAGAGAGAGATGGAATACCTATATACATTATTTCTAGGCTATACAGTACAGCACTTTAAATATATCTAAAATGAAATGAGGTTGTAATGCATGAAAATAGCTTTGAAAAATGATTTGTTAATAATACAGTAATAATAATAACAATAATAATACTAATACTAATAATAATAATAATAAAACTACATCCCCCTAGTACGTGCCTATGTGGGCGGCAGAGGACATCACGTACTAGGAATTCGTGTACTGTGAATACATAAACTTATGGGAAAAATTACATATGGGTGGCACCCCCCCTTCATGGGCAACCCTTGAGAAGCCTTTCAGACCTAAGCATTGTACTAGACAGGGAAACTATCTAAGACATATTACCTAAGATAAAGTAAACATACAAGATTATGGCTTTATTAGGTAAATCAACAAGGCTATAATTAACTACACCAACAAGATTATGGCTGAAGGTGGGTGGAGTGTAGGCTACCGTTATCACTTCTTGGGGGGGCAATGTCGCGTACTTGGAGTAACCCTGGATCTGGGCCGCTCTACGCTGCCCGTCTCGCTTACAAGGAATTCAATTCGCGTACGAATAAAAAATACACTAAAATAAAATTAATAAAAAAATGGCTCCTTGCGTACATGGGGGATCGCGTACTCGGAACTCGCATACTGTGGGGATGTACTGTACAGAACTTTGTTAATAATACAGTAATAAAAATTAAAAAAAATAAAAATAATAATAATAATAATAATAACAATAATAATAATGTAAGTATCTGTAGTAGTGACTGTACTTACATGCCGTACTTACACATGCCAAGTTAACCCCTGTAAGTATCCGTATTACTGACTGTACTTACACACCTACACAAGCCAAGTCAACCCTGTAAGTATCTGTAGTGACTGTACTTACACACCTACACAAGCCAAGTAAACCCTGTAAGTATCTTAGTGACTGTACTTACACACCTACACAAGCCAAGTAAACCCTGTAAGTATCTGTAGTGACTGTACTTACACACCTACATAAGCTAAGTAAACCCTGTAAGTATCTTGGTGACTGTACTTACATACCTACACAAGCCAAGTCAACCTTGTAAGTACCTGTATTAGTGGCTGTACTTACACACCTACACAAGCCCAGTCAACCCTGTAAGTATATCTGTTTCTCTGTCCTATATCACTGCCATCCTCCACACACAGCAGCTTCCACCCCTGCTTTAAACACTGGATTTCCTTTCCTATCATCGGGTCCATGCAGTCAGTGGCTATACTGTCTCCACTAAGCTGGTTATGAGATGTTGGTAAATACACATACACCCAAATCCTGTCAATCACCCCAGTGCTACACATGGCTACACCCTGGGAGATGTTAGGGGGGTGTGGGGTGTGCCGGGGGACATGCACGTTTACCCTCATGGACGGAGACGCGGTCCCTGCGCGGCCTCTCGTGCTCGGTGAGGGACTGCTGCCGCCTGAGTCCCGTCCCCGATCCCGTCACCGATCCCGCCGTGCTTCCCCCTGAGGATGGGGACTTGCCTCCGACCCGACCTGATATGCCAGTGACATCTGGGGTCAGTGGCCTCACCGTACCTCCCCTCAGCGACCCACCTCATTAACACCCTCGTTTGACGCTAATGGGAGACTCTGGCAACCCTCCATTCCAATATAATGAGGATGGCAATGGCAACGCACTCGTCACAATGGCAATGCACTCCTCTTACTTTCTCTAGACTCCTCTTACTTTCTCTACCTGTCTTTCTTCTGACTCCTCTTACTTTCTCTACCTGTCTTTCTTCTGACTCCTCTTACTTTCTCTATTTTGCCTTTTTTTTTCTTTTTTTATTCCTCTTGCTTTGTCTAACTGTCTTCTCACTCCTCTTTCTCTAACTAGCTTTCTTCTGACTCCTCTTACTTTCTCAAATTACTTTAATTGTCTTTCCTCTGACATCTCATACTTTCTCAAATTACTCTACCTGTCTTTCTTCTGACTCCTCTTACTTTCTCTAATCAGTTTCTCTACCTGTCTTTCTTCCAACTCCTCTTACTTTCTCTAACTTTCTTGATTTCTCTTCCTTTCTCTACCTGTCTTTCTTTTGGCTCCTCAAACTTTCTCAAATTACTCTCTCTCTAACTGTCTTTCTTCTGACTCCTCCTGAGTTTCTCAAATTGCTTTAGCTGTCTTTCTTTTAACTCCTCTTACTTTCTCTAATTACTTTCTCTGTTTTTCTTCTGACTCCCCTACTTTGTCTTTCTCCTGACTCCTCTTATTTTCTCTTTCTTTATAGATCAACTCTGTTTTACTACTGTTACACTATATATATATATATATATATATATATATATATATATATATATATTTTCATTCATTCATTGCCAGACGCCATGTATCCCAAACGGGGTGGCCAAGGGCTTAGAGTTAATTGTTTTACAGGGAGGGGCACTAATCCTCCACCAACCCCACTTGACACGTAGGGATGCCAACAGCATCTGGTGTTCCCAGGCGGTCACCCATTCAAGTACTAACCAGACCCAACGTTGCTTATATATATATATATATATTTCCCCACCCCCTGTTACTACATACCGGTACATATCAACTTTTTCTTTTATTGATCTTAATAAAATCTTTTTTTTTTTTACTGCCATTACATTACCATTTTCTTTACTGCTCTTAAATTATAATTAAACCTTTTTTACTGCTGTCAAATTACTGTATAGACTTATTTTTTGTCAAATTATATACTTTTTTGTATGGTTGTCAAATTATAAACTTTTTTTTTGGCTGTTTTCAAATCATAAATAAACTTTCTTTTACTGTTGCCAAATTATAATTTTTTTTTTTACTGTTAAAAACTTTTTCTACCACTGTCAAATTATAAACAATTTTTTTTTTTTTTTTACTGCTGTCATATTATAAACCTTTTTCTTATTGCTCTTACATCACAAATCAACATTCCTGAAATCATCTGTCCTGGTACTGAATGACCAAACAATATTTTCAAGACAACAGCAGAGAGACAGTACAGACATAAGCAGTAATAAAGAAATTCTATGCTGGGAGAAAGACAGGCATGCGATTGTTATAGAGAAAGATCCGAGACAAATAGGTGACTATCTGGTGACTATGAGGAAGAGCCGTGGCAAGTAGGCGACTATCTGGTGACTATGAGCAAGAGTCAAGGCAAATTGGTGACTATCTGCTGACTCTGAGGAGGAGCTGTGGCAAGTAGGCAACTATCTGCTGACTATGAGGAGAAGCTGTGACAAGTAGGCGACTATCTGCTGACTATGAGAGGAGTCATTTTATACAGGTGACTATCTGGTGACTATGAGGAGTAGCCGTGACAAATAGGCGACTATTCGGTGACTATATATGACCCAGAGTCTCCCATTAGGTCAACGAGGCTGCCTACATATTGAAAGAGGAATACAGATAAGCAGGAAGCAAGACAGGGATAAATCTTAACTTCCTCTATGACGCTATACTAAGCCAGGAGCAGAAAAGGGAAAGAGAACGATAAATATTAAACTCTATGGCGCTATATTTCCAAAAAAAAGCCAACAGACAAGATAAGAAATAGTGGAAAATATCTTGGCCACACTGGACATGAAGCTTGCATGAGAGAGACATTTAGCAACACTCTACATTTAGTCTACACTGAGTTTATCGAATGCAGTGACAGTAAAGATTTATGTAGGAGTGTAGTGAGGAGATATACACTTAATTTAAACCCTATGGAGGACTGAGAATATTACTTTTTAGATTTAGAATGGAAAGAAAATGAGAATTAGGATATCACAGTCATACAGCTGAAAAAGACAACAATAATAATGATAATAATAATAAAAATAATAAAAATAATAATAATAAAAAGGGGTAAGTAGAAACAAAAAGAAAGATACAAACCACCAAAGAAAAAAGGAATAATAATAATATCAAAAATAATAATAATAATCCATCCACCATCCAAGCCTATGCCACCCCATGAGGAGCGTAGAAGCCCAGGGGTTGGCAAGTTGGTCCTGACATTTGAGAATAATATTAATAATAATAAAAATCAGGGCACAAACACAAAAAACGAAAGAAACATCGCCAAGCAAAGAAAAAAGTAATAAAAATAAAAATAATAATCAGGGCAGAAACATGAGAGAGAGAGAGAGAGAGAGAGAGAGAGAGAGAGAGAGAGAGAGAGAGACATCACCACACAAAATATATAAACACTGCAAGGAAGAAAAGGCACACAGACAAGAAATCCCACAAAAAATACACAAAACAAACAAAGAAACAGAAAATACGAATATAAAAACATAAACACTGGGAGCCACTTAATCTGCTGAAGGCTAAGCTAACAGATAACTTTGGGTAGCATTTTAAGTGCCGAGCCTTTTAGCAATGTTTACTATAAATTTGTGGACCCTCAGTGCTGCACTCCTCCGCAAGGCATGAGACACGGAAAGCAGATAATGGGGAGTTAGTTTGGGTTGATGTTATGGGGGTTAATTTGGTTAGAATGAGAAAAACTTTAAAAATCTATCTATCGACATACAGACACCTAACAAAAAAGACAAAGAAAGATAAAACTGCTACTTTACCTGTGCTACCAACAAGAATATTTTACTCAGTAGTGCTAAAAATTTATTTCTTACACATATCACAGTTAGATTTGAAGATGATATGGCCAGATGGGAAAATAATAATAATCAAAAAAACCCTCAGCCTCTGAACTCAAATGGCCAACAGAAATCACAAGCTTCAAGCATGCCACTTGAAAGGTGAAATGTGGGCGGGAGGGGAAAGGGGGCGGGAGTGGGAGGGAAAGATCCTGTAATACCTCTTAGTGTGGAATAGGGCGACCTCTGCTGGGAGTGGGAGGAAGACCGGGCGGAAGAATAGGAGGAGGAGGCGGTAGAAGGAGCGGAGGAGGGGGAGAGGCTGGCCCGAAGGTCCGGGATCACCCTCATACTCCGCTGGTACCCACTCCACCCACTACACCCACCACCACCACCTGTGTAGCGGCCAGTACCCAAGCATATGGAGCTGCATACACACACCTCTATACACACTACACCTCTATACACACTACACCTCTACCCACACCCCACACATGGCACCAGATATGTGTGTCTGATTTACCCTTACAAATGGAGTGACATCCTTTCATCTTTACTTCTGAGGGCAACTTTATTCATGTAAGTAAAGCCTTCTCACACTTTACAGGGGGGGTATCATGGCCATATTAATCCCATCAGTTGTGAAGTCGGTGACGAATAAAAATAAAATGGACAGGAGATGGCAAGAATAAGATAATAAAACGAAAATGATGTCCCAAAGTTCAACATGTCAAATCATCTATGAGGAACACTCCTATGAATAATGTCACTAGAAAACCTAATCCACACTGTGTCTCATTTCAGAGTACCATGAATTTAAAATGGATGAATTGTGTGTTCAAATTGTGTTCACTGTGAGGAGAGACCAATTTCAGTTCAACCTGAGTTTTAAAAAAGTTCAAAATTCAAACAAGACTCATGCATCCTCACAGTACAATTAAATTTTTGAAGGTGAGTACGATCCCTCCAAATATTTTATACATCTTTTTGTCTATCTATCTATCTATTGCCAGACGCCTTAATCCCATAAAGGGTGGCCACAAACAAATCCCCTCCATGCCGCCCGGTCCCCTGTCTGTTTTTGTACAGGGTTTACAAGAAATCAGACACACACACTGATGCCAATACAGTTATAAATGAAGAGAATTGTGTTGCCTCCACGTATTTCATGATGCAACAGCGCCCACACCCAATACATTCCAGCGAGAGTGGCTTGGCATGAGGTTAGTGGCAAAGATAAATACAAAAATGAGGTTAGTGTTAAGGTAATCGAATCCACAGAACCAATGAATCACAGCCATGAAATCTATCAGCAGCTAAGTACATATCAGAACTGTCACCTTTTACTGTAATTTTTTTTGTAAATCACCTTTCCCTGTTATATTTCTTTCAGTTAATCACCCTACAATATTGATTTCACTCACCTATTTGCCCATCATCATCGACCATCTTTTTTTCATTTTAATGCATGGAAGGAGGAATCAAAGGCCAGATGCCCATAAAATTGTTCCCTTCAAGAAAAAACAAAAACCAGATAACAGTGAGCCAAATTCAAGATCCAATTAACCCACCATCATCAGTCAGTCATGTGTGTTCTAGTTTTATTTCTGATACACTCTCAAATTCACACACATCACCAATCGTTTATGCGTGTGTTTCAATCAAAATACGTACCAGTTTCACTCAGTTTTACCCATCATCATCAATCATTTATTTGTGTGTTCCAATCAAGATACAAATTTCACTCGTGAATTCACGCATCATCATCAATCATTCATGTGTGTGTGTTTGTTTCATTTCGTTTTTTGAAGGCTTCAACATGCTTGAATGCGTCGGCCTTGGTCACCTAATGGCGGCTCTCCATGCTGCTCGATCTCTGGCAGCTCCCCTATTCAGTCTCGTATTCCTGAGCTCACACTCAATGTATGTGTGTTCCAATTAAAATACTGTGCCAATTACACTGGACAATTTACCCATCATCATCAATGTATGTATGTTCCAATTAAAATACTGTACCAATTACACTGGCCAATTCACCCATCATCATCAGTCATTCATGTGTGTGTCCTAATTAAAACATTAATTCCAATCACCAACTCCCATCATCATCATCAATCACTCATGTCTGCATTCCAGTTATTACTCTCTCTCTAGAATCAATAAGCACATGGCCATTATCATCTAATCCTGTATCCCTCTACTAAATAAGAGTGTGAAGATGCCACAGAAAGGAATGGGACACTGTTAAAGGGAATTATAAACAGAATGCCAAGCGATGTGGGTCACTGATTCCTTCACTTATCATTCAAGCCTTCAGAAGTCTTATTTCCATTCACAGCCAAGAAATCCACACAAAAATGCCCCTAATCCTAATCAATTAATCCCAATCTATTTTCTTGTGGGTCATAAACTGTGGTAAAACTCTTAACACATATTTACATTTATAATTCCCATCCAATTTTATCTTTCACAATTAATTTTTTGGTTTCCATTCTCCTTCTCACACATTCCCTTGCCACATTCACCCACATTCTTGCTCTTCTCTGCCACCTCACACCCTTACACTCACTCATACACACATACATTTCCATTCCTACTTTCCACCCAATTTTCTCTCTCACCATTCCATTGCTTTTTCAGTCCATGTCTTGCTTTCTCACACATTCCCCTGCCACATTCACCCACATTCTTGCTCTTCTCTGCCACCTCACACCCTTACACTCACTCATACAAACTCTCATCTTCATGCTATCTATACCCATGCTTTGTATGATCCTGCTATCTATCCACACACTCTTCTATCCTCTAAACAACAACATTTCAAACTTTACATCTCTCCTATCTTCTCCAACCCACATATATTCTCAACCTGTTCCCTTTCTACTGCTCTCTCTCTCTCTCTCTACCTATTCCTTCCTTCCTTGTTTCTCAGCTAATTCCTCTCTCTCTCTCTCTCTCTAACACCTTTCTACTAGTGCACTATACAATGGTAACAAACAGGTTTTCCTGATATGTACAAAGCATACTGTATAGAATTCAAATATTTACAGGAAGTCCCATGTTTAAATTATTCAGGACAAGATGGCTGAAAGTTTGAAAATTCAGAGACACGGTTATACACATTTCAAAATCTAAATTCATTTCAGCCATTGCAGAGCTGATAGATTTATATGACATGGGTTTTAGGTATAACAGTGTAATAATTTAGTGTCTAATGCTAAAAAAGTGCATAAGAATGGGGTTAATATATCGGTTATATTTGCACTTAAAGGCTGAAAGGTTTGCAGGACATCAACCACAGTCAATCATCGAGTAACACGAAAGAAAGGGGCTGGAGGAGGACCGTGCTACTCAACCGTGTGTTACTCAAGGATTGACTGTGTGCTACTTGTTCACTGGAAAAAAAAAGGTTAGAAAGCAAAGGAGGACTGCAGCACATGTACACGGCTGGTAATGTTAAATATGACATTATGGTGAGATAAGAATGTTGTTGGCCAAATGGCGTTAACCCCTTCACTATGACAAGTCTCCCCAAACAGTACAAAAACATCCGATGCCAGCAAGCGTGAGGCAATAGACGTCACTGTACTACTACTATTGTTTTTGCTTAACTTCAGACTGTCTGGTAAACAAGTAGTTCTCTGGGGTCGTCCTAAAGGTGTATACTGTAAATAAATTGTGTAGGGAGTCAGCACCCCCTTCAGGTAGACATCACCTCACCAGGATCAGAGCAAAGTCATTCCCCACAGCGAGGTGCAAGGAAATACGAGGAGGTTTGGTTCCCAGGTGGACATGCAGCTGTTCCGGCCAGAGTGCACAGCGTCACCACCTGTAGGCTCCTCATCTGTGCCATGTCTTTGTACAGTCGCCCCAAGAAGTCATGGCAGAGTTTCAGAATGCTTCAGTCTCTCTGTACTGTATGTGCATTATCACTGATCAAAAAGTTCTGGATACTCTGCCATCAGTTCTTGGGGTGACTGTACAGGAGGGAGTTAATGGAGAGAACTTTAACTTTTCCTTTACCAGATCTCACTTAAACTGAATAAAACTGCATGACATTAACAAGATCATAATATTACAGGGGAGATGTTGTCATAGTGGAAGGGCTAAATCTAGAGGTAAAAAAACACACCAATCACCGTCCAGCATTTCATCCTCAAAAGCACCACCACACACAGGGCTGGCTGTGACGAGGAAGCACACGTCAACCACCAACAAGCAGTGATATATAAACAAGCATTTAACCCTTCGACTGGCGGGTGCGTTTCCGTGGGCAAAATATTATCACCCACAGGAAAAATAAATATCGATGTTTATAATTATCAGTCATTATTTTTAGTCATTCTGGGGAGCCTACGTGATTATCATTATCGTCCACAGCAAGTCAAAATAAATATCTGTGTTTATAATTCTCAGTCAAGATACTTTTTGGGGGTCCCTTTCGTTTTTCATCAATGTTGCCAAAAATACAATGCAAAGTAAAGCACACCCTTGTTTTATAATTTGGATATATTGAAAACCAATAGGATGACAAATTTGGTGTTCTGGAAGCCATATAGGTGAGAAAAATTATTAAATACTGAAAAACTAGATATCATAGTCACTGTATGGGGGGAGGAAATCGTAAGAGAAATGAGGGTGGAAATCATAAGAAAAAATTTGTGCTTAAAAGTTACAATAATACACCGTAAGTCAACCGTAAAATGAGTGTCTGTTTCTGTATTTTCAGGCAAAGGGTTACGAGAGCTCATGTAATTTCCACTGAAGTTATAAGAGCCTCGAGGGTCCACATAGAAACGAATGGATATCTTGGGAGTGCAGATGGATAATCAAAAGTGCCCAAACCACCAAAGAAAAATTCTGACTGGACATGTGAGGACACCCAGACATGGAGTAATAAAAGAGAGAGGATGTTCATACCTACTCTGACACCCCGATGACGGCCCTCCTTGTCCCTTGTGTGTAAAATAAAGACTATCCACACTTCTCTTACCTTCGAAGACACAAGGCAACCACTCCTTTACTAATCCTGGTACCTTACTACTTAATACTGATACTTTACTACTTAATACTGATACTTTACTACTTAATACTGATACTTTACTGCCCGCGTGGTTAACCTGTCTATGATTTTACTGAAGCTCATACAGTTACTCTAAAAATAAATGTACTTTGAACATGATCTATCTGAGTGAAAACTAGAATCACATATAAAGCTGACTGCTTTGACTGTCTATCTATCTATATCCATCTATCTATTGCCAGACTCGTATTGCATTGGCTGTCTATCTATCTATATCCATCTATCTATTGCCAGACTTATTGCTCTGACTCTATCTATCTATATCCATCTATCTATTGCCAGACTTATTGCTTTGACTATCTATCTATACCCATCTACCAATTCCCAGACGCCTTAATCCCGTAAGGGGTGGCCACAAACAAATCGCCTCCATGTCACCCTGTCCCCTGCCATTTTGCTGCCCTCCCCCCAGCTCACAGCCCCCAAAGTACCAGTACGACTCTTTGGCCTTGTCAATGCTCCTCATAAAACACAAATTATAATATATCTTCTTCCTGTGATCAAACGTCCGTGTGTTTATATATGGGGAAAAAACGGAATTATTTGTGTTTTTCCTTCCAACGTCCGTGTGTTTATATACGGGGAAAAAAACGGAATTATTTGTGTTTTTCCTTCCAATGTCTGTGTGTTTAGATATGCAGGGAAAAACAGAAATATTTATGTGTTTTCTTTCCAATGTCTGTGTGTCTATATACAGGGGAAAAAAATATTATTTGTTTTTCCTTCCAATGCTTGTGTGTTTAGATATGCGGGGAAAAAACAGAATTATTCATGTGTTTTCTTTCAATGTCCGTGTGTTTAGATATGCGGGGAAAAACGGAATTATTTATGTGTTTTCTTTCAATGTCCGTGTGTTTATATATGGGGAAAAAAACAGAATTATTCTTGTGTTTTTCCTTCCAATGTCTGTGTGTTTATATATGCGGGGAAAAAATGGAATTATTCATGTGTTCCTTCCAACGTGTGTGTGTTTATATATGGGGAAAAAACGGAATTATTCATGTGTTCCTTCCAACGTGTGTGTGTTTATATATGGGGAAAAAACGGAATTATTCATGTGTTCCTTCCAACGTCTGTGTGTTTATATCTATCTATCTGTCTATTGCCAGATGCCATAATCCCATAAGGGGTGGCCATTTGACTCCGAGTTATTTGTTTTACAGGGTGGGGGGAAAAACAGAATTAAGTGTTCTTCTTCCAAAGACCAGCTGAGAGAGAGAAAATAATATACAGTGACTCACTTGATGTAGTGCTGCCTACTTCTTCCTTAGCCTTTATCATTCTTTTTCTGTGCCTGTCCTCCTCTCTTCCTATTTCTCACCATCATCCACTCACTTGATGTAGTGCTGCCTACTTCTTCCTTCACCTTTATCATTATTTTTCTGTGCCTGTCCTCCTCTCTTCCTATTTCTCACCATCATCCACTCACTTGATGTAGTGCTGCCTACTTCTTCCTTCACCTTTATCATTCTTTTTCTGTGCCTGTCCTCCTCTCTTCCTATTTCTCCCATCTTTCCTGTCACTTCTTATTGCTTTTCTTTCCTTTACAGGTGGCTTTACATTGAGTGACAAGCCAAATGGTTTCCTGTAAGCCAAGAAACCATTTTCAACGCTGGGTGGTAACCATATAACCAAACAATATGTGCTCCCTATGTGTCAACAAGTGGGTTGGTGGAGGATTAGTGCCCCTCCTCGTAAAACAACTAACTCAAAGTCAAATGGCCACCCCTTACGGGATTGTGGCGTCTGGCAATAGATAGATAGATAGACAGATCCTTCAACAGATCAGTGTGTCTTATTAACAGATCCCGCCCAGTGTAGTTTGTGACAGCGCTGCAAACGTGTAATTATCATCACCACCACCACCTTTATCACCATCTTCATCATCACTGCCACTTTTATCACCATCTTCATCATCATCACCATCACCTTCATCACCATCTTCATCATCATCATCACCATCTTCATCATCATTGCCACCTTTATCACCATCTTCATCATCACCATCACCACCTTCATCACCATCTTCATCATCACCATCTTTATCACCATCTTCATCTTCATCATCACCACCTTTACCATTATCTTCATCATCACCATCACCACCTGTACCATTATCTTCATCATCACCACCTTTACCACCACCATCATCATCATCATCACCACCACCATCACTATCATCATCACATTCACCATCCTGAGGGCAAGGAAAAGTGAAAAACAAGAAAATCCCATACACTCATAATCCTTGGGCTTCACCATCATCACCACCATCATCACCATCATCACCACCATCACCCTGAAAGAGAGGAAAAGGGAAACGCGGAGAAAAAAACAGGAAAAATCCGTTTGTTTACAACCGGAGGGCCACAAACCTGGTGACGAGAGCTGGATGTATTTCGTGGACATTTTTTTCGTGCCTGGGAGGGACACGCAGGACACCGGCTCCAGCTCGAGGAGAAAGAACAGTTCCGCCGCAAACGCCAAGACATTCTGCTTCACCGAGCTGCATGGGGTGAAGGCGAGGTTTGTTATTATTCTCTTATTACTCTTGTTATTCACTTATTACTCTTATTATCAGTCTACTACCTATTTATACATTTATCTGCTTCACTGAGCTGCATGGGGTGAAGGTGGGATTCAGTATTATTCATTTATTACTCTTATTATTCATTTATTACTATTATTATCCATTTATTACTATATTTATACGTTTATCTGCTTGATTGAGCTGTGTGGGGCGAAGGTGAGGTTTATTATTATTAATTTATTACTCTTGTTATTCATTTATTACTATTATTATTCATTTATTACTATTATTATTCATTTATTACTGTTTATATATTTATCTGCTTGACTGAGCTGTGTGAGACGAAGGTGAGGTTTATTATTATTCATTTATTACTCTTATTATTCATTTATACTCTATTTATATATTTATTATTATTATTTAGGAATGAAGGTGAGATTTATTATTATTCATTTATTATTATTGTATATATTCATTATTATGATGAATGAAGGTGATGTTTATGATTAACTCATCCTATTACAAGGTCACTTGGAGTAGGACATGTATAAATTATGATCTACAATTAAACCATCATCATCACCATCATCACCACCATTATCATCATCATCACCATCATCATCATCATCATCATCATCATCATCACTATCCTCCTCCTCCACCTCCTCCTCATCATCATCATCATCATCACCATCATCATCATCAACACCATCATTATCATCTTCACCATCATCATCATCATCATCATCACCACCATCATCTTCATCACCATCATTATCATCTTCATCACCATCATCATCATCATCACTATCCTCCTCATCATCATCATCATCACCATCATTATCATCTTCATCACCATCATCACCACCACCATCATCATCATCATCATCACCATCATTATCATCTTCATCACCATCATCACCACCACCATCATCATCATCATCACTATCCTCCTCATAATCATCACCATAATCATTTTCATCACCATCACCATTTTCATCATCATCATCATAATTTTCCTCCTCCTCCTCCTTATCATCATCATAATCACCATCACCACCATCTTCACCATCATCACCACCACTCTCATCATCATCATCATCATCATCATCATCATCATCATCGGGAATGCATGGAGAGGAAAAATACAAGCCAGTGGCATAAGTAATCACCAGTATGGCCTATGAAATGGACCACACACTCATTAACTTACCATTTCAGCTCCTGGAATCCTAGCTCCACCTCATACACACACACCTGACACCACCTTATCATTTTGTTTTGTTTATAGAGGCTCTGACATGCTTGCACGTGTCAGCTACATCGCCAAACCACCTTAATGTATTTCTCCTAACACTTTCTATCACATAATAATAATAATAATAATAATAATAATCCATCCATCCATCATCCAATCCTACCTTGCCCCATGAGGAGCATTGGGCCCCAGGGCTAGGCAAGTTGGTCCTGACATTTAAGATGAGAGTGATTAATATAGTAATAATAATAATAATAATAATAATAACAACAATAATAATAATAATAATAATAATAACAATAAACATGTCCATGAACGAATTACACTACATTACACAACTTTCTCAGCGTTCTAACCTGTGCATATAAACAGTATCTTCCAAATCACTTCAATATATTTCTCCTAACACTTTCGATCACATAAAAATAATAATAATAATAATAATAATAACAATACAGTCCCCTCTCCATATCCATGAACTCATTTCACTACAGTACACAACTTCTCAGTGCTCTGACCTGTGCATGTAAACAATATCTTCTTTGGTGAGGAGGCAGGGGTTGTAGGGAAGGCTCTCCTGGCAGAATTTAATGACGAGACCAATGTTGTATAGAGAGTCAGCGATGGAGGGAGGGTCGGCCACGGCAATGTCCCGCCACGACAGCTCTTGTGGGCAGTAGAAGGCTATCAAGGCTGCCAGGCCGATACCGTCACTCAGGTCGCTTAGATCCTGGATACGAGGAAACACAGGCAGGTCCTGTTCCTGCGGGGGAGGGGAAGGATGAAATATTACAGTACCTAACAAACAAGCAACTATACTACATTACATTACAGTTACTATAGTTGCAGCGCAGGACTCTGAGGTTGTCATTATCGTACCCTGGCAACCTACCATTCAAAAGTGAATCTGATTTAGTATATAATATGAAACGCATGTGATTCGTGTATAATATGTTTGTGTATAATATTCGTGTGTAATATATTCATGCATAATAATAAGATTTGTGTATAATATGATACAAATTCAGACGTACTTTTGAAAGGTGGGTTGCCAGGGTACGATAATGACAACCTCAGAGTCGTGCGCCGCGACTATAATAAACAAGTCTATCTCTACTGCCAGACGCCTTAATCCCATAAGTGGTGGCCACAAACAAATCGCCTCCAAGTCGCCCTGTCCCCCACCATTTCGCTGCCCTCCCCCCCAGCTCCCCCCTCTCTTATACCTCTCCACTATATTACATTTACTGACGACCAGGCAAACAGTGTAATTTTCAGCTACACAGTTTCTTGCCTTAACATACTGACTATAAAAGGTCTTATTTAATACTGGATACAATTAAATTACTATATATTCGGCGTTGGAGTGACGGTGGCAAGGGGGGAAGGCCATGGGACCCACTCACCCCTTCTAAAAGAGAGAGAGAGAGAGAGAGAGCGCTGAAGTGACAGGTAGCAAGTCATTTATTTTTTGGCCCACCCTGCCTCTCCTAACCAAACAGCTGATCTGAGAGGTTGTCCTTCATTTACATTCTTTATTCTTCATTCAGGTATTAAAAGAGTGTTTCCTCGACTAACTCCTTCACTATTAACCAGACACACTATCTATCTATTACCTATATAGATACTGTGAGAGTAATGGCAACCAAAATTCAAACACACCCCCATATAACAAAATCCTGGCTATGCCCCTGATCTCTTAGACCGAAGGGAATAAAGCTATCACTGGACTGTTAGGCTGGTAATTGTCTATCTATCTATCACCAGACGCCTTAATCCCGTATAGGGTGGCCACAAACAAATCGCCTCCATGTCACCCTGTCCCCCGCCACTTCACTGCCCTGCTCCTAGCTCACACTCCCCTCTCTCATCAGTGTAATTGTAATAGAGTAATTCTGGTAGGTAACAGTCAGGTGTCAGGTATAAGGGTCTTTGGTATAAGTGGATGAGTCTCGTTACCTGGCTGTGGTGGATTCGTTCCTGTAGTGCCCGGACGATATGGCTGATCCACAACACCAGGGCCTCCTCCTGATCCTGGGGCGTGCGGTCCTGTCCCGCCCCGGCCCCACCCACCCGCTGCAGCACCGCCACCGCCCGCTCTGCCACCACCACCTCCCGGATGTACAGCGCCATCATCGCCTCAATGACGGCAAGATGTGCTGACTGTTTGGGGGCACAGGAAGGGCGGTGTGATGACACTTTTGGACAGTTTCGGTAAAAAAATTCTTGCAAAATTTTACCTCCTTCCATTAAAAAGAGAGAGAGAGAGAGAGAGAGAGAGAGAGAGAGAGAGGAGAAGGAGAAGGAGAAGGAGAAGAAGAAGAAGATGACGAAGAAGAAAAATAACAAAGAAACTGAGGTAAGAGTGACCAGCATGATCTCTGACGCATCCATCTACACATCTAGTACTACAATGCTGCATATCCTTCATCATCCATCTTGCTAATGGCTTTTTCCCCCTCAATGGAATATCCCCCATACCATCATCTCCATCAATATTACCCACTGCTCCTATGAGTCTATGTGGTCAGAACGATTAGTCAGGAAAGTGTTTGTTGTTCGTTTGTATCGTTTGCAAAAGCTCCAACATTTGCATACGTTGGTCTTGGTCACCTAATGGCAGCTCTCCACGCTTCTTCACCTCTGGCAGCCTCCCTATTCAGTCCCTTATCCCTGAGGTCACACTTTATGACCTCATCCCAGGTCTTTTTTTTTTTTGGTCTGCCTCTCAGGACCCTACCCCCAGTGTTCATGCTTCTCACCTTCCACACTCAATTCTCTATCATTATTACTCATTGTTCCTACATATATATATGGTGGGGAGGATTCAAAAAGATGAAATGCAAAAATTCCAAAGTGGGATAACCATAATACAAGGAGAGTAAAGTGGCTTATATATCCATACACTCTTTATTCAAACTTTCAAATTCTCAGCCGCATCTCCAACCTTCAAATTCTCAGCCGCATCAACCTTCAAATTCTCAGCCACATCAACCTTCAAATTCTCAGCCACATCAACCTTCAAATTCTCAGCCACATCTCCAACCTTCAAATTCTCAGCCACATCAACCTTCAAATTCTCAGCCACATCAACCTTCAAATTCTCAGCCACATCAACCTTCAAATTCTCAGCCACATCTCCAACCTTCAAATTCTCAGCAGCATCAACCTTCAAATTCTCAGCCACATCAACCTTCAAATTCTCAGCCACATCTCCAACCTTCAAATTCTCAGCCACATCAACCTTCACATTCTCAGCCACATCAACCTTCAAATTCTCAGCCACATCAACCTTCAAATTCTCAGCCACATCTCCAACCTTCAAATTCTCAGCCACATCTCCAACCTTCAAATTCTCAGCCACATCAACCTTCACATTCTCAGCCACATCAACCTTCAAATTCTCAGCCACATCAACCTTCACTTTCTCAGCCGCATCTTCAACCTTCAAATTCTCAGCCACATCTCCAGCCTTCAAATTCTCAGCCACATCTCCAGCCTTCAAATTCTCAGCCACATCTCCAGCCTTCAAATTCTCAGCCACATCTCCAACCTTCAAATTCTCAGCCACATCTCCAACCTTCACATTCTCAGCTGCATCAACCTTCAAATTCTCAGCAGCATCAACTTTCAAATTCTCAGCAGCATCAACTTTCAAATTCTCAGCCACATCAACCTTCAAATTCTCAGCCACATCAACCTTCAAATTCTCAGCCGCATCTCCAACCTTCAAATTCTCAGCCACATCAACCTTCAAATTCTCAGCAGCATCAACCTTCAAATTCTCAGCCACATCAACCTTCAAATTCTCAGCCACATCAACCTTCAAATTCTCAGCCACATCAACCTTCAAATTCTCAGCAGCATCAACCTTCAAATTCTCAGCCACATCAACCTTCAAATTCTCAGCCACATCAACCTTCAAATTCTCAGCCACATCAACCTTCAAATTCTCAGCAGCATCAACCTTCAAATTCTCAGCAGCATCAACCTTCAAATTCTCAGCAGCATCAACCTTCAAATTCTCAGCAGCATCAACCTTCAAATTCTCAGCAGCATCTTAAATCTTCAAAATTCTCAGCATCCAGACAAAAACTTCTATATTACATACGTCACTATTAATTCCTATTGCAGCAGAGCCTCAGAGGGAGAAGGAGTTGAGAGACGTTTGTATAATCGGGCAGTGGAGCTGGCCAGTTATATCAGTGCCACCACATGAAGGCATCCCTCTCCAGTATACATGTTCATGCAATACACTATACACTCAAACCTCGATTTAAGGGACTAAATGGGGAATCAACTTGTCCCCTACTTGAAAATGTCCCCTACTTGAAAATGTCCCTTACTTGAAAATGTCCCTTACTTGAAAATGTCCCCTACTTGAAAATGTCCCTTACTTGAAAATGTCCCTTACTTGAAAATGTCCCCTACTTGAAAATGTCCCTTACTTGAAAATGTCCCTTACTTGAAAATGTCCCTTACTTGAAAATGTCTCTTACTTGAAAATGTCCCTTACTTGAAAATGTCCCTTACTTGAAAATGTCCCTTACTTGAAAATGTCCCTTACTTGAAAATGTCCCTTACTTGAAAATGTCTCTTACTTGAAAATGTCCCTTACTTGAAAATGTCCCTTGTTTTACCACACATAAAGACAATCTTATTATGAAATGCAATGATTGTTTCACTTATTTATTTATATAATTATGAATATTATTTTACGGGTACTGTATAAAGAAACATATTAATGTGTATAACCTAGACATTACCTATCATTTTTGAATGGTCTTGTCCGTTTGTCAGGTAGAATATGGACTCCCTTAAATCCTAAATCCCTTAAATGGAGATCCTTAAATCGAGGTCTGAATGTACTACTTTCACCTTAACTTGGCCCAGAGTTTCATCCTTGTGCAGCTTATTTCACGTAGCTCACTGACAAAAAATGGCAATACTATGGCTCTACATCCTTTCAACAGCACTTCTTCGTGACTAGCATCATATTCTAGCATTAACTGTTGTAGCAGCTCAGAGTAAAGATGGAGAGATGGTAATTTTAGGCCAGATGGTGAGATTGTAATTTTAGGCCAGATGGAGAGATGGTAATTTTAGGCCAGATGGTGAGATGGTAATTTTAGGCCAGATGGAGAGATGGTAATTTTAGGCCAGATGGAGAGATGGTAATTTTAGGCCAGATGGTGAGACGGTAATTTTAGGCCAGATGGTGAGACGGTAATTTTAGGCCAGAGGGTGAGATAGTAATTTTAGGCCAGATGGAGAGATGGTAATTTTGGGCCGTGTTACAGAAACAGGAGTATTGATTCTTACCATCTTGATTGGCGAGACCTGGATGAGGACGGTCTCTGTGAGGGCGACGTCCGTGGGCTCGGCCACATAGACCCCCTTCCTGGCCAGCGCTTGTATGATGTTCCAGTGACTGAGGTTGTGGAAGTTGGGGTCGCCGTAGATGTTGGCCAGCGCGGAGCAGTACAGGTCCGCGTTGGCCAACCGGTGGACGATGCCCGGCTTGAGATGCTCCACCCCCTGATGGTAAACACATAATACTGTGCTTTTCTTTATATTTTTTAAGTAACAGAACAGAGGAAGGAAAAACAAATGAATTACACTTTTTTTTAAAGTTAAAAAAAAAAAAAGCTGCTCCACTTAACAAAGTCATTCAGCCAAACCTCAATTCCGTTGCCTCCAATTTTCCGGTAAACTGCGTCCCATAACCAAGGCTCAATAGAAAGGAAAATTCTCCAGTATTTTGAGCCACTTTCCACTAAATCCTTGAAGGCCACCCACACCTGGCCAACTATGCTAACTCTCAATGCTACACACCGGTCTGAAACCATAATTAATAACACCAGAAATGCGTTATTGCGTATGGAATTTCTATCTATCTATCTATCTATTGCCAGACGCCTTGATCTAGTAAGGGGTGGCCACAAACAAATCGCCTCCATGTCGACCTGTCCCCCGCCATTTCATTGCCCTGCTCCCAACTCACACCCCCCCTCTCTCATATACCTCTCCACCCCATCCCTCCATCTCATCCTCGGCCTCCCCCTCCCTCTTCCCCCCTCCACCTCACTCACATACACTCTCTTCGTCAGTCTTTCACCCTCCATCCTCTCCACATGGCCAAACCACCTCAGTGTGTTCCTCCTAACGCGTCCTATCACATCCACATCCACACCACAACGCTCCTTTATATCCTCATTTGTCAGCCTGTCTCTCCATGTGACTCCACAGGCTCCTCTTAAATAACTCATTTCCACTGATCTCACTCTTGACTTGTGTCCTTCCAACAACGTCCAAGCTTCACTTCCATACGTTAGAGTTGGTATCACAATACTGTCATGTAGTAACTTTTTCACTTCCATGCTCACTTCCCTGTTTCTTATCACTGCTTTCAAGGAACCAACAACCCTTCCAAAGTTATTAAAATCATCTTGAGTGGCAAAACAAAGTAATATAAATAATAAAATAGGAAGATTTAAATAGGAAGGGTTAGGCCACATACCTCACAGTCATGGCAGCCCTTTTATTAAAGTTATTAATATTATCTAGAGTTGCAAAAACAAAGTAAAAATAAAATAGGAAGATTTAAATAGGAAGGGTTAGGCCACATACCTCACAGTCATCGCAGCCCTTTTATTAAAGTTATTAAAATCATCTTGAGTGGCAAAACAAAGTAATATAAATAATAAAATAGGAAGATTTAAATAGGAAGGGTTAGGCCACATACCTCACAGTCATCGTAGCCCTTTTATTAAAGTTATTAAAATCATCTTGAGTGGCAAAAACAACAACAAAAATAATAATAATAATAATAATAATAATAATACAGGAAGTGAGATTGGAAGGGTTATGCCAGGTACCTCATAGCCATGGCAACCCTTTACTGTTTATTAAAGTCTAGAGTTGCAAAAAATAATAATAATAATAAAAATAAAACAGGAAGTAAAACAGGAAGGGTTAAGCCACATATCTCAGAGCCACATTAACCCTTTCCTAAGTTATGTTGCAAAAACAAAAATAATAAAAATAAAAACAGAAGTAAACTAGGCAGGGTTAGGCCACATACCTTATAGTTGTTGTAGCCCTTTATTAAGTTTATTAAAGTCATCTAGAGTTGCAAAAAATAATAAAAATTAAACAGAAAGTAAAACAGGAAGGGTTATGCCAGGCACCTCATAGTCTCGGTAGTAGGGGTCCTGCAGATCGGCTGGCACTTTGTTTTTGTGGGCCTTCTGGACGATCCAGGCCACAGACGCCCGCTGCTTCGCCTGTAAACAAAACCAACGCATCATTACCCACTTGCACCTTAACAGCATCTCAACGCGACACCCTGTACTACATATATATACAGAGAGGATGGAGAGCGAGAGACTAATGAGGAGAGTAGATGAGAGTGAGGTGGAGAGGGAGGGGGAAGCCAAGGATGAGATGAAGGGATGGAATGGAGAGGCACATGAGAGAAAGGGGTGTGTGCTGGGAGCGGGGCAGTGAAATGGCGTTGGACAGGACGACGTGAAGGTAATTTGCTTGTGGCCACCCCTTACGGGACTGAGGCGTCTGGCAATAGATAGATACGTACATACATATAAACTCTCAATCATGTCATTGCAACATCCGGCCCGATGCAATATTCATCACTATAGGCTCGGCTCTATTAATGCCATATCCGGCAAAATTATGCAATACCAGGTGCCAAAACGGGGCATAACCAGCTGTCCATCTATCTATCTATCTATCTATTGCCAGACATCTTAATCCCGTAAGGGGTGGCCACAAACAAATCACCTCCATGTCACCCTGTCCCCTGGCATTTCACTGCCTTGCTCCCAGCTCGTACCCCCCTCTCTCATATACCTCTCCACTCCTTCCCTCTTCCTCATCCTTGGCCTCTCCCTCCCTCTCCCCCCCTCCACCTCACTCACATACACTCCCTTTGTCAGTCTCTCACTCTCCAGCCTCTCCACATGGCTCAACCACCTCAGTGTGTTTCTGTGCAATATCCAGCGTAGAGGTAATTCACCGGGTCGGTCAGGATCACGTGATGGTTTTGTGATCATCGGCATTTTACCCTCCCGGAAGAGAGCTGAAAGCTCATATAGTCCGATCTAAGGGCAAAGCCTTGACCTTCACACACGCACACACCCATCCTCTTGCTCAAGGAGGACAGTGACCACCCGCTTTGTCAGTGAAACTTTTTCGCATCCCGAGCAAGGCGCGAACCCCTGTCTTAGCAGATGCTAGGCGAGAGCGTTACCACCGCACCAGCAAGCGGTGTATCAACCAGCTTGTAAACAGCAGCCAATCACCTCTGTATTACTGTATTGCCATATTAATCATTACTGTATTGTATCTTAGGCTTAAATTTCATCTGTTACTCATGGGGTTCTATCCAAGCTCCCCCTTCCCCCCACAGTTGGGATTTCAAGCACATGTGTGAAAATAAATGAGTGTGACAGCATATTCTACTGCAAATATGTGAAAATAAATATAACAGCATATTCTAGTGCAAATATGTGAGTATAACAGCATATTCTAGTGCAAATATGTGAGTATAACAGCATATTCTAGTGCAAATATGTGAAAATAACTGAGTATAACAGCATATTCTAGTGCAAATATGTGAGTATAACAGCATATTCTAGTGCAAATATGTGAGTATAACAGCATATTCTAGTGCAAATATGTGAGTATAACAGCATATTCTAGTGCAAATATGTGAGTATAACAGCATATTCTAGTGCAAATATGTGAAAATAACTGAGTATAACAGCATATTCTAGTGCAAATATGTGAGTATAACAGCATATTCTAGTGCAAATATGTGAAAATAACTGAGTATAACAGCATATTCTAGTGCAAATATGTGAGTATAACAGCATATTCTAGTGCAAATATGTGAGTATAACAGCATATTCTAGTGCAAATATGTGAAAATAAATATAACAGCATATTCTAGTGCCAATAATGCTGACTATATCCCTGCTACTCTAACTTGGCCGGTAAGTTCACCTTTTGGCGGCTTATTTCACACCCTTGTCATAGCACTTCTTCATCAATCATCATCAGACACTGTCGTCATCACGTCATAGTAATCAGCATCATCATCAGTCATAATAATAATAATAATAATAATAATAATAATAATAATAATAATAATAGTAATAATAATAAACAGTCATAGTAATTATCATCATCATGTCATAATAATCATCATCATCATCATCATGTCATAGTAATCATCATCATCATCATTATGTCATAGTAATCATCATCATCATGTCATAGTAATCATCATCATGTCATAGTAATCATCATCATCATGTCATAGTAATCATCATTATGTCATAGTAATCATCATTATGTCATAGTAATCATCATCATCATGTCATAGTAATCATCATTATGTCATAGTAATCATCATCATTATGTCATAGTAATCATCATCATTATGTCATAGTAATCATCATTATGTCATAGTAATCATCATTATGTCATAGTAATCATCATCATGTCATAGTAATCATCATCATTATGTCATAGTAATCATCATCATCATGTCATAGTAATCATCATCATGTCATAGTAATCATCATCATTATGTCATAGTAATCATCATCATGTCATAGTAATCATCATCATGTCATAGTAATCATCATCATTATGTCATAGTAATCATCATTATGTCATAGTAATCATCATTATGTCATAGTAATCATCATCATGTCATAGTAATCATCATTATGTCATAGTAATCATCATCATTATGTCATAGTAATCATCATCATGTCATAGTAATCATCATCATGTCATAGTAATCATCATTATGTCATAGTAATCATCATCATTATGTCATAGTAATCATCATTATGTCATAGTAATCATCATCATTATGTCATAGTAATCATCATTATGTCATAGTAATCATCATCATCATGTCATAGTAATCATCATTATGTCATAGTAATCATCATTATGTCATAGTAATCATCATCATGTCATAGTAATCATCATCATCATGTCATAGTAATCATCATCATTATGTCATAGTAATCATCATCATCATGTCATAGTAATCATCATCATGTCATAGTAATCATCATCATGTCATAGTAATCATCATCATCATCATGTCATAGTAATCATCATCATGTCATAGTAATCATCATCATGTCATAGTAATCATCATCATCATCATGTCATAGTAATCATCATCATGTCATAGTAATCATCATCATCATCATGTCATAGTAATCATCATCAGTCATAAGTAATCATCAAGTCATAGTACCGTAATCATCATCATCATATCACAGTAATAATAATCATCATCATCATCATCATCATCACTAAAACCACCCAGCACCAACGCCAGCACCTACACTCAGCCTCGGCGCCATGTTTAATACGGTCAATACACTTTCGTTCCAGTTTGCCTATAAAGAGTTCAGCTTTGCACTCGTCAACACACACATTTGTACCTTCACTAAAATATTACTATACAAAGATATTACTGAAATATTTTGAATAAGATATAGCGTACCGCTATATATACATTATCATTTTGCGTAATATTTTGAATACGACATCTTCATACAGTTATTTGACGTAATATTTTGAATAAGACACAGCATATACTAGTTATTTTACCGAGAATACATCCACAATGGCTGATCTCTCAAACTTGGGTCCAGGGGACACGGACGTGTCCTTCGCCTTGCTATGTGAAAAAATGGAAAAGTTACGACTCCGCACCAGAACGTATACACGACAGTCCTTTAAATTGATGTAGCGGCAAACACAGGTGATTAACTGCCTCTCTTCAAGACATGAAGGTGATATTTCCAAGGTATGGTATAGGGGTAGGAGATCCTGTCTAAAGATCGGCCAAAAAAACCACAAAAGTACCAGAATCGAGGCCAAGGTGCTGGCCTACCTCGAGGGCATCGGGGGTGCACCCAAAATTTATGCCCTGAGTACTCACCGACCAGCTATAATAATGGAATACCTCAATGGGGTATCGCTGCAACAATTCTATCTCGACGCTTCGCCAGAACTCAGGAAAAACATCGAGTCTCTAGTCCGTTACAAGTTGGGCCAAATCCATTTTGTGGGATATGTTCATTGTAACATAACTGCATCAAACGTAATAGTCAGTCACCAAGACGGTGAATATGACGTTCACATTCTAGACTACGGATGCGCCCGGCCATACAAAGAAGAATTTGCTGATAAAGACGTGGAAGATGTGGACAGAATGTTCCAAGGCCTGGAATGGTTAACCAGGTTCACCAAGTCTTGAGTGGCCACCGTGCTATCTTAATAACATTTATTTCATAATGGATCATTTGTGTCGTGCTCACAGCCCTGCCTCTGCCATGCACACACGTCACTTCTCCCTCGTGGCAGCCACCTTGTTGTGGTGAGGGAGCTTACGTGGCCCACTGGTGCTGGCACGGTCTGCCGTGCTGCACACCTCGCTAGTGAGGCCACAACCAAGAGCTGCCAATCCCCTGAGGAGGGAGGGGGGGGGGAATACTTCCCCGTTATCTCTGCCTGTCGTAAGAGGCGACTAAAAGGGGTCTTTTTGTCTCCAGTCTTTCCCTCCTTACTGTCCTACCTCTGTGCTTGATATTTCCATGTTTCTTCCGGCCTGTATTTTCCCTCTGCTGCCACACACCCACACTATGGCTTGCTGCTATGTACGCATTAGTCCTTCCTTACTCTCCTCTTCTGTCCTACCTCTCTGCTCCATATTTCCATGTTTCTCCCAGCCTTTATTGTCCCTATGCTCCTGTCACGTTAGACATTTGGTTTCATGACGTGAAGAGTTTAAGGACTTCCCATTAATGCTGACCTTTTTGCCCTTACGCTACTTTCATGCCATTACCACGTCAATATCCATATTGACACATTATGGCTTGCTACTAGCTCTTCATTAGTCTTTCCTTCCTCTCACTTTCTGCACCCAATTGTCATATGCCTTCCTCTCCACATGCCCAAACCATCTCAATCCATCCCTCCTCATCACAACACCAATACACTCCAGTCCCATCCTTCCTCTCCACATGCCCAAACCATCTCAGTCTACCCCTCCTCATCACAACACCATTACACTCCAGTCCCATCCTTCCTCTCCACATGCCCAAACCATCTCAGTCTACCCCTCCTCATCACAACACCAATACACTCAAGTCCCATCCTTCCTCTCCACATGCCCAAACCATCTCAGTCTACCCCTCCTCATCACAACACCAATACACTCCAGTCCCATCCTTCCTCTCCACATGCCCAAACCATCTCAGTCTACCCCTCCTCATCACAACACCAATACACTCCAGTCCCATCCTTCCTCTCCACATGCCCAAACCATCTCAGTCTACCCCTCCTCATCACAACACCAATACACTCCAGTCCCATCCTTCCTCTCCACATGCCCAAACCATCTCAGTCTACCCCTCCTCATCACAACACCAATACACTCCAGTCCCATCCTTCCTCTCCACATGCCCAAACCATCTCAGTCTACCCCTCCTCATCACAACACCAATACACTCCAGTCCCATCTTCCATGTACAAAATTCTATAACGATGATAGGCTTGCATCATCTACTGACATACTAGGAGAACGAGAACCCAGCAAGACAGAGACATTATAGAAAACATGAACACCTGCCAAGCTACTCACTGGTAAATCTATCTAAGGGGTGGCCACAAACAAATCGCCTCCATGTCCCCCTGTCCCCCGCCTTTTCGCTGCCCTCCCCTCAGCTCACACACACCCCCTCTCTACAGCACAATACATTTCATATATTCTATCATACCTTATCACTTAAAATATAAATACGTTGCCCTTCACTATCACTTAAGTATATGTAGAGTATAAGACAGGATGAGATGGAGGGATGGAGATGAGAGGTATGAGAGAGGGGGCTGAGAGACTAACAAGGAGAGTGTATGTGAGTGGGGGCTCTAAGCTGGGGGGATGGTGTGAGAGACTAACGAGGAGTGTATGAGGGAGGGGGGTGTAAGCTGGGGGGATGATGTGAGAGACTAAGAAGGAGAGTATGTGAGAGGGGACTGTAAGCTGGGGGGATGGTGAGTGAGAGACTAACGAGGAGTGTATGTGAGGGAGGGGAGTGTAAGCTGGGGGATGGAGTGAGAGACTAACAATGAGAGGTATGTGAGGGATGTGTAGGCTGGGGGAAGGAGAGGGAGAGACTAACGAGGAGTGTGTGAGGTGGAGGGGGGAAGACCGAGGACGAGGAGGAGGGGTGGCGTAGTGAAGTATATGTGAAAGGCGATACTAACGAGGAGAGTGAGTAAGGTGGAGAGGGGAGAAGGAGGGTGAGAGCGAGAAAGAAATGGAGGGATGGAGTATTGCGGTGTTGTATATGACAGTGGAAGCTGGAGGGAGGGCAGCGAAATGGTAAAGGACAGGGTGGCATGGAGGCGATTTGTTTGTGGCCACCCCTTATGGGATTAAGGCATCTGGCTATACATACATACAGATACACATACATACATATATACATACATACATAAAGTTCCCAGTTTCAACACACACACACACACACACACACACACACACACACACACACACACACACACACACACACACACACACACACACAATTCCTGGATCATTCTCTGACCACAACACATAATGACTCGTATTCCCGTCAATTAAGGAAGCTCCCAAACACCTTTTCCTAAGCGATTTATTTTGTGCATTACACCATTTCCAAAGCAATATATTTTGTTATTACACTTTACTGTCCTATTGTGTTATATAAATCCTTGCAACAGCGCTATACTCTTCATAAATATCGTACTAAATATTCACCAGCCATATCCAAAAATAAATCGCTAAGGAAGAGGTGTTAGGGACCTTCCTCAACCGACATCTGTTACTGAACTCCTATACGCTTTTTACTCTAGCCTGGCCTAAAACTGCCATCCCTCCATCTTGAATGCTGAGTTATAGCAAAAGAGATTAACAGTAAGGCGTGTTGCTAGTCACGAAGAAGTGCCATGTCAAGAACGTAAAGCTGCAGGTTAGAGAGAAGAGTATAATATGGTTCAAAGTGGGGCCATTCTCTCTCTCTCTCTCTCTCTCTCTCTCTAAAAAAAGAAAAAATAAATAAATAAATAAAAAATACAGCAATAATAACAATCCAAGAATTTATAACGGCCAAAACAAGTGCATTTTTAAGTATGGAAAAACTGTGTCCACGAGAAATGAGGAAAATATTATTAAGACACACGAACCAGGCACAAACACCTCTTCCTGCACCATAGCGTGTAATGGCGCGGTCACACGGTCAATTTTTCTGGCATGGAATACAGAGGCACGGTCACACGGGCGCTTTTCCCGGCTGAAAATCACCGGCGGTAAATTGCCGCGGCGATTTAGAGGAAATTTGATGCCAGTTTTTGTTCACACGTAGTTCAAACGCGTCACACGAGTCCAGCTGAGTTTGTACCACGTCGGCTCCTGTGTCTAATTCGGCCGAGACAGACAAACAATAACGATCTATTTTCCCGTCTTATGTTTTCCCAGGATGAAGGAGCAGAGGAGATTGTACAACTTCCCCTCTTTATCGTCTTCCCTGCAAATCGAAATCTGAGATGCAAGGGAGAGATGATAGAAAGTTTGTGAATTAGGACTCTGAATTCTTAAGTACATGTACAGTACACACACGAAAACTGAACTGGATGAGCACACTACAGTCTATGGCACCCTCTAAAACCTACCTCTGAATAATTACTGTGTGAACTTATGTATAGTGAACTAGTGATCAAATTAACACTGTACTGACAACGCAATATTTCAGAACGTTTTATTATTTATAGTCTTTCAAAACTGTCTGCACGTTAGGCTACTACAGACGAAGTTCAAGATGCGGTTTACTACCCCTGCCACTCTACACACTTCAATACCATGAATTTATCAGTCTATAGAACATGCATAACTTCTCCACAGCCTAATAAATAAATATATATATCAATAAATGAGTAAATAAATATAAATAACGGAAACACGAGATGAGAAAGATCGAGTCGGCCACATCTCGGCAACTGTTTTCTTTCTCGAAGCAGGATGACATTTATGCAATTAAAAAATCAGCACACACTCTTTCACTCTTCCCAAAGTAGTGTGAACGTTAAAACAAACATCAAGACACACTTTCACTCTTCTCAAAGCAGTGTGACATTTACGGCAACTGAAAGAAAATCCGAACACTCTTTCACTCAGTATGATATTAACGAACAACACAAACAGGAACACATACTTTCCTTCTTCTCAGTGTGACATTTGAATTTAAACATCAACCCCCATTCTTTCCTTCTTCTCACTCTTCTCAAATCCACTCCGTCACTCTTCTCACCCCAGGGCTAGTTGCCATCACTCTATCACGGTCAGTTGTGTTACCTCGAAGCTTTCACCTTGGTTTACAGCTGTCTCCCCTTCTCTCTCTCTCTCTGGCAATTCTCAAGTCATCTTCATGTTTTATTTTTCCTTCTCATTCTCCCCATCACCATCATTGGCAGACTTAATAATAATAATAATAATAATAATAATGATGATAATGATAATAATAACAATAATAATAATAATAACCTCTGCTAACGAAGTATGAGAAGGTTATGACGCTATTCTCCTATGTCTGTTTGTCCACACGATGTCTCCAAAAGTTCTCAATGAATTTAAAAAAAATATTTGAGGAAGGGTGGGCCATGGGAAGAGGGAGAGAGAGAAAAAAAAGATTAGATTTTAGGGCGAATCTCTGTTCTAGTTATCACGTTATTATTATCGTTATTTTTCTTTTCTTCCACTACTTTTATTAATCAATATTATTATCACTACCCCTGTCAACATTATTTTACCTATTATCATCCCTTATTTATTCTAATCCGTATTTTGATCTCTCTCTCTCTCTCTCTCTCTCTCTCTCTCTCTCATTTGTGTGCAAGAATTTAAACTGTCATTATTTTTAACTTTAATTTGTTACGTTTCAGCACACACACACACACACACACACACACACACACACACACACACACACACACACACACAGGTGCACACGTTTAAAAAGTTCTCAGACAATGAACTTTCTCTCCGTGAGCCGTGGTCGTCCCTCCACTGCCCCTCACGACTACCTCCCTCCACTGAGAGAGAGAGAGAGAGAGAGAGAGAGAGAGAGAGACAGACAGACAGACAGACTCTTTGCCTTTTAAGTCCCGCTTATACCTTGAACCCCGGATGTTGTGTGTGTGTGTGTGTGTGTGTGTGTGTGTGTGTGAGGGAGCTGCCACGCATCGATGCTCTTGTTGTCTTCGTCACGCTGTCCTGCCTCCACCCCACCTACTGAGAGAGAGAGAGAGAGAGAGAGAGAGAGAGAGAAGGGTGTGGGTGGAAGGGTGAGGGAGATAAAATGTAGGGAAGGAGGAGGAGGGAGGAAAGGTGAGAGAGAGAGAGAGAGAGAGAGAGAGAGAGAGAGAGAGAGAGAGAGAGAGAGAGAGAGAGAGAGAGAGAGAGAGATGGAAAGGGGAAAATGAGCCAGGAAAAAAAAAAGACCGCGGAATTTTCAGTTTAAATTCGAATAACGCGTTTTTCGAAATTTAATTCGTGATGTTATTTGCGATTTTTACTGAGCTCCTGATAGACTGAATTGGGGTCTCTCTCTCTCTCTTTCTTCTCTTCTTTCCTCTCCTCTTCTCTGTCTCTCTGTCTGTCACCTCCTTCTTGCTTTCCCTCTCTCCCCCTTTCCTCTCTCCTCCTCTCTCCTTTTATCATCTTCGCTTTCCTTTTCTTCCTCCTCTCTCTCTCTCTCTCTCTCTCTCTCTCTCACTCAAGAATTCAAGATATTCAAAGGACATGATAACATGGCTGTTGATAAATACTTCACAGTTGATCACTCGAATTACACTAGAGACAATGGGCATAAAATAATTGGCCAACGATTCCAGTCGCATGAAGCTAAGCATTTCTTCTTTAATAGAGTTGTAAATATATGGAATGAATTACCCTCCAGTGTAGTAAATTGTAATACAGTACCGACTTTTCAAGGTCGCCTGGATAAGTATTTGTCGTCTAACCCCCAGCTTAATATGTTTACTCCTGAATAAAACACTTTTTTCCCCCGAGCCTGGATCAATTAATTAAAAGCAAATATAGTATATGCACAGACAGCCCTGAGTTAACGGTCACTACTCATACTTTCGACCTGTGATGGGCTGTGGATCACTGAGGGTCCCTGTTAGTCAAGTGACCACCATCGGGATTTTTTTAATGTACCAGGGGTCACTGCTACATGTGGTGACTTGTTTGCTTGTCCCGCATGGGAGAGTTCCTAATCTCAGTGGAATGAACGGAGCTGGGGCCTGACTGACTGCTGCCTACCTTAATAGCGCCAGGCAAGGCTGCCGCACCACCCCTGAACATCCACACCGTGCACTGTGCAATTTCCACGCTGTGTCCGCAGACGCCCCGTTAATTCAACGTACCCGTACATAACGTCGTGCCTTAGTTATTTAATATTTGATTAATCATTCTACTTTACTACTTTCAGGTTATTCATACTGGTAGCTTATAGGCAAAGTATTACAGAATATTACTTTTCCTCTCCAGTAATTCCTGTGAAATTTCCATGTCAGTTTTTCCAGGCTGCGTGGTGGTTTTTCTCACTTTTTCTTGCCAGTTTTAACTGGAGGGTTTGGAGGCGGTGCAGGCGGTGGCAGCCTTCTTGCTTTACTATCATTATCCTTCAGCATGTACTGTAGAGTTAGATCTTGTAGTCATAGTTTTAACTGGAGGGTTTGGTGGTGGGGGGAAGCCTTCTTGCTTTACTATCATTATCCTTCAGCATGTACTGTAGAGTTAGATCTTGTAGTCATAGTTTTAACTGGAGGGTTTGGTGGTGGGGGGCAGCCTTCTTGCTTTACTATCATTATCCTTCAGCATGTACTGTAGAGTTAGATCTTGTAGTCATAGTCTACTCTGTAACAAACAGCCTCGAAAGGACCATAAGGTCTGTTGCTGTTTGCTTTCCTTTGTACTCCTTTGTATTCTCTCTCTCTCTTTCTCTCTCTCTCTCTCTCTCACTCACACACACACACACACACACACACACACACACACACACACACGCACACACACACACACACGGTAAACCTAACAGGCCTTAGCAGTTTGTGGCCAGGTAGAACAGAAGATGCAGGTGACACTGGCCTGGGTGGCGGCCAACAGACGCATAGGGACTGAGCTGGTAACGGTGTGTGTGTGTGTGTGTGTGTGTGTGTGTGTGTGTGTGTGTGTGTGTGTGTGTGTGTGTGTGTGTGTGTGTGTGTGTATTTGATAACATGCCACCTTGCCCTTCACACCTGTATTTGATAACATGTCAACTTGCCCTTCACACCTGCCACACTGCTTGATTGACTTACTACCTGCCTCACCCCTACCTGCCTCACCCCTGCCTGCCTCACCCCTGCCTGCCTCATGTATGTATGTATGCTCTCTGCACATTAACTGACCTAAAAACACCTGAGGAGAGAGAGGGGGGGGGGAACAAGGAAGGAGGAAAGACGATGACGATGATGATAATAATAATAATAATAATAATAATAATAATAATAATAGTAGTAGTAGTAGTAGTAGTAGTAATAATAGTAGTAACCACAACAACAATAATGATAATAATAATAATAATAAAAAATAATAAAAAAATAATAATAATAACAATCTTACTTATCAATAACTCGTGTAAAAATCAGTGGACTTTTTAAAACGAAAATCTAATCTACAGCTTTCCCCACCCCGGCCGGGATTCGATCTAGCGTACTTCCAGACAGCAGGTGACTTGTTCAACCACTAGCCTTGCGAAAAGGTTAATTACAGGTGCTGAATGGAAAGGAGGAGAGGGAGAGGGAGTCCAAGGATGAGATGGAGGGGTGGAGCGGTATATGAGAGAGAGGGGTGTGAGCTGGGGGCAGGGCAGTGAAATGGCGGGGGACAGGGCGACATGGAGGCGATTTGTTTGTGGCCACCCCTTACGGGACTGAGGCGTCTGGCAATAGATAGACAGAATGGCCAGGTGACACTAGGATTACGGTACTTCTTACGAGACGGGACGGGGGGTTAAGGAGAAAAGGAGAAGGTGTTAAGATACATAGATAGATGGATGGATAGATAGATAGATAGAGATATTCTGGGAGGTAGATATATAGACAGATAGATATATTGGTAGGTTTACTGACTGATGGATATAGATAGACAGATTAAGGAGGAAGGAAGAAAGTGTTAAGGTACATAAACAGATGGACTGATAGATTGACTGATAGATAAATGGAGATATAATGGGATGAGTGATAGATAGACAGATAGATAGATTGCTAGGCTGACTGACTGATGGACTGATAGATAGGAGGGGAGGAGGAGGAAGGAAGGAAGGAAGGTGTTAGGGTAGAGGGAAGGGAGGAAAGACGAATAAGAGAGAGAGAGAGAGAGAGAGAGAGAGAGAGAGAGAGAGAGAGAGGCATGAACGGAAGAATGAGGTCAGGAACACGAAAGTAAATGAATTGCAAATAAGAGGAAGATGAATGTGATGAATGTCAAACTTAACTCAATACAATCATCATCACCACCACTACCATCACCACCATCATCATCACCACTACTATCACCACCATCATCATCACCATCATCACCACTACTACTACTATTCCTACCATCATCATCATCACTACCATCATCATCATCAGCAGCAGCATCACCATCATCACCACAACCACCATCATCATCATCATCACCACTACTATCATCACCATCATCACCACTACTACTACTACTATTTCTACCATCATCATCATCATCATCACCATCACCACCACTATTATCATCACCATCAGCATCACCACCACCACTACTATTTCTACCATCATCATCATCAGCAGCAGCATCACCACCACCACCACCATCATCATCATCACTACCATCATCATCACCACCACCATCATCATCATCACTACCATCATCATCATCACTACCACCACCATCATCACCACCAACACCATCATCATCATCACCACCATCATCATCATCATCACTACCATCATCATCATCACCATCACCACCACCAACACCATCATCATTACCACCACCATCATCATCATCACCATCATCATGCAAACACTCTGCCTAAAGAAACATAACGGTAAGAACAATGAATATCATGTTGGCAGATGTACACACGAGTAATTAAACACACACACACACACACACACACACACACACACACACACACACACACACACACACACACACACACACACATTACAGAAGTGCGTTATAGTAAAATGTTTTGAAAGACACGAGCTGTATGTCTGAGTAACGAGAAAGCTGAGAATTTTGCCTAGTAATAACAACGCTGCTGCTGCTGCTACTACTACTACTGCCGTTACTACTGCTACAACAACAACAACAACTACAACTACAACAACTACTACTAATAATAATAATAACAATACAAACTTGAACACCGTAAAATTGTCCCTTTCGATAAACAAACTCTTGCCACAGCCATTCCCCAACCCGAGCTACAGAGACCTTGTCAATGTCACTCATCTTATGCGTGTCACCTTAGGTCATCACAGTCTATAAGTCCACCTAGAAAATCAGGTGACATCAGGAATATCAGGAGAAGCCCCAGTTTTTTTTTTTTTTAATCCCAGGCGATCTCTGAGCATAATCCACCTATTGGAACCCCACTCCTTTCCGCACTGCGTTCACCTGAAGGCTGTATTGGATATTCAGCTTGCTGGGTTAAGCAGTTCTTGAGATGGCGTGGCTGACTCACTTGCCTGTGCTGCGGGTAATATCACCAGATCCGGTTGACGGCCTGCCACCGTAATTGGCCTAAAGAGCGGACACCTGACAGGTTAAGTTGACACAGGTGGAGGGCTCTATGCTAGACAGTCTTTCAAATACAGGACCGCAATTTTAAAACAAGAAAAAACAAAATAATGCCAGTAGCACTAAATCAGAACTTCCCAAATTATTAACTCATCATCATTATCAATCTCCTCCTCTTCATCACCATCATCATCATCACCACCACCATCACCACCACCGTGCGGGAGCGTGATGAGGTGAAGGCAGAAGCGTGACTGTGAATGACATTAACCTTAACTGTGACCCGGTACAGTTACTGCCGACTGTGCTCACTCCACCGTATCATCACCACCACCACTAGCATCATCAATCAACATCATCACCACCACCACTAGCATCATCAATCAACATCATCATCACCACCACAGTTACCGCCATCATCACCATCATCACCACCACCACTAGCATCATCAATCAACATCATCATCACCACCACAGTTACCGCCATCATCACCATCATCAACACCACCACTAGCATCATCAATCAACATCATCACCACCACCACAGTTACCGCCAAATGTGCTCACTTCACCGTATTATCACCATCATCATCATCAACACCACCACCACCACCACTACTACTACTACAACTATTACTACCGCCACCACCACCACCAACACCACCACCATCATCATCATCACCACTACTACCGGTACTGCTACTGATACCATCATCACCATGAGAGAGAGAGAGAGAGAGAGAGAGAGAGAGAGAGAGAGAGAGAGAGAGAGACCGTAAATCTATAAAACAAAATTCCCACGCTGAAGGGGTGATAAAACTCCCTAACACCTCTTCCTTAGCGATTTATTTTTTGGATATGGCTGGTTAATATCCTTTTGTATGTTATTTATACAGAGTATGGCGATACTGGAAGGATTCATGTAACACAGAAGAGGACAGTGGGGTGTAATAATCAAAATAAATCGCTTAGGAAAAGGTCTTAGGAATATGGCTGGTTAATATCCTTTTGTACGTTATTTGTGCAGAGTATGGTGATAGTGGATGGACTTATATGAGAGAAGTAAGGTGTGATAAATAAAATAAATCGCTTAGGAAATGGTGTTAGGGATCTCTCGGGATGTAAGCCAGACAAGCCAGGTGGGTTAGTGGCTTGAGGTAAGAGAGAGTAACGGTGCGTGTGAATGTGACTGGCACTTGTGGCTTGGCGGGGCTCTCAACACCATTCCCTAAGCGATTTATTTTGTTTACTACACCTTACTGTCCACCTCTGTACAATAAAACTCTTTCCAATACCGCCATATTCTGTATAAATAACATACAAAAGGATATTAACCAGCCATATCCCCAACACCTTTTCCTAAGTGATTTATTCTGCTTATTACACCTTACTGTCCTCTTCTGTGTTACATAAATCCTTCCAATATCGCCATACTCTGCATAAATAACGTACAAAAGGATATTAACCAGCCATATCCTTCAGTCTGGACATCCTTTCCTTCTATCCATCCATCCATCCATCCTTCATTCCTTTCTTTCTTCCATTCTTCCTTCCTTTCTTCCATCCATCCATTCAGCACTCCTCCATCCCTCCCTCCTTCATTCATCCATCCCTCCTTCCATCCATCCATCCTTCATTCCTTTCTTTCTTCCATCCTTCCTTCCTTTCTTCCATCCATCCATTCACCACTCCTCCATCCCTCCCTCCTTCATTCATCCATCCCTCCTTCCATCCATCTATCCTTTCTTCCCTCCCTCCCTCCCTTCTTCATTCATCCATCCTTACTTCCTTCCATCCATCTACCCTTCCTCCATCCCTCCCTCCTTCATTCATCCATCCTTAATCTTTGCTTCCTTCACGCATCCATCTACTTTTCCTCCCTCCCTCCCTCCTCTTCTCTCCCTCCCTCCCTCCCCGCCACCTACACACCACAACGGAAACTGTGTCTTGTCGGTTTTTAAACTTTTTTCAAATTTGGCGGCCTACCCGAAAATGCACACGAATTACACATAGCCTCTTCCACCTAAGTTTTTCTTCTTTAAATAAATAAATAAATAAATAACGACAGATAGCTAGATAGATAAACAGATAAATCCTGAGTCTTTATCTATTATATTACATCATACACGGGGTGGGTATGCTTCAGAAAGAGGGAAAAAAAAAGGAAGAGAGCAGAGAAGGAATTTTAAAAGACTGCAAAGGGACCACACCATCATCATCATCACGAACACCATCATCATCATCGTCACTATCACCACCTCCACCACCACCATCATCATCGCTGCCACCATCATCATCGCTGCCACCATCACCACCACCACCTTCATCATCATCAACTTTCCCCCAATTTTTAACGATCAAAATAGGTAACGACGCTGTGGATGGCAAATAGGAATCACTAACCTTCCACCACTGACTACTGTAGCACCAATCCGTGTAGGCGGTGTCGTTGGAGAGGTGTATCCACAGCAACATCCTCTTCGTCTTCTCCAACTGCCAACGGTAACGGTCCTCGGGTGCCTTACTGCGTCGCATTTTAGCCAGCTGTTGCCATAGTAACCCCTCCGTGTCCTTGTAGCAATCCATTCTTGACCCAGGCAGCCTTCCGTCCCCATAGGTATCCTCAAAACCATCACTCCTGTCTTCGGTAAAAATCAGGCTTTCTAAATCTGACCACGTTGCATTCAAATCAGCCAACTTTTTGCTCATGTCAAACCTCACTGAACGTTTTGGGGTCGTGGCATTCTTGGAGAAGTTCGAGAGGCACGGGTCGTCTCCTCCAGGGCAGTGATCTGGGTCAGCGTACAGGCACTTGTTCTTCGCGATGTGTTCATGTACAAATTTAGCCAGGTCAGCCAGGTCAAAGCTATAATCCTCTGGCGTAGAGTTCAATACATCGTCCAAATTTGACAGGGGGTCATGGCGAAGGCTTTTCTGGTCCACACGAGGCAAAGTGGAGGCCGGTGTGTAGTCTGGGGTGGGGAGATACACTTGCTCCATTTTGCCGTCGCCCATGGCCACTTTTAAAACCTCCCTCTCCTTCTCCCTCTCATTCTTCTCCTGTTTCTCCTCCTTTGTGTGGCTGCTCTTGTCAGGAACAGGGGCTGGGGGGACCTGCCGTGCCTTCTGCTGCTCTGTCTCCGGGGGTTTCTTCACGTCGTCCTCATTTTTAGGACCCTTCTGGTGCACCGACCCCAGGATTTTGGTCATGTGAGGTGCCAGCTGCTCTCTCTTCAGGGCCACAGAGCTAGTAGAGCCGACAGACACAGTGGGAACCAGTGGTCGCTTCGGGTTTACATCGGACTCCTTATTTTCATCCTCTTCCTCCCCTTCCTCCTCTGGGCTGAACCTTCGCCTCAGTTTCAGCTTCAGTTCACGGATCATCATGTCATTGTTGTTGCCCATGATTGAGACTCCCACTTTCTGAACCCGCTTGAACTTCTCCATTGATGCTCCTCCTCCTCCTCCTCCCTTTCCCTCTTCCTCCATCTCTCTCTTCCCCTCCTCTTGTGAAGGCTTTGGGTGACTATCAACCTCTTCTGGTGATTTCTTAGCTTCATCTGGCTGTTCCTTGGAGGCCTGCATAATCGCCTCGTGAATTTCGTTCCTTGTGCCATAGATTTCACTGTCATTTTCGTACGAGTGGATTTCACGAGATTCGCTGGAGGACACTGTGTTGTGGAAGAAGAGGCGGGGCTGTGGAGTGGATGTGGGTATGAGGGTAGTGTGGAAAGTCATGGCGGAGTGGTCGTCCTCATTTCTTTCCTCCTTCACTTCCTCCTGGTCCTGAAGTGAAGGCTGGTTGACTCCCTTAAACATCTCCTCAGTCAGCTCCACCGCACGGCCTCTCCGGATGACAACGGGGGTGCCGACCGGGTCATCTGTGGTATCTCTCGTCACAAACGCCCCATTCATGGAGTGGAAGAGGCGAGAGTTGCGCACCCCATAGATTGGCTCCCCATGCCGCGAACCATACATCTGCAGTTGGCCATCTTCCAGGCTCGCTTCCGTACCAGCTGTCTTTAAGGACGGGGCTGACGACAGACGAGATGCCAGGGACTCGATGCTTTGGTATACGTGATGCTTTAACAAAACCACCGCCGGAGTGTCCTGGCCAGCCTCCCCCACCGCTGCAGCCCTGCCACACACCTCATACATGGTCTGGGTGTCCTGTGTGGTAGTGGAGCTGTCCTGGGTGACCTGGGTGCCACTGATGCTGTCCTGGGTGTCCTGTGTGTTAGAGCTCTCATCGCCACCGCCCCCTCCTGGCTCGTTCCCGGCCCACAGCTGGCGTCGCTGGTAGACACGAAAAAGTCGCCGTCCATCAGAGTTATCATCAGAAGGGTCACTGACTGGACCTGGTGGCTGACTAGACTGGCCCTTGACTGGAAAAAACTGCACTGGGGTGGATGGACCAGATACTCTATCCACAGCACTAGTCTCCCCCATGTACTGTTCCTTGCTGGGGGGCACTGAGGCATGGGAAACAGAAATGTCACCAAGCCCTAAATTCTGCCTTCTCAAGTTAGCTATGACAGGAGGGCCAGGTGTGTGGGAAACGGAAGGAGCAGCAGCAGAATCTTGGTGTCTCAGGGCAGCCTCCTCCTCACCCCCGGCTTCCATGTAATCCCAGGAGGTATCAGAGTCCAGGTAGGGATGTGTACCTGGACTGACAGACTTATTCTCCTGGAGCTCACTGGTGTCTGACTCATGGCCGCGGTTCACCACGAATTTGTGACTGAAAGCAGGCTGGGTCTTCCTTCTGGGACGGTCGTGATGGTCACCGTGTTCTGCTGCGCCAACCTCTTCACCCGTATCACCTCTGTAAATGACACTCTCCAGGCTGGTCACACTGTCGGTCTCAGAGTTTGGGGTGTCATTGCTGCCGCTGCTGGTGGTGGTGGTGGTGCCGTGAGGGCGATGGTCGGGGTGGTAATCATACGTGGAATCCTCTTCGCTGGACAGTTGATGGCCACCGAGGTTCTGTAGGTCCAATCTGAAAGCATTAAACCCATGATGGTCCTGCGATTGATGTGGCTCTGGGTCTGGCTGCATCTTGACTTTGATGAGGTCTTCACTGCTGCCCTCTGACTTCACGTTCTCCCTGGAGCCAAACCGTATAAACCCGAGCCCCATCAGACTCTTGTATATCTTCTGCTTGAACGGCAATTTGGTGCCTGAACGCTGTGGCTGAGGCTGGGGACTCGAACGCCAAAGGTTGGGCTGTGGTGCGTCAGGCAGGTCAGGGGAATTTTGCTGATACTTTGGGGGTTCCTGATGATGTGCCTGCTGTTCCTCATCACTGTGCTGCCCTGCCAACTCCTGCTCACTCTCAGCCATGGGTGTGGAGGGAACTGGAGTGGGAGTGGGTGTCTCTTCCTCCTCCTCCCCATCCTCCTCTTGCTCCTGGAGGTGCGGGTGGAGCAGACGTGCAGGGGTGAGGGAGAAATGGGGCTGGTGGATGGCCTGGTCCAGCATGCGGTCAACACTACGCTGCACGGCCTCCTCTTCCTCCATCTGCTGTGCCCCCTCACTCAAGTTCTGCACACGAGGCTCGAATATCAGGGAGTCGATACTGCCAAAGGTGTCATAGTCCGTGCTCTCCTTGCCTGCAACGGGGGTGGTGGTGGGTGCGGGGGACTTGCTGGCACCAGACCCCTCCTCCATGGGGACGTATATGTGGCCCAGGTTGATGTTGCTCAGTGTTTCCCAGTCCTGCGCCAGAGCCACTCGCAGACGCTGCCGTATCTCCCTGTTCCTTTCATCTTCGCTGCTGCAGTGGTTCAGGTCAAGATGGCGGGTGATGTGGTAAGTCAGAGCTTCCACTACTTTGGTTCTGGCTGCTGAGCTCACCTCCCCTGGTCCCCTCAGAAGCTCTCTCACCCTCTGCCTCAGCCACAAGTCACCCTTTTCCTCGTCATCATCACCTGGGTTTGGGTTCCCACCGGCACCCCCCCGCACCTTAGCCCGAGCCACTCTTGCCAAGGACTCGTACACATCTTCGTTTTCACTGAGGCTCCACACGTCCACTGGCAGGTATTTTGGCTTCATCGCACTGGCTCGCTTCTGCTGTGCAAGGCTCAGCTTCTTCAGCCGTTTCTCCTGCTCTTCAATTGTGCGATTCACCAGCTGCTGGGCCACGGCTGCTCCACCCACTGGCTCGTATATCTTCTCAAACTCTCCGTTGGACCAAGAGTCTTGGGAGAGATGGGAGTGTGCCACGGGAGAAACGGGTCTGGAGGACTCTTGATGCCTCTTGTCCTGCAGCTGGCGGGCATCACACTCACAGTCACCCTCACAGGCGGTGTGGTCGGGCCCGCAGTGTTCACAAGAAACACAAGAGCACAAGTCCCAGTTAGAGTCAGCGGTCTGTGTGGAGAGACCTCGCTCATCACCGCTCTCCCTCATCTCCTTCAAGCGGGTCAGGATCTCCGAGCGGGATACATACGTGGCGTCTCTCCTACACCTCTTGGTTGTTTCATTTTCCCTGCCCCGAGCCACCCTCGCCCCGGAGGTGTATGCCGGATCCACCCGAGCAAGAATCTCCGAACGTGAGATGTAAACAGGGTCGTCTTCC